>NC_043706.1:50310691-50391113 GCF_006229205.1 Suricata suricatta
CAAGAAAGAGTATCCAATGGAAAAATGACTGCCTCTTTAGCAGGTGGTGCTGGGAGAACTGGACAGCAACATGCAGAAGAATGAAACTAGACCACCTTCTTACACCATACACAAAAATAAGATCAAAATGGCTGAAGGACCTGAATGTGAGACAGGAAGCCACCCAAACCCTCGAGGAGAAAGTGGGAAACCGCCTTCTTGACCTCCACCGCAGCAATCTCCTACTCAACACATCCCCAAAGGCAAGGGAAATGAAAGCAAAACTGAACTCTCAGGACCTCATCAAGATAAAAAGCTTCTGCACTGCAAAGGAAACAATCCAGAAAACTAATAGGCAACCGACAGAATGGGAAAAGATAGTTGCAATGATATATCAGATAAAGGGCTAGTATCCAAAATCTACAAGGAACTCACCAAACTCCACACCTGAAAAACAAATAATCCAGTGAAGAAATGGGCAGAAGACATTAACAGACACTTCTGGAAAGGTATTATTAAACTTTTAGATTGGCGTATTAAGACCAGGTAAAATAAAGTCATTGTAACAACCCGAGAGTTAAGGCAACACTTCACTTTCAAGAAATTTATTGTCAGTTGTTCCTTTAAATAGAAATTTAACTCTGATTAGAAATATTTTCTCCATTCTCATTGCTTTTACAGTATGCAGTATATATATTTCACACTTTGATTGAAGAAAGATTGTATTTGTAGCAAATGGGGCTTTTGGGCCAGATCGGGCATAGGTCCACAGGACAAGGGGCAGAAAGCTGCCATGTAAAACCATCCAGATGATATCAGTTTTTTTCTTTAAAAACTTTTTTAATGTTTATTTTTGAAACAGAGAGAGAGCATGTGAGCAAGAGAGGGACACAGAGAGAGGAAGTCACCGAATTCGAAGCAGGCTCCAGACTCTGAGCTGTCAGCACAGAGCTCAACACTGGGCTCAAACTCCCAGACTATGAGAGCACGACCTGAGCTGAAGTGGGATGCTTAACTGACTGAGCCACTCAGGTGCCCCATTTTTTTAAGAGAGAGAAAGCAAGAGTGGGAAAGGGAAAGAGGGAGAGAGAGAATACCAAGCAGGCTCCATGGCCAGCACAGAGCTTAACATGGAGCTTGATCCCACAAC
This sequence comes from Suricata suricatta, assembly GCF_006229205.1. NCBI lineage: Eukaryota > Metazoa > Chordata > Mammalia > Carnivora > Herpestidae > Suricata > Suricata suricatta. Next base: position 50,311,821 of record NC_043706.1, read on the forward strand.
CCTGAAATCATGCATGACCTGAGTCAAAATCAAAAGTTAGATGCTCAACTGACTGAGCCACCTAGGTGCCCCTTAGGCAGATGTCATTCTTAACTTACAAGCAGAAGTTCAAAAATGAAATATGCCAAGAATAAACTAATTAAATAGGTATATGTGTAGATGTGTAGAAATGAAAAGAAGAGATAGGATTTTAGATACAGAGGTTCTGAAGGCTAATGTAAGACTTTTACATTACTAATCTGGGAGCCCTGTGTTTATGTTTGCAAGCAGTGTGCATGCAGTAAGGCAGGCATGAAAATGGAGCCTATGGGTACTTGTGTAAGTGCAGAGGATTGTGGAAGACAGGCCACTCCAATAAGGTGGAAAGTTAGATCAATGCCAAGCTTTTTTATATGACTTCACCGTATTTTAATTACTCATGACACTTTAGGTTAGTTTTGAATGTGCTTTGAAATATTTTTATAAATAAAAATTGTGACATAAAGATTATAAAGCAGGAAATATATACTAGTAATATACTTATATATATAAATTTTATATACCCAGTGTATTATATAGTACATAACATATTATATACTTATTGTGTTATATGACATACTTATTATATTCTATGCTATATGTTATATATTTATTATATATCATATCTATTTGTATATAAAAATCTTATATACAATTATACAATTGTATTGTATATATATACACACACATACATATACACATACTGTTAGAAGTTGAATTGGATCCTCCAAAAAGATATGTTGAAATTTGTACACCTGTTACCTGCAAATGTAAACTTATTGCAAACTCTTTGCATATATGAATAAAATCTAAGTTAAGACAAGGTCATATGAAAGTAGGGTGGGTCCTGAATCCAGTGTGACTGGAGTCCTTATAAGAAAAGACGGGACACAGAGGCAGACACACAGAGGTAAGAGAATGTCTTGTGGAGGCACACATAGGGAGAACATTATGTATGGATGGAGGATGTAGAGATTGGAGTAGTGCATTTACAAATCAAGGAATGCCAAAGATTGCCAGAAATACCAGAAGTTAGGAGGAAGGCACAGAACAAATTTTCCCTTAGAGCTATCAGAGCAGGGCCCTGCCAATCCCTGGATTTCAAATGTTTAGTCTCCAGCACTATGAGAGAATACATTTCTACCGTTTTGTGCTACCTAACTTGTGGTACTTTGTTATGCTCTAGGAAATTAATACCTATGCTAAAGTAAATAACACATATACATAATATTGTAATTTTAGTATATATATTTATATGTTATCTATAAATTATATAGTTGTACACATATAAATATATATGTATATAAATATGGAGTAAAATTATCATATAAGTTGTACATTTTAAATGTATAACATATATACAAATATACACACTCAAAATTTTGTTATCTTTTATGATGATAGGTTTGGTATTTTACAGACACTGTGCTACCTTGTTTCATGTACATTGGCTTACTGTATTTTTTGTCACTGTATGCTCTTTGAAGTATTTGTTATTGAAATGTTCATATTTTATTCATTCAGGAATTAAAATAAGTTTTATTTTAATTAATGATTATGAAATATTTGTCACACATTCACTGTGATTTTGTTCTGATGGATGCTGTAGTCTTTTGTCATGTGAGGCATAAGACTATGTCACACAAGCTTGTTTTAATTTGTAGTGGTCGAACCCACTCAAGAATCCTTCAGTCATGGAGTCAGTAATTTCTAAGTTCCATTTTAATTTGAACCCATCAGATTCTTAGGGTGGCTTAATTGGTTGAGTGTCCGACTTCAGCTCAGGTCATTATCTCACAGGTTGTGGGTTCAAGCTCCACATTGGGCTCTGAACTGACAACTCAGAGCCTGGAGCCTGCTTTGGATTCTGTGTCTCCCTCTCTCTCTGCACCTCCCCCACTCCTGCTCTGTCTCTCTATGCCTCTCAAAAATAAATAAATGTTTAAAAAAATTTTTTTGAAATAAACCCATTGGATTCTTTATGTTGGATTTATAATCAGTGATCATTTCTAAATTGGCTTAATGATACACAGACACTCCAATACTTATTTTCTAGTCAACAATCACTCCCAAATGACTGTTGAACACCTTTTTAAATGCTGCTATTCTTTCTAAATTTGCATAATTATATTATTATAAATGATGTAGGCTTGGCTGTCCAGCCAGCTAGGTAGGCCTGGCAGGTGTGGGAAAAGGCAGGCATCCAATTTCAAAAAACTAAGTTCGATAATGGATGAAGGCCAAATCAAGTTCTAAGACAAAATGTTAAGTGCTCTAGCTGACAATACCTGGAATTAAGAAAGGATCTTGGTTAGAAAGGCTTGATATTACGTGGCGGAAGTTTAAAATCTAACCTGAATAGAGGGCATTATCATTTCTTGGTCATGTGAGGCTGTCCAAACTAAGAAATTTGACTAATTTTGATGTTCTAAGTAGTCCCTGTCATATTACTACATTATATAAATACGAAAATTGATTATCTTGTTTGGTAGCAATTTATTCCAATCCTGAGTGTGTATTTTAAATTGTCTTGCTTATGAAAGGACCTTAAGACATATTTTTTAAAACAAACATTTGCAGGAAAATAAAGCCAGGTCTCGCGTTGTTGAAGAAAAATCCTGAGAGACATTGAAAAGGTGACCTTACTTAACATATTGTTCCATTTGGCTCAAATAGGCTCTCAGAAAGACACATTTCTTGTTCAGGACAAAAACAAAATGTCACATCATTTATATTAGTCCTCCTCTTATTTGGAAAGCTTGTTGACATGTCTTCATTCTTTGGGTGGGGTTTAATATTTAGAATTCCAAGGTATAATCATGCCATACTCTATGTATGTAGCATCATAACATTTATAAAATGTAAGGGTAAAGATTAGTTTTTCAACACTAAATCCCATATAAAATATCTTCTGTATTGAACCCTCAAGGAATGAATGAATGAATGGATAACAAAATTGTCCGTTCCTTTCTTTCCATCCGGACTTTTTCTTCTCACTTACTTTATTATTTCTACTATGCTATGAACTGGGAAATTAGAAAGCTAAGCCTGATGAAATTATTTTGTAAAGAGTAAGTAAGCTCTGAATGCTGATCTTAGGAACTATCCTATGACTAGGATATGAATATCCTAGAAACGATGAAATACACATATATTTAAGATATCTCTTGCCTGCTCAGAAGAATTTCAGAGCTGCTATCAGATTCCCCAGATAGTTTCTCTGCAGTTGCACCCTGATTGGGGACAGACATAATTTGTGCTTGCAATATTTGTACCTTTTGACATCAGCATTTTGTTACTCTTAAAACCATTTTTCTAAGGAATATAAGACAACCAGCTTTGTGGTTTTAGCTGTACATCATTTTGTTCCTTGTTCTGTGTTGTTCGGTTACAATTTAAAAAGGAACTGCTATGCCTAGTCCTATTCTAATACTCTCAATGATTCTGCACAATAAGAATATTTTACTCCTTTTGTAAACAAGAAAACTGAGCTTCCGTGATATTAAGTAATTTTCCCAGCAGGATATAACTAGGTAGTGGCAGTATTGGGATTCATGCCCTGTTCTGTCCAAACCAAAGCTCATATTCTCCCCTGCGTTCAGCCCCACCCTGTCTAACCAGCTTCTCTGGATTTAGAGGTTATGTTGCAGCCTTTAATCAGTGTCTACTAACAGGACAATATCTCTAGGGAAGTCTGTAGGGAGACATTTAGAAAGATGAATTTCTTACATGAACTTACAAATAGTGAGGAAATAAAAAAGGAATAGAATATCTTAGACGCTGGCCAAGGGCTGCATTCTGTAGCACCAGACCCAGATGTATACACTCCTACCAGAAACAACCCCAGAAACTCAGAATAAGAGCAGCAGACAAGTTGACTGGATAACAAGGGTCGAACACTGGAGATGCAAAGTCCAAATGAGAGTTGCTGGGACAAAAAGCAGGAATCTAGTTAGTGGCGCAGGATGAAGAAGATGAAACCAATAAAGAGGTTGGATTAGAGTAGAACTGGTCAACAATGAGTAAGAATGGGGTCCAGGATGCTTACCAGAAAAATCATATGAAAAAAAAAAGGTACCTGGGTAGCTTAGTCAGTTGAGTGTCCAACTTTGCTCAGGTCATGATCTCACCACTTGTGAGCTCAAGCCCTGCATCAGGCTTGCTGCTCTCAGTTCAGAGACCGCTTCAAATCCTCTGTTCCTTCTTTTCCTATATCTTACCCCCCTCACATGTGTGCACTCTTTCTTCTCAAAAATAAAACATTAGAAAAGAGATAAAATCATATGTATCTGCTATGAAATGATCTTTGAGGAAAAGATTCTGCCCCATATTTTCAGTGATTCTACTGCAACCAAAACTGTGTGTTGTGTGTTAATTGCTGCACTTAAGGGCTACCATGGGATTGCATTGGACGCAAACAAGCCGTCAAAATCTACTGGGCATTGATCACCACTGACAGAGTAGACCAGACAGTGTGCTAGATGAGAACAGAAGTCTCTGGGTAGGCATGGGGTAGGGTGAGAGCATGCTGCATCAGCCTTCTCGTTTCATTCTGTCATGTTCAGAGGAGCTGTTAAGGACTCTGATAACATTGACACCAACAAACCAACTCTTGGTAGCATTGGCCCGATACTGAAAATCTTCCCCATTCAATGAAAGCTGGTTTATCAATGAATTCTGATTCTTTTGCTTGCTTCAGGTATTTTTTTCTTTCTTCTTAATCGGGAAATATAGCAATTTGATGACTAGAGGCTCTGCAAACCCTTGCCTGTGCTTGCAGTGGAAGGAATGAGTGGTCAGCTTTTTCCTCATGTCAGTGCTAGTGCCCTGGGCTATCATTTGTATTTCTGCTTAGACTGTCACAGTCATTTTTCATGTCTCAGCGTAGCCCTGGACCCACAGGCCTTTTATGACACATATAACTCTATGGGGTAGGAAGAAACAAATGCTTCGGCATGAGTAGTCATCCTGTGATGATTCTAATACACTACTTTCCCTGAAGTAATCAACTAAAATTTAGAATTACTATATTTTTGAGAGATAACAAATGATCAGGTGGCATAGGACATGATTATGTTGCTTAATCTGGTCAAATGTGATGTGAAACTTTGTCTGTCTGGCTTGAGTCTGGCTTTTAGCCAAAATGAAACTGCACTTCATTATAAAACAATTCCTCAGATCCCTTAGGTGAAGGAAAACAAGTAAGGATAGGTCTTGGGGCAGTGCACTTTTATAAGATGTCAAGATACAAGACCTTATTTTTGAAAGCACATGTCAGTAATTTGTAATGGTCAAAAATGATTTTCTATGTCAAAGTATAACTCGTTTAATTTACATGGATATTTTCCTGTGAGTTTGAAAACAAAATTATACCACTTTGCAAAGTTTTGAGGCTTTCTACACAGCATTTTAAAATAATGATATTTTATGAGAAGAAACTGGGTGCTTCTTTATTGTACTGAATGAATCACCAGGATATTCCCTAGACACCCATCATACCCCCCTACAATAAAATGAGCATCATTATATCTTAATTAGTTTTGTATAGGTTTTAATTTTTTCCCCTTATTTTTATATTTTTATTTTAAAAATATTATTGTTTTCTGCCTAGCATTTTTCCATATTTTAAAATGCTAAGAATGCCTTGTGAATAGAGCAAAATAAGCTTTCTCTAAGCTATTGTGCCAATTTGATGACTTGGTATAAGTTTACAAAGGTAGATATTGTTTCTCCTCCCAAATCATCCTTATTCTCCTGATGAAGAATAAAACTGGGGAAGATTTTGTTCTATAATTTTATTTTTGGTACTAAAAAATCATTGTGAGAGAGTCCTTTTTCTCCTGGAAGAAGGAAATGGGATGTGAGCTCTTGGAAGACAAAGGAAAAAGTGGTGGGTGTGATTGTTTCTGTATTATGTCTTTCACGCTGTATAACAAATTGCCGCATACTTAGCATCTTATAACAATATGAACGATTATGTCACTGTTTCATGCATCAGGAGTCTAGTATTTTAGCGGGTCCTAGGTTTAGTGTCTCTTAAGATTAAGTCAGAGTGTCAGCTGGCTTCATCTTCACTTTGGAGACTTGAGTAGGGAAAGATCTACTTCCAAGCTTTCTCAGATTTGGGCAGAGTTCATTTCCTATAGTTGTACAACTGCGGTCCTGCTGTCTCAGTATCTGATCATCAAGGATTACTCTCAACATTTAGAGATTGAAATCAGCTTCTTGACCTATGGATCTATCCACAACATGGCAGTTTGTTCCTCAAAGATAAGCAAGACATTGCATTTCATGGTTTGAATTACTTCCCTCAGGAAGGGGCCACACCCTTTTAAGGAATTAACATGAATAGGTCAAGCTCACCCAGAATAATATCCGTTTTAATTAACTCAAAGTCAATTGACTTGGGACCTTAATTACATTTGCAAAATCTCCTCACCTTTGTCATATAGTGTGACCTAGTCATGGAAATGAAGTCTAACATATTCATAGTCTTATCCTCACTCAGGGAATGGAGGGTAATACAGGGCATCGACACTAAGGGGAATCACGGGACTATCTCAGAGTTCTGCCTATCACAGCTTCTTTAATTTTAAATTTTTAAAAAATTTTAAAAATGTTTTATTTATTATTTGAGAGAGACAGACAGACAGACCATGGTGAAGGAGGGGCAGAGAGAGGGAGACATACAATCTGAAGCAGGCTCCAGGCTCAGTGCTGTCAGCACAGAACCCAACGTGGAGCTTGAACCCACGAACAGTGTGATGATGACCTGAGCCAAAGTTGGACACTTAACCAACTGAGCCACTCAGGCACCCCTACCACAGCTTCTTTAATTCCTTGTTCCAAAAACAGCCAATTCTGCCAACTTATGTGCTTGAAGTAATAAGAATTTCTTCAAGAGATCAAGGTAGCTATTTAAAAGCTGAAGTTATTGTGTATGATAAAGGGCAGATAAAGGGCAGATAAGAATAACACTGAGAAAAATCTTTATCATCCTGTCTCTGGTTGTGGGGCTACACTGATTAATCTCCTAATCCCCTCCCAAACTAGAAAGTTACATCTAAAAATGCTAGGTTTAATATTGTAAAATATCTCCAATCCATCAATAAGCTAAAAGCTTAGCAAGAAATACTCATAGGTCTGAGACTAAAAGTAGACACCTAGGATGGAAAGTTGAGCATTGATGTTGGTGTTTGCATAAAGATGGCCTTAAGCTTAGGGCTTGGCAGACAGGACATGTTGCCCAAGTTCCCCCAGGATGGGAAGTCTAATAAGAAACTCTTCACACAAAGCTGGGATTTCTCCATGAAATAGAGCTATCCTTCCAAGTTAGAGTCAGCTAGAATTAAACAACCAATTTTGGAAGACTACAAGAAAAATGGTCTATCTCAAACTCTGCTGCTGAGCAGAAGAAGTAAAAAACCTGAGAATAATTATTATATGATTCTCAGGCAGATTTTTAGTCTAAATTCACCTTAGCTTCATATTGAATACATTTTAAATTACAAATTTAAATTAACTCGAGGTGCTTAGTAGAAAAAAAAATACAATCTCCTCCCCAAAGCAACTCTACTTCACATGGGCCTCAAAGTGTTTTACATAATAAGGTTTCCCAAAATAGGAGTTCACCGTCACAAATCTCATACACACACACATACACACACACACACACACACACACACACACACACACACACACACGAGGAAGCAAGACATCATGAAAAAGACTAGGAGAAAAAATACAAAATAAAATCAGAGGTCTGACCATCACTATCAAAGCAGTAAATTAAAACAGAACAGATATAGTTTAGAATGGAAGAATCATAACTCTCATTATTTTGGATGATATGAATTTTATATAAAATGCCCTAAAGAATCTACAGATAATTTTCAGCATTTATAGGAGAGTATAACAAGGTCGCTGAATATAGTGTCACTCTATAGGAATCACCTGAATTTCTCTACCTCACTAACAGGTAGAAAATATAATCATAAAAATATAAAATAGAAACAAATCTAAAAACATTTTCAAGAGCTTGATGAAAAAAAGTCTTTACTAAAAGGCATTCAAAAATACCTAAATAATGAAAAGATTCAAGTTCATACATTGAAAAATCAATGGTAAGAGGTGCCTGGGTGGCTCAATCTGTTAAGCATCCAACTTCAGCTCAGGTCACAATCTCATGGTTCATGGGTTCAGGCCCCACGTCATGCTCTGTGCTGACAGCTCAGAGCCTGGAGTCTGCTTTGGATTCTGTGTCTCCCTCTCTCTCTCTGTCCCTTCCCTACTCATGCTCTCTTTCTCTCAGTCTCAATAACAAATAAACATTAAAAAAAATTTTTTAAAAGAAAAATCAATGGTGAAAGATCTGTTTACCAAACAGAATCAATGCAGTTACAATTAAAATCCTAACATTCTTAGAATTCTTTTAAAGCTATCATAGTAAATACTGTAGAGTATGTATAGAGATAAAAATATTAATCAATGGACTGAGGAGTCTCCAAACAGTGCTCTAAATATATAGAAATTTGACTTAACAAAGAATTATACTATAGATCAGTGATGAAAATATTTTTATCACATGCCAAAATAAATTGAGCCCTGTCTACTCACTCGAATTGCTGTTGGATGAAAGCCTAAATGTGAATAATAAAACTGTAAAACTTTTAGATGATGTATAGAATAAAAATATCTTAAGCAAGAAATAAAAACACAAAACATAAGGGAAATGATTTATACATTAAAAATTTTTTAAATACTCATTATGATATTAGAAAAAGAATCAAGTAACGTACTGGGTAAAGATGGTTACCATGCAAATAATTTACAGAAGATTATTATCCAAGATAAACAACTAAATCAATAAGAAAGAGATAAGCAACTAAGTGGGCAAAATATTTGGATGGATGCTTAGCTAGTGTGGTTAATACAAGATGACTAACTTATTGGTAACTAGGGAAATGCAAATTTAAAAAGCACACTATCAAGATTGTCAAAATTAAAAACATGAAAATGTCAAGTGCTGGCAAGGATTTGGAAAAAGAACACTTGTACTTTGCTATTTGTAGTGTAAACTGGAAAACAATTAGGCACCATCTAGTAAAGATTGTGCTCATACCATGTAACATAGAATTTCTATATCTAAATATATACTTAGAGCAGTGCTTTCCAGAATTTTCAAAGTATGACACATGTAAACAATGAAAATATACATATGGCATATACTAGAGTAAATTTTAGACATCATGAGAGCATCCATAATGAGGCTTAGATTTTTAAAAGTTCATTAGATTCTCCTTTTGTGTAAATAATTGATATTTTAAAAGTAAAAAGTATTTTGGAATAAAAAGTAAAAAGTTTTATTTGCATAAAACTTCCAAATATGTTCTCCAAATATTTATGGGAATGTTGATCTGTTTCTATGAATATAACTTTGCCCTATACTTGCGCATGCCATGTCAGCTCTTGATCTTGACTGTTGCATAATGAATTCTTTACATACTCCAAAGTCAGCATAAACAAAGAACTTTGTTCACTCACACATGTAATAAAAGTTGGAAACCAGTTTCTCAAAACCAATGAATATGCACAGCAGTTGAAACTACAGTTAGAGTAAAAAATCCTCAGATCTTCCTTTTATTCCAATGATAAAGTTGCATCTTCTTGCAATAATATAAATATCTTTTGAATTCAGTTGGTCTTTTTTATGTCAATTGTGATGGTTAATTTTATGTGTCAATTTGACTGGGCCACAAGGTGCTCAGATAATTGGTCAAACATTATTTTAGGTATATCTATTACCATGTTTTTGGATGAGATAAACTTAACTGGGTAGACTGAGTAAAGCAGGTTGTCTTTCCTAATGTGAAAGACCCCCATCCAATTAGTTGAAGGTCTGGCTAGAACAAAAATGTATGACCTTTTCTCAACTAAGAGAATTCCTTCTGCCTGATTATCTGAGCTAGAAATCAGTATTTTCCTGCCCTTCAGACTCAAGCTGACATCACCTCTTCTTGGGTCTTGAATGTGCCAGTCTTTGATCTAGAACTTACACCATCATTCTTCTGGTTCTCAGACCTTTAGACTTGAACTGGATCTACACCATTGGCTACCACTGTCTCTCCTAGGTCTCTAAGTTGCCAACTGCATATCTTGAAACTTATCAGCCTCCATATTTGCATTAGCTAATTCCTTAAAAGACATCTCATTTTATGTATATTTAGGCATACTTTCTTTTACTGTGATTCACTTTATTGTGCTTCACAGATTATGCATTTTTAAAAAACAAATTGGAAGTTTGTGGCAATGCTGTGTTGAGCAGGTCTACTGGTGTTATTTTATAATAGCATTTGGTTCACTTCATGTCTTTGTCACACTTTGGTAATTGTAGTATTCCAGTTTTTTCATAATTGTACTTGTTATGCTAATCATATGATAGCGTTTTTAAGAACAAGGGCACCTGGGTGGTTCAGTCATTTAGGCACCCAACTTCAACTCAGGTCATGATCTGTCAGTCTGTGGGTTTAAGCCCCGCACTGGGCTCTGTGCTGACAGCTCAGAGCCTGAAGCCTACTTTGGCTTCTGTGTCTCCCTCTCTCTTTGCCTGCCCCTCCCCATCTCATGCTGTCTCTCTCCCTCTCTCTCAGAAACAAATAAATGTTTTAAAAATTTTTTAAAAAAACATCAAGAACAATAAGTACATACTAAACACAAAATTTCATGATGATTATTCCTTCTGGGAGAGAATAGAATGGAATGGAATCAGGAAATGACACAAAAGGAACTTCTAAGTTAATGAAAATGCTTTTTTGTGTGTGTGTGGAGGGGGGGCTTAAAATGAATGGTAACTATCCAAGTGATAATTATATCATTATTTATCTCTTTATGTATTTTGTGTTATTTGTACTTACTCATGTATCACTAAAAACAAAACAAATATATACATATATCCTTGATTTTTAAATCAAACTGACTATATGAAATAATTATGCAAGTAAGCACATTCATTATGTTTAAAGTCTTGCTATAACAATTACTCATTCAGAAATAAATCCTGAAATGTTCCAAGGAAAATATGTATAAGTGCTTGAATACGTATGTAGCAAAGTACAAGACTGTAGCCAAGGGCCAGACTGACAGAATGACCTGACACAGGAAAAGAAGCATCTCTGAAAAATTAGTAGTTAATATATTGTGCCTGAAGGCAGAAAGGAGTTCTAGAACATAATATTCTTACAGATGAATGAATCTCAAAGAAGTAGCATGAATGGGAGCAAGTTGCCAACATGATTTGCCAGAGCTACACATTTTCTTCTCTTAAGGTCACCTAAAAATAGGAGAGCAGTAACTTCTTCCTGCTGTGAGATGGCTAGCCTGTAGTTACAGAATATTGTTCTGCTCTTCTCAAGAAGCTAGTATCTCCAATTCTTATTCACAAGGAAATTTCAGTTGTCCTTTACTATATAAAACTGTCTTCTTTACTAGTGTATCATAATGACTGAACTAGTCACATTCACATTGCTTATTAAACCTGAGCTTAGACCTGGGGTAAACATGGCCCTTAGATGTAAAAGCAGTGGGGCATGGAGAACTCAAATCTATCAGCATAATAACCAACAGGGGTATTCAAACACCAGGAAATAAGGGACATAGGCTCATTAAGTATTTAAAATGATCAAGGAAATAAAGGACTTAGAAAGTAAAAAAATAAGGATATAACATTTTGAGAAAAGTCATATGTTTTTCAGAGTACTGTAACATGCATTGGTCATGAAAATTTGGTTAGACTTAGTTAAAATAAAAATTCTGGTAGTAAAATAAATAACTGCACAATCAATTAACTTTCTTGTTTGAGACTTTGTCAAGAATAAAAATTCTGATAGTAAAGTAAATAATTACACAATCAATGAACGTTCTTCACTACAAATCCTTTGGCAAGAATTTTGGAACAATATTAAATGAGACAGAATCTTTCAGACTGTTAAGAGAATCAAAGGATTCTCATCTCAGCAAGGGCATTTATTTACTAACATTTCACCAATATCACCTTTAAAAATTGCTTGGTATTGCCTATTTTGGTGTTTTGAGAATCTGTTGTTAGAGGGTTATATGTGATAAAATAACAGAACTACCATTGGTACTCACATAGAAGTAGAAGTACATGTTCTTGTAATATTGTGACACCAAACCAAATATCCAGGATCCTAAGTCTGATATGCAATCTTAGTTTTTTTCAATTCATTGTGACTCTAATACTGTTAATAATTATCGCTACCATGTTGGAGTGTGACTTAACTGTCAGGAAATGTGAGAAGTACTTTGCATATATACTTCAGTTAATTCTCCTACGATGCAATGGACAAATATCACTCTTATTTTACAGAGAGACATTGAGAAGTTAATTGTCCAGACAAATGACAAAAAATGGAGACAAATTCAAATCTGAGACTCTCATGCTCTGATTTTTCTCTTTAATCCATAGGGTTTTATTGCAATAACATCATTCCCATGGTCAGATAAGATATTTAAACATTTTTTGTTTGTAACTTAAAATGTTTTTCTATTGAAATAAACATATAGTATGAAAGAAATATTATTAAAAATAATTCATGAAGTTTCTAAGAAATTTGGGTCTTTGGCAGGCTGCTCTGTATTATATCCCTAGGTAGGTGGGAGTAGCATTGATTTTCCTTTGTTGTTGGGTGTCTTAAGGGGAAAGTCTGAGAATTGGCACTCTAGGGTTTCTGTTAGTCCACAGCACATAACAGTGTAGGCATCACAGTCTGTATTAACTAACACAGTAGCACAGATGATCTCATCTCTTGTTGCCATCCCTCATTTCCTCTGAATAAACATGAGAGAATGGAAGGTAGGTGTTGCATGTTAAATTGTGTTCCGCACTATGATATGTTGAAATTTGACCTCCAGTACCTGTGAATGTGATATATCTGAAAGTAGTCTTTGCAAATATAACTAAGTTGAGATTGTTAGAATGGCCAGTAATCCACCAGTAATGACTCTTGGCCTTATAGGAATAAGAGAAGAGACAGAGAGTGACACAGGAGGGAGATGGCTATAGGAAAATAGGAGCAGAGATTGGAGACCTAGACCAAGGAATACTTGGGGCTTCCAGGTGCTGGATGGGACAAGATAGGATGTTCCCCTAAAGGTTTTGGTGGGAGCATGGCCAAGACCTTGATTTGGGAATTATAGCCTCCGGAGCTATTAAGTCATCCAGTTTGTAATAATTTATAATGGTAGCCCTGAAAAACTAACCCAATAAGGAAAATACATTTTTTATGGGTTCTAGAAATAGGATTTTTAAAAATAAGGCATCAGCAGTATGGATCCTTGCAAATTTTGAATAGACTTAGGACCGGGGAATCCCAAAGTTAAAGTATGAAGAACCACTTGGGAAAAAAATTCTCTACTTCTTTTATCTGACTGGCAGTCCTTGTTGGAAAAAAGTCTTTTGTTTGTTTATTTAAGTAGTGGGTCTATTATGGCCAAAGAGAGAAGTAGGTAGCTTTTTTTTAACTCTCAATGTATAAATAAAGCTTGTATACTTATCTTGCTGTCAACTGATGAGTGTTTGTTTTTTTTTTAAAAAAATTCCCTTAGGGGCACATGAGTAAGTCAGTTAAGTGTCCTACTCTTGATCTTGGCTCAGGTCATGATCTCACCAGGGTCTGCACTGATAGCATGGGGCTTGCTTGGGATTCTCTCTGCCCTCTCCTCTCTGCCACTCCCCCACTAATTCCTGTTGTCTCTCTAGCTAAAAATAAATAAAAAACATGAAAAAAAATTAAATTCACCTTTTATAACTGAAATCTAAATGTTTCCATTGAAATAGAATGCTAAAACTATTCTTCCTGTGAATGCTTGCAAGATAAAGTTAATATTTAACACAAAAATAATGTGAAAAAATATTACTGAATATAAAAACATTTTAAATAAAATTTATTTCCCATTTATTTTTATTTGTAGATATCTTTATACACAACATTAGATTGTTTCTCTCTTTCGAAATGAATTACTTTATCTTGATGGGTTTCATTTACTTCAAGAAGAGTTTTTTAAGGCATGGTTCTCTTCATGTACTTTCTTGATGATTTTGTTTCCTAGTTCCTTTTAATAAATATATGTTTATTTTTAGATCATAAAATATGTAATGGTTTAGGAAGGCAAGTGAAACTTGTCCATAATACTCACTAAGAAATAATACTATTTACAGTTTACTTCATATCATTTAAAATTTTATATGATGCCTACATACACATCCATACACTTTCACAAAAAATTTTCAACACCAATAAATATATAATTACAGCATTATTTTAAATATATGCTATATCTCATTGTATCGATATGAGATAGCGTGCATCCCCATTTGTATTCTTGTAAAAATGTTGTAACAAAGGCTCTAGTATCATATACATGTTAATTTTCTAGAGAATTCTTGGGGTGATTGAATCAATAAAATTTTTACCACCTAAGATAGGTGTACAATACAAGAAGATGAGTTTGTGGGCTAAATGCAAGGCTGGATGTTTAGCAGTTGTCAATGTGTATTGCAATTGTGCCTTTAAATTAGCTGTATTTTTAGTCTGGTGTCAGGTTACCATATCCATGTACTTTATAGATTTTCTAACAGAGTCCTTTCTCCCCCCCTGATAACTGTAAAAGATGATTTTGTAAGTCATAGCCTTATGATGTTTGCCTTTGAGACCTTCAGAGAAGGGCAGGAAACACACCATTTATTCTTACCATATCCCTGCAAGGAAAACAGGACATAGGAATCCTATTCCTCAATTTTTCTGTCTTGCTTTGACAACTAGGTGAAGATTTGGCTTGAGGCTCAGCATTCTTGATCCCTGAATTTATAAGAGTGAAATTATACTTAAGACACAGGACCAGTTTATGGGAAGTTTCTGAGAAACCTGACCATGGCTCCTCTTTTCAGTCCCATCTTGTTTGCAATCAGATGTTTGCTTCGGAAGAAGTTCTGGCAAGCTTTTAGGAAGGCAGAGTTAGCCTGCCTGTCCTTCAGCCTTCTGGGCCTCTCCCAGAAATGCCTGTTATTCACTTAGCTCAGTCACCGGACCCCGAATACGCTCATCTCAGAGGGCCAGGCCTGCTCCAGCCACTCTGAGGGGAAGTGGGTCTGTGCAGGTGAACAAACCCACGATAATGGCCTGAGTAAAAAGACCTAGGGGCTGTAGCTCATTCCCAAGGGAAGGTAGGTTGGAGGGTTTTCCGAAGACAGTGTTATTTTGACATCTCAGAGGATGGACTAAAAAGAAGAAGTTTTTCATCTAGTGAGGAGGAGAGGGCCTTTTCTATGGTTCACAGTGGTTCCAAAGGAGATATTTTCAGCCCCTGTAAGTCATACCATATGGGAACCACCTCTATCATCTTAGGTTTCTTGGAGATATGTGTATGTCTGGTTACTTGTGACACAAACAGAATGTTGACTGAGTTATATTTGATCATTGTTTTGCCTCTGTTAGAGCCATGTCAGCTCTGTGGATTTCTTGACACATGATTATAAACCACAAAGCTCTCATAAGTGTGTAATCTTTCCTTTAGTTCCATTTGTCTGGTGATTAACACAATCGGTAACCCATAGTATTCAGTGTTAGATACTGAAAGTTTTCTGTCAGTATCCACATTCTATGCCCTTCCTTTTTTTAAGTAAGAGAATCCTGATTGTATGGGTCTAGCTAAAAGTGATATATCTAAGCAACCATTGAAACTAGTGGTGGTATGTTACATAATTTTGGCCAATAATATGGAAGCAGCTATCTATTGAGAATGGCTTTCTTGAGATAGGTATCACCCCTTAATCTTTATCACTCCCATCTTCTTCCTGAAGATTATGTAGTATCTTGGAATCATAAACATGAATGCTACATACTAGGAGTAGGAATGGGAATCTGGGTCTCTGACAGCACCTCAGAGCTGACTCTGATTTGTATATCATTCAGATTTCTTACTGCTTGGAAAACACAAACACACACACACACACACACTCACTCACTCACTCACATGGTTAAACGCTTGGAGTTGTTTTTCTGCTTTGTGAAGTCAAATGCAATTCTTTTCCTAGACACTTAGTCAATGCAAGTGAAATGCATGATTCCCCAGACTCTGCACACTCAGGCAATACAAGGTAAAATTTAATTTTTGCTTAATCAATAAAATTTAGGAGGTAACTTCTCTTTCCAAAATAAGCACATGAAGTCTAAAGTATGATGGAAGTTAATTTTTCAGATAGTCTGTTCCAGTCTTCATCAGTAGAATAGATAACATTTAACTGAATATGAGCACCTTAAATTTTCAAATATGTATTTTGTACAACGTTTTAAAATTGAGGTTACAGGGGCGTCTGGGTGGCTCAGTCAGTTGAGCATCCAACTTTGGTTCAGGTCATGATCTCATGGTTTGTGAGTTCAAGCCCCGCATCAGGCTCTGTGCTGGCAGCTCAGAGCCTAGAGCCTGCTTCGGATTCTGTGTGTCTCTCTCTGCCTGTCCCCGGTTCATGCTCTTTCTCTTTCTCTCAAAATTAGATAAACATCAAAAAAAATTAAAATTGAGGTTACATTTGATGCTACATGAAGAAGTGTTAAATTATGGGTCAATCAAGATTTGAAGTGCTCTGTGATTCTCTTAGGATGTTTGATTAAAAATAGATGCAGGTGTAATCAATAATGTATGTGCATTCAATCATGCATCTTGATTTTTTTATTCAGTTATTTAATTGAAATCTCAGAAATGAAGACTTCTAAAATTCTGTAATGCTAAGGGACTAGTTATATCTCCACAGAGACTTATTTTAAATGCCCTTTGCAATGTTCTTTTAAGAAGAGATCTCTCTGTGTAATAGCAGTGGAATAATAGTGATACTGAAAGTTCTATTTGTTCTCTGCCTCTAGAATTAGTCATGATATTTAGGGGGCAAAAAAAATGTAAATAAGTATTTTCCTATTTAAAAAGACAAAAATCCTCAGGCTACAAAAAACTCAAGAAAAGGCTAATACTCACTTTTTGGACCACCAAATATTTGATATTTCCACATTATATTTATGTGTAAATTAATGGTTGAGGATGTCTATTCTTTCTCATGCTAGAAATTCAGTCTGTTTGGAGGAGCTGTGTTTCACTTTCTATCCATGCAATTTTATTGGGAAAGACCAATCACGACCTCTGCCCTCTAGTCTCTGGCTTGTATTCACGTTAAAACTGATTCCCTTGGAGTTCTCCACTTGTGTTTTCTAACACTAAATCTCAAAAAACCCAGCTTCATTTTCTTTCTGACATGAGATTGTGATTATAGTAATGATTGAGGTAAGATTCTAAGCCCATAGGGATAGCCAACTTGAGAAAAAAATACAACACAGAGGACAGAAGACAGCAAAGGATGAATAAGATCCCTTCCTTTTTCATGATTGTTATGCTAGTCATGTCCCTATTTTGATTAAATTAATGTGTTTTTCTGTCCTCATAATTAAAAAGTCTTAAGCAGATTCATGATTCATTTAACAAGACATTTATTTAATACTTGTTATGTTAGTGATAAAAGATGAAATCTGATTCTAGAACTTATGATTTATCCAAGGAGATACACACATTGAAATAATGTTAGAGAAAATTATGGCATCTTAATGGTGTGAGATGCCAGAATAAGGGGTAATTTTTGGTAAAACCAAAGACTTTAAGGAAATTATGATATTGATGCTCAATCTGAAAGAAGTTGGAAGAAGGAGAGGTGCTTAACTGGCTCAGTGGATAGAGTGTGCAACCCTTGATGTTGGGGTCATGAGTTCAAGCCCCATTTTGGATGTAGCAGTTACTTAAGCAAAAAAGAAGTTGGAAGTTGGGTAAAATAGGGTAGAAGAGCATTATGAGTAGATGAAAGAAGACATATGAGCCTGAACATGTAGGTGTGAAAGTACATTGTGTATTTAGGAGAAGGGTGAATATTTTGATATAGCTAGAGCAGGAGGTGTCTCTGTGTCAGAGTAGTAACTGAAGATGAAGCTTTAAATGTAGAGAGAGATGGATTCCCAGGATGAAATGGTCTATGTTACAGAAATGTTACCATAACAATGAGAATAGTATTCTGTTTTGGAAGAAAAATTCTGGGAACATTACAATTAGGAAAAAGAAAAAAGCAGTTTGATGAATTTCTAGAAAAGCTAGAAATATGTGTTAAAAACAACCTACAATAATGCCTATTAAAGATAAAGGGAGTCCATAATGGATCATATCATAAATATGGGGAAATTGATCATTTCAGAATATTCTAAATGTGAAATTGACACTGGAGTATTTCAGTAATGCCAGCTGACTATATACTGCCTTTTGGCTAAAGGACTGTAGTGTCCCCCACTTATTGTGGTTTTGCCAATGTGTAAGGGACCCTAACATCCTGGCACATGAGAATGTGGATGTAGCCTAAACTAACAAAAAGGCAGCAAGATACATTTTAAGAAGATTATGTAAAAACAGAGAAAGAAATTAGGTTGAATAACAATAACAGGTGGTTCCTTTTGAGGCAAAACAAATGAAAAAGAGAAAAATCCTAAGCAAAAAATTGATATGTTGTAGCCCTAACTCTCAATTTGGGATTAATGACTTTATAAGAAGAGACTCGAGAACTTTCTTCTCTCTCTCTCTCTTTCTCTCTCTCCCGCTTTCTGTGTGTGTGTGTGCGCGCGCGCACATGCCATGTGAGAGAGCTACTATCTATAGGACAGTAAAGGAGGGCAGACTCAACAATGCTGAAACCCTGATTTTGGACTTGCAGTCTCCAGAACTGTTGGAAAATAAATTTCTGTTTCTCTTTTTAAGCTAAAAAAAAGTACAGCTCTTAAGAGATGCAATTAGAGCTTAAAAAGGGCTTTTCAGAGCCAGGAAAACATGGTATTTGAATTATAAAATTTAGTACAGGAACAAAAAAATGGGATGTTTGCTTTACTAGTCAGAAAGAAAAATTGAAGAGCTATCTAACAAGACAACACAGATGCAGAAAAATGGAAATTACAAGAGAAAAGATAACAAAGAGGTAAGAAGACGCAAATGCCTAAAGGATCTTGGCATACAACAATTGTGTAGATTAGTTTAGTAAAAAGACTGAAAGGAGTTGTATAGACTGTGGTTGAAATCTAAAAGAGAATCCATACCCTGCTTTAGAAATAGTCAAAAGGAAATTTTAAAACACTCAACAGGCCAAAATGTTCAACAGGACTCGGTGGAGTATGTCACCCTTTTAAGACGTTGATATAAAGGATTGGAATGACATAGTTCACACACATCCACACTGAGACCGAGTACTTATTCCTACCAACAAAAGAATATACATTTATTCAATTATAAAAAAAGTTTTAGGGAAAGAAAAATAAAATAAGATCAAAACAGATTGGGAGGCAAAATATGAGAGACTTGAATATAGAAAACAAACTCAGAGTTGATGGAGGAAGTTGAGCAAGGGATGGGCTAAATGGGCAAAAGGCATTAAGGAGAGCACTTGTGATGAGCACTGGGTGTTGTATGTAAGTGATGACTCACTAAATTCTATTCCTGAAACAGTATTAAACTATATGTTAATTACTTTAATTTAAATAAAATTAAAAATCTAAGAAAGTAAAATAAGAGTTTTTATCTCCTTGCTCATCATTTTAAAGCTTTAGTTGTACTTAAAATCATACATTTTGTAAGTCACATTCTCTACCTGAATCCAATAAACCAGAAATTAACAAACAATTCTAAAATTTATGAAACAGCTTGGAAACATCCTACCTAAGTTGAATTCTATGCAATTGCTGATATTTTGCCATTTCACAAAGATGGTAATCCATGTGAGTCAACCTAATAAAATCTTCCATCAAAAAGGTAATGAAAACTAAAGTTATAAATTATGTAAGAATTATAAAAATGGAAACATTTCACATGAAATCTAATACTCCAATCAGAATAAAGTTTTGTATTTTATTTTTGAGAGAGAGACAGAGACAGAGCACAGGCAGGGGAGTAGCAGTGACAGAGAGGGAGACACAGAATCCAAAGCAGGGTCTAGTCTCTGAGCTGTCAGCACAGAGCCTGACATGGGGCTCAAACTCACAAATCATGAGATCATGGCCTGAGCTGAAGTCAGAGGCTTAACTGACTGAGCCACTCAGACACCCCTAAAATTTTATATTTTATAAAAAGAAAGAAGATTAAGTGTACAATTTAAGAGACCAGAAAAAGAAAAGGATTACAGAAATGTCACAGGGCTTCTGGTCCAATGTCTTAGTAAAGAGTTGTATTAATATCATTGCCCTTCCAGGAAGTCATAATCTCAGGAAGATAGTGACATTTGGAAAATTATAGATTATAAAACCCACAAGAAGATAATAGGATGGGAAACCATTCTCAAGTGAAAAATTTCAAAACAGTCCTTGGAGAAAGAAAGTGGAGGAATAGTGTTCGATGGAGAAAAACAGAGGGTTCCTCAGTCTGGAATTTGAGCAGAGAGGCCTACTTAACGCGGTGTGCTGAGGAGAGACCCAGAGTCTGACATTTTTGTGACTGTGGAGAAAAGGGTGAGAAGCAGGGTGGAAAGGATAATTAAAGATGACACATGATGATTGGCTTATAATTAGGCACTTCCTCCTTTTAAATTATTGGCAGTTTCAAATTAAAGAAAATCAAACAAAGGAGAAATAGTGCAAAAAAGCATGCTAGTAGGATTTTTTAGCTCATTTTTAAACATAAATAAACAGCTAAAGTTCAACACACAATAGTGAAAGTCTACAACATTAAGCAGAAAGGGCTACTAGGTTTTCAGAAAAAAAATGCAAATAACTGGATAGTATAATGGAAAGGTAACTCAGAAAATAATACCAGAATCATCACATCATATATAAAAATGCCCAGCCACACAAATAATCAGGGAAATTATAACAGCGAGTTGCCGTTTTTTCATCCATCATGTTAGAAAAGGTTTGAAAAGGTTTGCAAGTTGGGGCACTTGGGTGGCTCAGTTGGTTGAGCATCCAAATTCAGCACAGGTCATGATCTCATGGTCCATGAGTTTGAGCCCTGCATGGGCTCTGTGCTGACCGCTCAGAGCCTGGAGCCTGCTTCAGGTTCTGTGTCTCCTTCTCTCTCTGTCCCTCCCCCTCTCGTGCTCTGTCTCTCTGTCTCTGTCTCTGTCTCTGTCTCTCTCTCTCTCTTTCTCTCTCTCTCTCTTTCTCAAAATTAAATAAACATTAAAATGGGGTTTTTTTCCATTAAAAAGCTTCATAAGTCCTAGGTGATGGTGTGGGGGATGGGAGGCACTCTCCTATAACTGGTACAGGAAGGAATTGCTAGGTCTCTTCAGTAAGTTATCTGACAATATTTAATAGAACTTAGATATATTAATGCTCTAATATAACAATACCACTTAGGGAATTAATTATCTACAATAAAAATATATACTCATATTTTTATATATATGAATATTTTTCAACATTACTTGTTGGGGGATGGAGCAATTTTTATCAGTATCCTCATCAAAATCCATATGTATTGATCAGAGGCATGGCAGAGACAAGGTATGTTATGATCCCAATGTTGGAAGACAAAAAAGGAAACATACATGTGCATCTCTCTGCTTTTTTCTTTTTATCTTAGCATGGAGAACGATACCAAAGACTACGTACCCCACTGCTATATGGATTCCTTTGAGAAGTAATAGGACTTATTCAGAGGGAAGGAGAGTCTTTTTCAATGCTTTGGTTGCAGTCTCTCAGTTGCCTTTTCATTGCAGCAAGAGTATTTGCTTTAGCAGTTTGAATGAAAAATACAACATAACATTAAGAAAAGGAATAAAAAGAGACCAAGTAATAGATTTTTGAGAAAACAGGGGAGTTTCAAGGAAGGAAGAGAAAACAACACCAAAAAAAGAAGAAATATGAAAAGTAAAAAAAAAAAAAACAAGCTAATGTTACCAAGTGACTAGTGGGTATGAACAGAAAGTGGAAGCATGCATCAGGCTACAGAGGATGTGGAAGTGGTGGAAGGGTAGGCATTGGAAATGGTCTGAGAAAGGGCCTGCATGAGAGAGAAGGGCATGCAGAGCACTGAGTAACAACATGGGCATCAGAATCTACCAGATCTTTCCGAAATTTGCAAACATACTGCTCACTAACTTGCACTGGGCATTTTTACTTACTCCCAGGCCTCATTTTTCTGAGTGTTTTTTTGAACTTTTATTTATTAAATAATAAAAATAGCACAAATCATTTGTGTGCACAGATTGAATACAACCATATAATCATCCTCCAGTACACTTAAATTTATACAATGTTATAGGTCAGTTATACATCAATAAAAAATATTTTATATACACTCGAATCAGGAGGTGGGTAATCACTTACAGGTCCAAATCCTTAGTATGTGGTCTCTCCATAGTCACTGCTTTCCTCCTGACTTCTGCCACTGAATCTTAGATTTGCCTTGCTTTGAAATTTATATAATTCAATCATAATGTATATATATTATTTTGTTTCTAGATTGTTTTTTATTTAACATTGTTTATAAGATTCAGAAGTGTGACTTGTATATAGCAGTAATGCATTTATTCTTACTGTTATGCTGTAATATAGCATATGATTATACCACAATTTATTAATCTATTTCACAATTGACGGACATTTGAGTATTTACAATTTGGAGCTATTATGAATATGGTTAATGTGAACATTCTTTACATACTTTTCAATATAAATGGTTATACATTCTGTTTGATATATGTTCAAATAGAATTACTGTGTTAGAAATGATGCATACGTTCAGTGTTATGTGATACTGTCAGTTTTCAAAATGGTTATACTAATTTACACACTGCTGTAAATAAGAGTTTCTGTTTCCCCACATCCTCAGCAATACTTGAAATTGAACCGTCTCTTTATCAGGCCTTTTTTTAGTTCTGCTGTTGGGTATGTGGTGTTAGCTTATTATGGATTTTAATTTGCATTTCCCTGATTAATGATTTTGAACATCTTTTCATATCATCATTAGATATTTGAACATCTTCTTTGAAGTATCTCCTTTAGTTAGTCTAATTCCCATTTTTTCTGCTGCTTTATATTCCTTCTTCTTATTTAATTTTTTTTCTAATGTTTATTTTTGAGAGACAGAAAGAGGGCTTGCATGCCCCCACTGAGGATGACAGTGAGGGGCAAAGAGAAAGGGAAACGCAGAATCTGAAGCAGGCTCCAGGCTCTGAACTGTCAGCACAAAGCCCAACATGGGACTCAAACTCCCCAACCATGAGGTCATGGCTTGAGTTGAAGTTGGGTGCTTAACTAACTGAGCCACAGAGGTGCTTCTCCTTTTTCTTATTAATTTTGAATTCTGAATCAGTCCTTTGTCAAATATATACATTGCAAATTCCTTTTCCCACTCTGTTGATTTCCTTTTTTACTCTAATTGTTTTCTATGAGTTGAAGATTTTATTTTAATGAATAGATGTGTGAGCATAAAAATTCATGAGCGCATAGAGAGGTGACATCAGTAAGATGGGAGAATATTTCTCTACCATCTTCCTCCCAAAGAGCACTGATTTTTGACTATCAACCACAGATGACAGTACTTTGTGGAAGTAAGGGAGCCTCGGAGAGAAGTTCAAGCATGTTGTTGGAGCAAAAACTCTCTGAGATTTGGTGCATTGACAAGGCTAAGTGGAACAGCTTCATTTTACCCACATCCACCTTTCCCCTGGAGCAGCATACATAGTTCAATACGAGAGACCTTCTTAGCCTGCAGTCTCTAACTGGGGAAAATGAGAACATGTGAATGACTTCTCAGATTCTCCAGCTTTGTGAAACATTGCCAAAGAGACCTACATCTTCCTTGTACCATGGAGAATACTGAGATGTGCTGCATGACTGGCCTGTGGGGAGGGGACAGGAAGTGGCTGGGAAAACACCAGCCAGAGCTCTTGGAGACCATCAAAGGAAAGAAGATCCTACTGTTACAGGATCATTGAGTTGGAGGGTCAAGAAAGAATTCTGGAGGGGCACCTGGGTGGCTCAGTTGGTTAAGCATCCAACTTTGGCTCAGGTCATGATCTCACAGCTGGTGAGTTGGAGCCCTGCATTGGACTCTGTGCTGACAGCTCAGAGCTTGGAATCTGCTTTGGGTTCTGTGTCTCTGTCTCTCTCTCTGCCCCCCTCCCCACTCATGCTCTGTCTCTCTTACTCAAAAATAAAATAAAAAAACATCAAAAAATTTTCAAAGAAAGAATTCTTGTGATATTTTACAGTGCAACTTAGTAAGTTTATTTAAGTAGCAAGGGAACAGACCCATTGGCAGAAAGAATTGCTGTGTGAAGCTGGTGGTTATATGTTTAGTGCTCAAGGGAAAGAGACTGTGCACGCAATATTAGATCATAAATGTTTTCTTTGAATTTCTCCTCATAAAGCTACTTTTGTAAGATTTATCTGGTACTTATCATTCAGCTCAGTATTAACTATTGCTAAGATGTACAGGCAGTCATGAGATGCTTTAAGAACTTAGCAACCAGCACATTTTTGATCCTTATCAAAATTATGCAGGCTACAGGTCAGCCTTCTGGGATAAATGTGAACATTTTTTCTGCTTCTATTCCTCATCACTACTATTCTGGACTCTATTAGAAAGCTTGCGCTCAAGTTACCAGTAGGTCTTGCCTGTGAATCCTCCCAAATGATTTGCAGGCACCTCACCGCCATTCTGTGTACCTCACCACACACCCTCACGATATGACAGGCTCCCTGTGCATGCTTCTGAGGGCGCTGACTGTGACTTGCAAATGGCCAGTGAGAACACACAGAAAGCTACTCTCACTCTGGGGTTTGGAGAAAGCCCATAAATAAGCAATCAGCAAACCTGTCTTTGCAGGATTGAAAGAAGACACAGCAGCTTAAAAACTCCCTCAGAAGAGGTAGCAGTGTGGAGCATGCATGCCCAGAGAAAAGACCTTAAAAAGCCTTAGAATTCCTAGCATGGTTAACAGAAGGTGTTTCTTTCCAAAAACCACTCAGTAAAGACTGGAGAAAGTGATTGATTCTTACAATGAGTAAACAGCAATGCAAGACCTCAAGGAACCTTGCAAAATTAAGGAAACATGACACCACCAAAGGAGCACAAGGGTATTCTAGTAAATGACCTCAAAGAAATGATGGTATGCAATTTGTCTAAAAAACACTTCAAAATAGTTGTTTTAAAGTCAGCTCAGTGAACTCCAAGAAAGCACAGAAAGACAATTAAATGAAATCAAGAAAACCATCCATGAACAAAATGAGAAGTTGAAGAGAGAGATATAAATTATAAAAAAGAAGAACTGAACAGAAATTCTGGAGGTGAAAAATACTATAAATGAAATAAAAAATGCAATATAATAAACACTAGACTTGAAAAATAAGAAGAAAGAGTCTGTGAACTTGAAGATAGTTCATTTGACATTATCGAATAGGAGGAAAACAAAGAAATGAAAAAAAATAAAGAAAGGCTTTGATATTATTGTAGGATGTTATTAAGAGAAACAATTTATGTAATACCAGAGTTCCAGAAGAAGAGAGGGAGAAAAGTTCAGGAAGAGTCCTTTGACTCTTCTTTTAATATATATATACAGAATCTAATAATCTTTCCCCATTTCCACCATTATTGTTCCACCTTCTCTAGACTCACAGACTGTAAAAATTTTCCCAAGTAGTCCTTTTTTTCTGCTTACATATCCCCCAATGTTTATAGCTTATTTTCTACAATGTAGCCACAGTGAACCTTTTACAACATAAATCAAGTCAGTTCAGTTCCCCGATTCAAAAGTTTTCAATAGTTTCTCATACATAGAATAAAATGCAAACTCATTATCTTGGCCCCAAAACAAACAAACAAACAAAAAGTATATAATCTAGTTTCTCTCTACTTTACCATCTCATATTCCTTACTCAGCTCCAAGTATACTGACCTTCAGGATGCTTGGGGGCTCAGTAAGTTGAGTTTCTAACTCTTTATTTGGGCTCAAGTCATGATCTCAGGGTCGTGGGATGGAGCCCCATGTTGGTCTCCATCCTGAGTATGGAGCCTGCTTGGGATATTCTCTCTCTCTCTCTCCCTGCCTCCCTCCCTCTCTCTTCCCTTCTCCCCAGCTTGTGTGCTTGCTCTATGTCTATCTCAAAAAAAGAAGTAGATTGACCTTCTTGTCTTCTGATAACATACCATGGAATATCTATACATCTCTCATCCATATCTTCACGTGGTGTGCTCCTTCTATTCTCTGGCTTCACCTGGCCTCTCCAGACCAGACCTTTTAAATCAGAACCACTCCCTTAATTTCTGTGCATCTTTTCTACTTCTTTTACTTTATTTATTTGGACTGTTACCTAACTTTGTATTACTTCTTTGGTATTTCACTTACTTATTGTCTGTATATGCTTGATAAGCATGGTGTCTTTATCAAGGCAGAAACATTTTATACCTTGTTCCTAAGTGTATCCTGAAGTGCCCTGATGGTGCATAATACAATCCAAGTATATTAGATATATGTATGGTTATATCTACATACATAGTGTATATAGATCTTGTTTATATAAATGAATGGATAAGAATGAATATTGCTCATTTTCATTTATGTTTTCTCCTTTGATAAGTTGGGGAAAGACTTTTATCTGTAAAGTATTTGAATATCATATAGTGATTGCAATTGTATGTTCTAGAGCCCATCTGCCCACAGTAAAATCCAGTCTCCAACAGATGTGACCATATGTGATTTTGAATTATTACTTTTCTCTACATTCGTTTTCATCTAATATCAAAAAAGCTAATAGTGGCACCTATATATGGAGTTGAAAAAATTAAATTGGAAATATATCCAGAGCACTTAGGACAGTTCCTGGTCCTTAGTTAGCATTAGGTAAATATTAGTTATTATTTCTCTGAATTTGTATTATTCCTTAAACTGGTAGCTACAGACATGTAGTATTAAATCCCTACTTGAAAATCAAGAAACTACAGATGCTGGTGAGGATGTGGAGAAATGGGCACATTCCTACACTGTTGGTAGGAATGTAAACTGGTGCAGCCATTCTGGAAAACACTGTGGAAGTCCCCCAAAAAACTATCAGTAGAACTCCCTGATGACCCAGCAATAGCACTGCTAGGGATTTACCCAAGGGATATAGAAGTGCTGATGCATAGGGGCACATGTACCCCAATGTTCATAGCAGCACTGTCAACAATAGCCAAATCATGGAAAGAGCCTAAATGTCCACCAACTGATGAGTGGATAAAAAAGATGTATGTATACACAATGGAGTACTACATGGCAATGATAAAGAATGAAATCTGGCCATTCGTAGCAAAGTGGATGGACCTCGAGGGCATCATGCTAAGTGAAATAAGTCAGGCAGAGAAGGATAGATACTATGTGTTTTTACTCATAGACCTAAGAGGAGAAACCTAACAAGAGACCATGGGAAGCGGGGGGGGGGGGGGGGGGGGGGGGGGGGGGGGAGAAAGTTAAGGAACAGGAGGGAGGCAAATCATGAGAGACTCTTGAATACTGAAAACAAACTGAGGGCTGAAGAGGGAGGAGGAAAGGGGAAGGGGGTTGATGGTTATGGAAGGGGGCACTTATGGGGAAGAGCACTGGGTATTCTATGGAAACCAACTTGGCAATAAACTATTTAAAAAAATAAATTCCTAGTTGAAAGAGAAGACTAAAGTGACTTTTTTCCTCTCTTTCTTTTTTTTTTTTTCTTGGACTTTCTCTCTGGCTGGGCTGCCAGGCATTTATAAGCTAAGTTATATACTCTCATTATCAAGAGTTTCAGCAGATTCCTATGTTTGACACTATTTTATTTACTTGATTATGATATAAATACTTTAGAATAATCTATTTTCCTCTTTGCTAAACCCAGTTCTTCAGTTCTCTTATTATTTGGACTTCATGAAAGCAATTTAATTTATAAGAAACTCTGACAGGGTCAATACTTGTTCTGTTATCACATCTAACAGATTCAGATAATTGAATGCATTAAGCCAAGTTTTATCCTTAGAGGCAGCATTAATCTAATCCCAATAGCAGAAATTTGTGATGCAAAAAGTTGCAAGGTAGGTTAATAATTAATGTTTTCTATTTTTTTAATTTTTTTAATGTTTTATTTATTTTTGGTACAGAGAGAGATAGAGCATGAGAGGGGGAGGGGCAGAGAGAGAAGGAGACACGGAACCAGAAGCAGGCTCCAGGCTCTGAGCTAGCTGTCAGCACAGAGCCTGACGCGGGGCTCGAACCCACGAACCGTGAGATCTGACCTGAGCCAAAGTCGGAGGCTTAACCGACTGAGCTACCCAGGCGCCCCATTAATAAGTTTTCTAGAGGCACCTGATGACTCAGTTGGTTAAGCACCTGACTCTTGTTTCAGCTCATGGGATTGAGCCCCACATCAGGCTCTGCACTAACATCGTAGAGCCTGCTTAGGATTCTCTCTCTCCTTTTCTCTCTCTGCCCCTCTCCTGCTTGTGGGCATGCTCTCTCTCTCAACATAATTTTTTTAGTTAAAAAATAAGGGTTTTAGAAACATGATATTTTTATTCAAAAATTTAAAAATTATTAGTTATCATATAAGGACAGTGTGAATAACTCATTAAGTGTAGTGAGGGAAACAAAGATAAACAAAGGATATGGAATCTTTCTGCAAAAGCCATGACCTCTAGAAGGAAAAAAAGATGTAACCATACTTAGAGTGTAAATTAAAGATAGAAGAAATAGGTACCTAAAGGGAAGTTTCCACAAAGTACTATGTGAAATGAATTGAAGCAACAGTTATTTCTGAATAGTTGCACTGTGAAAAGTGGCATTAAAGTGTATATAGTGTTTGAGGAGGAAAACATAAGAAAATAAGGATGTATAATAAAATATTTAGTGTAAATAATAAATATAATGAAAATAATTTTGGAGATGACAACGTGATCTGGGAGGAAGAAGAACATTCCAATATGCAGGAGGATCATAAGTAAACCTAAGGGTGAAAACTGGCTACATATATGTGGCACAGCAATAAGTAAGTTGAATTATAGCCATTAGGTCGGCTAAATAATTTGAAAAAGTATGTTGGCATATAGTATCATATTAGAAGTTAGTTTGGACTTTACATTCAACATATAAGCACTGCAGTTGAGGAAAATTGGTCAATAATAGTATATCAGGTGGCTTCTGTGGGGGAAAGACTGGTGGCAGGATGGCCAAATAGGAGACTGTCTTAATCTGAGCAATAAAAGAGCTTGAGCTCAGGCTTTAGCAGCAACAAAAATGGAAGATAAAGAAAATTGAGGTATTATCAATGAGTCTTAGAAACTGACAGTATGTAGAGGATGAACCAAAAGGGAGGATTCAAAGATGCCTGAGAGTTTAAAACTTGGAAATAAAGTTTTAGCAAGAAGACTTAAGGAGAGGCCATTTGGAAATTAGAGTGAAGAGTTGCTTTTTTTTTAACATGCAGCATTTTGGGGACATCAGAAATCCATCTAGAGATACTCAATGGGTAGTAAGTCATCAAGTCCTAGAACCATAAAGCAAAGTTTAAAACTGATGTGTGAGTCTTAATGTCTTCTGTAGGCATTCAGAGCTGAATTATTAATGAAGAAAGTAATTTCCAAGGGGTAATTGTAGAGAAAAGAAGGCTAGAGACAATCTACAAAAAGAAAACACAAAAGAAGTAGATCATTTAAAGTAGAATTAAGACAAGTACAGGGTCACTATTGCCAAAGAGGTTTTCAGGACTAAGTAGCTGATCCAACAACATAAAAATCTCTGAGTTGTTAAGGAAGAGGCAAACTGAAAATATAGCCATTAATTTGTAACAGTCATCTGATTTTCTTCTATGAGATAAACAGGAAGCCTGGACCACTGGAAATTATGTAGATCCAGAATAAACAATTAAAAAACAACTTTTTGGCGAACTAATGTATTGAATTTTCCCTTCAATCTGATAAAATGAAGGGGAGAATTCAGATAGGAGGCAAAAGAATGAATGCTGGATGAATACAAGGGGGCTGGAACAAAGCCAAGAGATAGCCTGAAAGCAGGGGTCAGTTTTAAAGGGAGTTTGTACTCATGAGCTTGGGCAAGGAGAAGATCTTTAAGGATACATTCCTCAGCTGGATAGGGGTGAATAATTCTGCTGTGGATAGGAAATACCACCAATTTTTCACATTTTTTACTTGAGATCTCAGCTTCAGCCTAAGATTTGTCCACGTCTAGGTTCATGGCCAGGATATTGGGAGAAGTGGCAGAGTAGTCCAACAAAAGTCTATTTGAATAAAAGTATAACAACGTCAGGAAAACATCATAACTGTGTCAACTGTAGGACTTTAAAAATAATCAAGTGTACTTGTACAACTACTGGGCTGACAGAAAATTCTTTGCAAGACTAAGGAGCCTCCTAGGAGAGAACCCATTCTAAGTGAAGAAGCTATTATCATGAATGGATTTTATAAAATATTAGTGCTTAGAGGAAGTAGTGGTTCAAGGCACAAAATTACAATAAAAAAGAGCTATTTCACTAACACCTCTTAAAATATTAAGCTCAATAAGTACTTTAATAGAGTATTTCCAAAGTGAAGAGAGGCATTTCCTTTCACTTGCTAGATATGTAATGTGAGCAGCATGTTCACTTTGGTACATCGGAGTTGGTATTCTATGGAAATGTTACTGGGTCGTAGGCAGAGATAGAGCATGGGTCCTTGTGAAGCAGTAGCAGTAACCACAGATCCAATATGGCTCAGTGGAGTGGGATTATTTGTAAATACATGTGAAGTATTTATTTAAAACTACCCTTTCCCCCAAAATCTAATGTGTGTGTATGTGTGTGTGATGTGTCTGCGCCCCCAACACACATATTCACATGTGTTATGTAGATATCTCATAAATATGTCTTGTTCGATGTAGTAAAATCAGTGCATCAGTAAAATTTTATTTCTATTAATGTGTCCTGGGTTTCTCCATAGGCTAGTAAGAGGGCGAAATGTATAATTGAATGAATATTCCCAGATTTCCTAGCAATTCCTGCTACAGATTGGAACTCGGTTATATATAATGATAACTGCCTTTTCAAATCAATGGCCAATAGCTACAGCTGCTGTAAGGATTCATTGGCAACATTTGTGTCAGACAACATTAATTGGGTATCCCTAAACATGGATTTAATGGTCAAATATGCTTGGGAAATTCTGGATTAAAAATAGAACCGTATCTATTTATTAAAGGCATTCTTAGAAGCTTTCGATGCTAACTGTTGATTCTAGGAGAGGATACATTATGGAAAGGTCCCAAACTATGACAATGAATTCTTTCTTCACAGAGCTTTTCTTGGAACTAGTTTTCCACAGAATAGATTGAGAAATGCACTTTAATTAGACGTGAATTACTTTGTAGAGAAGACTATTTGCTGCTTTCTAATTCTACCCCCTTCAAAACAAATCTTTAATCAGATGGAAGAAGTTTAAAATGGCAGGAAGATAGAAATTTCACAAAATAAGATGCTTAAACACTGGAATCTAACTGAAAAGGACCATTAAAATTCAAGAATTCCCAGCGATAAAGAAATTTGCTATAAATAGGTGCCATGCACACAGTATATATATATATATATGTATATATACATGTATATATATATATATATATATAAACAATATCCATTGATTGAATGTATGAAATTTTTTCTCCTAACATTTAAATGTCATTCATAAGAGATTTTACTGGCTAAACCATGTCAGTCTTCCTTCTGTTGTTTCCCCTTAGGGAAAGAAAATTAAATATTTGACTTACAGTTTGTAAAATCAAGACTCATGAAAAGCTGTGTAGATTTTAAATTAAAATGCATTGTGATTTGAGCACAGTATAACAATATAGTATAAGGACAAAAAGTAATATGTACTTTTGGACCTATATGTCCATCTTCAGGAATTTGTCCTAAAAGACAAAAGAAATAAGGAATTCTATGAAAAGTCATTGATAAGAGAATTATTTAAAACAATACAATTAGAAACAATTTAAGTCTAAACTGATATTAATTTGGATTCCAGCTCTGTCACTTTCTACTTGTGTCATCTGGGAAAAATTATATAATTTTTCAGAGCCTCAATTTTATAATCTAGAAAATGTATATAATAATAACACTGATCTCATAAGGCTTTTGTGAGGATCAAAGATTTCATATATATATATATATATATATATATATATACACAAAGCAGGTCAGAGTTTCACACAAAATAATAACTAAAAGCTAATTAAACAAATGAGAGAATGGATTTATCATGTATGATACAATATAATAGATATTTTCTAGTTACTATGGAAGCTACCCAGGAAGATGGAAAACAATGGGGTTTAGTGCTAGGTGAAACTTATAAATCCTATATAACAGATAAGTCTAAGATAAGCCATATGTAAAACAATTGGTTTTATGCAATTACATGTATTTATCACTATTTTTGTATACTTACCTTTCAGGCATACCTTAGAGATAGTACAGGTTCAGTACCAGACCACCATGATAAGGTGAATACCACAATAAACTGAGTTAAATAATTTTTGGTTTCTCAGTGTATATAAGTTATATGGTATCATACATAGCAGTCTGTTAAGAATGAAATCATATTATGTCTAAAAAACAATGTGCATATATTAATTAAAAACATTTTATTGCCAAAAAGTGCTAACTATCATCTGAGATTTCAGTGAGTCCTTATCTTTGCTGGTGGAGGGTCTTGTCTTGATGTTTGAAAACTGCTGGCTGATCAGGGTGGTGGCCCCTGGAGTTTAGCGCTGCTGTGGCAATTTCTTAAAATAGAATGACAATGAAATTCTCTTGTTAGTTGATTTTTCTCATGAACAGTTTCTTTGGAGCATGTGATGCTATTTCACAGTATTTTATTCATAATAGAACTTCTTCGAAACTTCCAAATGCTGTTGTGGCTTTATCAACTCAGTTTATGGCACATTCTAAATCCTTTGTTGTCATTTCAACAATCTTGCCAGAATCTTGACCAGGAGCAGATTTCATCTCAAGAGACCACTTTCTGTGCTCATCCATAAGAAGCAAATTATTGGTTCAAGTTTGATCCTGAGATTGCGGCAATTCAATCACATCTTCAGGCTTCATGTCCTGCTATTTCCACCACATCTGCAGTTACTTCTTCCACTGAAGTCTTGAAGTTCTCAACGTCCTTCATGAGGGTTGAAATCTACTTCTTCCTAACTCTGTTAGTGTCAATATTTGACCACTTTTTATGAATCACAGGGTTCTGAATGCATCTAGAATGGTGAATCCTTTTCAGAAGGTTTTTCAATTTACTTTCCCAGATCCATCAGAGGAATGCCAATGGCATCCATAGCCTTATGAAATGTACTTCTTACACAATAAGACTTAAAAGTTGAAGTTACTCCTTAATTCATTAGATCAAATCGATCTTATTTTAGCAGGCATGAAAATAGTATTTATCTTAATGTACTTTTCTATCAGAACTCTTGGGTAACCAAATGCATAGTCAATGAGCAGTAATATTTCAAAATAATTTTTTTTCCTGAGCAGTAGGTCTCAACAGTAAGCTTTAAATGTGTAGTAAACCATATTGTAAACAGATATACTGTCATCCAGGTTTAATTGTTCCACTTATAGAGCACTGGAAGAATAGACTTAGCATAATTCCTAAGAGCCCTATTTTTGGAAGAGTAAATCACCACTGCCTTCAACTTAAAGTCTCCAGTTGCATCAGCCCCTAACAAGACAGCTGTCCATTGGAGCTTTGAAGCCAGGCATTCATTGACTTCTCCTTTCTAGCTATGAAGTTTCTAAATGATATCTTCCTCCAATATAAGGCTGTGTGATCTGCACTGAAAATCTGTTGTTTAGTGTAGCCACCTTCAATGAGTTTTTTGGCTAGATCTTCTGGGTAGCTTGATGCAGCTTCTACATCAGCACCTGCTGCTTTACCTTGCACTTTGATGTTATGGAGATGTCCTCTTTTCTTAAACCTCATGAACCAACCTCTGATAGCTTCAAACCTTTCTTCTGTAATTTCCTCATCTCTCTCAGCCTTCACAGAATTGAAGCCCTTTAGGGGCTTGCTCTAAGTTAGTTTTGGCTTAAGGGAACATTGTGACTAGTTTGATCTTCTATATATTAGATGAAAACTTTCTCCATATCAGCAATAAGACTGTTTTTCTTTCTTATCATTTGTGTATTCCCTGAAGTAGCACTTTTAATTTCCTTTAAGAACTTTTTGTTTGTTGGGGATGTCTGGATGGCTAAGTTGGTTAAGCATCCGACTGCAGCTCAGGTCATGATCTCACGTTTCATGGATTCAAGTCCTGAATTGGGCTCTGTACTGGTAGCTTAGAGCCTGGATTTTGCTTCAGATTCGGTGTCTCCCTCTTCCTTTGCCCCTCCCCCACTCTCACTTTGTGTCTCTCTCAAAAATAAAAAAACATTGAAGAAGCTTTTTTTTTAAATTTTAAATGAGCATTTTTCCTTTATATTCACGACTTGGTTAACCAGCACAAGAGACCTAGGTTCAGGCCTATCTCATTTTTCAACATGTCTTCCTTGCTAAGCTTAAGCATTTTGAGTTTGTGACTCAAAGTGAGACATGCAACTTTCCCTTTCACTTGAGCACTTAGCAGTCATTGTAGGAGTATTAAATGGTCTAATTTCAATATTTTTGTGTCTCAGGAAATAAGGAAGCCTGAGGAGAGGGAAAGAGATGGGGGAATGGCTGGTCAGTGGACAGCCATAAAATTTACAACATGTATCATTTAAGTTCACTGACATATATAGGCAGAGTTTGTGACATCCAAACCAATTACAATTGTAACTTCAAAGATCACTGATCACATATCACCATTGCAAATACAATAGTGATGGAAAGTATGAGATATTGTGAGAATCACCCATATGTGACACAGACACAAGTGAGCAAATGCTGTTGGAAAAATGGTGCCAAAAGATTCTCAATGCAGGTTTTCCACAAACCTTCAATTTGTAAAAAAAAAAAAAAAAAAAAAAAAAAAAAAAAAAAAAAAAAAAAAAAAAAAAAAAAAAAAAAAAAAAAAAAAAAAAGTAGTATTTGTCAAGCACAGTAAAGCGAAACACAATAAAACAAGGTATATCTGCATATCCTATATATCCTATAGTGTTCTAATGGAAATTATATACCTTTTCTTTTAAAAGATATGGAGAGGGGTGCCTGGGTGGCTCAGTTGGTTAAGCGACCCACTTCAGCTCAGGTCATGATCTCGAGGTTCGTGGGTTCAAGCCCCACGTCAGTCTCTGTGCTGACAGCTAGCTCAGAGCCAGGAGCCTGTCTTCAGATTCTGTGTCTCCCCTTCTTTCTGACGCTCCCCTGCTCAAGTTGTCTCTCTCTCTCTCTCAAAAATAAATAAAACACTAAAAAAAAATTAAAAGCTATGGAGGGCTATAATCTTACATGAGGATAGCTTGTGCCCCTCGTGACAATTATCAGTGATTAATGCACCAGTAAGAGAGAAAGCAACAGTTGTCAAGTATCATGTTACTGGCTGCCTCTCCTACAAAAGACTGAAAATGTTTCTGAAATTGTAATACCTTTCTCTTTATCTGGGGTCATGGTATGTTCCATAAAGTATATAACACACCCAAGTTGGCTTTCCCTTTTTTTTAAAAAGTAGAAATTTTGTTCACATTTGTGTTTAGTCTATTATTTCTTAAAATTTTATCTATAGAGGGCAGCTCCCAAAATGCTGAGAGACCACAGAGGCCTCGTCAGAAATTGCTGTGCAGGGTTAAAACATAGGAAAAGCAGGGGCACCTGGGTAGCTCAGTTGGTTGAGTGTCCAACTCTTGATTTTGGGTCAAGTCATAACCCCAGGGTTGTGGGGTCAAGCCCCAAATTAGGCTCCTGCCTGAGCATGGAGCTTGCTAATATTCTCTCTCTCTCCTTCTGTCCCTTTCTCCTGCTCATGCTCCCTCACTCTCTCTCTAAAAAAAGGTGAACAAAACCGTCTGAAAAAGCTCTGAGAAGGTTAGCTAAATTAAAATTTCCTGCTATGTTTTGCCTAGTATTACAATGCTCAAAAATGCTTCCTCTATTTTTTTCAAAAAAAACCCTATTAATATTTAATGGAATAATCATTCTTTGCATCTTATGTTCAAAACTGCTGGTTAAGCCAAACCTTTTCAAAGGTTCCCCCATAGTTACCTCGTAACTTGAGCAAAAAGTTGATTTAGCTGCTGATTTTTTCCAGTGATAAGAAAAGCACAGAAGAGAATGTGACCCAACTTGGTTGGAGAGTATATCTTGAGAAACCAGAAGGACTCGTCCACCCCGTGTTCATATTCCAAGTTTTCTGTTTCTCCACAGTATGTCTCGCCTGTACGTACTACAGATACCCTGTCACGGGCTGCCTTTGAAGTGAAGCCAACTCTGAATTCCCCAACATAGTCATACATTCCTACTCCGTCAAATGATGCAATTGTCTCCCATTTATTCCAGGTCATATTTTTCCAATCTGAGACCATCCCCCTTAGTGGGCTTTTATGGACTCATCATAGATACTTTTTAGAGCATGTATTCATTTAATAAAGACCATCTTTTTCTGAAAGTTGTGTCAAAACCTACAAAAGTGAACTGTTGCACACATATGGAGATTGCTCTCACACTTCTTACTATGGACACCTAAGCCAACAAGATTCAGTCTGTCAGAAACGCAGTTAAAACAGAGGCCCCTGGGTGGCTCAGTTGGCTAAATGTCTGGCTCTTTATTTCAGCTCAGGTCATCATCTCACAGTTGGTGAGATCCAGCCTGGCAGCTGATAGTGCAGAGCCTGCTTGGGATTCTCTCTCTCCCTCTCTCTACTTCTCACCTGCTCACACATGCATGCGCTCTCCCTCTCTCAAAAAGAAATAAAATAAATAAACTTTAAAAAAGAAATGCAGTTAGGACAGAGCTGGTCTAATTCTTTCTGTACTGTTTACTTGGTGTAAGGTGATTTGAACTCAGGAGCTGACATTATTTGGCAATCATGTTCTCAAAGAAATATGGTCAGGATACTTTGCCTAGAGAGGAAATGGCATTTCAAGGAAACAGAATAGGGACAGTTCAGCCCCAGAGAGATGTGGGGGGAGGGAGAAAAAATTTTTATAAAAGAGTTTTCTGTTTCTGATAGCTTTCCTCTATAGGGTCCCCCCACTCGGATACAGGTTATTCGCATTCTCCTTGGACTGAGAAATATCTCAATTACTTCACAATAAATGACTTTATGCAAATTTGAAATATGTTTTCATTACCTTCAACCAGAGTATTCTTAATTAAGATAGAGCTGTAATGAATAAGCATGCCATTCCCTTTTCTTATTAGTAAATGTTTCTCAAGGACACAGTGCCTCATCTCTGAAGAATACTATAGAGATTGGTGCTCCAGGGAGGGTGGAAGACTTGTTGAGGCCTTTCATTGTGCAGCACCTGCCTTTCTACCTCCACATAATCCTTATTCAGGTTTATATAGAATCAGAAATAGGTCATCTACTAGCTACAGAGGGTATATAGAATGAACACTTCCAAATATTCTCTCAGATTACATGTGTGAGCCTACATGACTTCTACAACTTTTCCATTTCTTTCCATCGTCCTCTGCACAGCATGGAGAGGTTCTAAAATTGTGACCTCATTCCAAAAGACTGAGAGGGTGTCTTTTGCAATTCTTGTGCTGACTGTATTTGAAAATGTTTTAAGCATCACAACTAATTATGGAGGCAATGGTTAGGCAAGAGATACCATGGACATCTCTGGAGGCTCAGAATTCTGGGGAATAAGAGATCAAAGGAAACCCCAGTCTTGGGTAGGAACTGTAGAATAATCTGCATAAATAAAACACACTTCTGGACCGTACTGATTTTTTTTACTGGGTATTTACATAATGAGAGGGTCAGAAACTGGCACCTATTGACACCAGAGTTCTAGGCATCCAGGACCCATCATGATCTTTACTTCTTTTCTGAATCTGAAAACTTAAGGCCTCAATAATGTCTATATAGGGCCTCTTGAAATCTCTGTATCATACTAAGCACTGACATTTAGCTTCCTTTGTATAAACTTACTCTCCCAAAATCAAATAATGAGATATAAAGAAGAAAATAATATGTCTCTGAATTTTTACTTAGACATAATTAGGTCATGGCTTCAGCTGGTCACTGGTCCCAATATTATTAAAATCTTAAAATACATACATAAGTTAATTTATGCAAATTTTAAGTGTACTTCTATCATGGAAATCATTGCCTTGCTCTTTCTTTTCTCACTAGACACACACACACACACACACACACACACACACACACACACACACACAGGAGTTTCCCCTGATCTCGGCCTCAGCCAGCAGGGAAAACTCACTTCTTGCCAAAGGCCATTTGGT
Organism: Suricata suricatta; assembly: GCF_006229205.1. NCBI lineage: Eukaryota > Metazoa > Chordata > Mammalia > Carnivora > Herpestidae > Suricata > Suricata suricatta. The sequence continues at coordinate 50,350,309 of NC_043706.1, forward strand.
GGAGATAAAAGGAGAATTGATTACACAGGGGTGGTTGTGTCACCTCTATTCCTCCTCTCAAATACGGATTTGAAAGCATTTTGAGAACCTTTAATTTTATCTTTGTTTCTACTTGCTGTTCCATACTGTTAGGTACTTAGCTGATGCTAATCGTGGACTCTGCTTTATATATATATATTTTTAGTGGGTCCTTCTTAATACCAACCACCATAGTTAGGTTTAAAATATATGAATGAAAAACTGAACATGGAAGTATAGAATTTTATTTCTGTTGGCCGGCAAACATAATGATGGAGAATTGCGGAGAGTCAAACTAATTTTATATTTTTAGATAAATGGTGTTTTTTCTTTCAGAATCATCTACCCTCTGCCCTGGTTTCTCTCTCTCAACCGTGGAAATATTTTATACTTTTCTTTAGAAAAAACTTAATTCAATATTCATTGTAAGGGAAAGGATTTGCACTACTTAGCTGGATAGCCAGTTGCATGTAAGCAGGTGAAAAAGCTTGAGCAAGCACCAAATGTCAACAGACACACCACAGAACTGGGAAGAAATGCATACTGCAGGGGCAAAGGTTTTGGGAATGTGGGGAATGTGGCCTGATGACTTAATTCAGAACTGCCTTTTTCTTGGCACTTCGCATCTGAAAGAAACTAAGGGCTGAATTGGGCATATCAGAGAGAAATAGTAGTAATACAGTGTAAGAAAAGGAACATTCATTGCATATCAAAGTTCTTGAAGGGCGTCCTGAGTTTTCTCTCCTAAAGTATTGAATATGTGAAGGGAAGAGGAAGCTGACTTTCAATGAGCTCTGAAATAGCAACTTTTTCCTCCAATAGAACACTATGAATATTGAAGAGGAAAGTAGCAGACAGGAATGCTTTAAATGAATGATGGATTTGCAGCATATGTGATGGAATGCTCTATTGTTTTTTATGATGTTTTTGAATAGAGGGCTACTTATCAAAGCTTGCTTTTTATGGTCCAGTGACTCCATTGCAGAAAAAGTGGAGGAAAATCATTTACTAATTCTGGACTCAATTATTTTTTTCCCTTTGAATTGACTTTACCCCTTTTGGAATTCTTTGGATATTTTCGTCAAACTCCTTGCCATTTTATGCTGTGATAAAAAGAACCTCTAAGCATTTAATCCTACCAGATAGAAAACAATAATGAACAAAGAAGGAAAGACAGTGATGATTTCAATAGGAAAGCCAGGAAGGAAGAATAAGTAGGAAATTGCTTCAGAAGATAAGTTTATGTAAGCTCAAGCATTGAGTGTGATGCAGTGCTTCAGAGCAGTGTTGAAGAAGCATGAGGAGCTACCTGAGTCAGGCTATTCGTCCCAGCAACACGGGAGTTCCAGAACTTTGACGCTGGGAGAGATGGTAAGGATGGTTGGGTCAGAGGCTGCAACCTGGCTGTCCACAGGTATGCTGAATTTGATCTGCCACGGACTCTGGAGTCCTTCTGGATGTGAATGCTTCTAGACAGACTGAGTGTGTTCCCCCTCCTCCTAGCCCGGCCAGCAGCTGCTTCCCTCGCTTTTATAACTTGCCTTCTGAAGATATGTGAGTTTGCAATTCCCTATCTAGCCCAGCTCTCTTATTTTTTAACTGCAGCAACCCAGGACTAGAGAAAACAGTGTTTTTCAAGATTACCCAAATGGAGGCAAAATAAGAGGTAGAACACCAGTGAGCTGTCCCTCCTCAGCTGGAGTTTAATATGTACAGATCCACAGTATTTTGTCAGCAATTCTGAGAACTGAATTTTTCATAATTCATTTGAATCCAAACCTCTTATGAACTGATGGAGCCTATTAGTGTGATATTTTGTTTCACTGCAAAAAAAATACGTACTCATAATACTATGTTTGATTTTAGTTATGTTTATAACATGCAACATACATTGTGTTTTTACCTTTCTAAAATCTAAAAAATATACAATTTTGAAATAGATCTAGCACCAAAGTTTTAAGAAAAGGACTTAGCTCAACACACTCAGATTGAGAGGGAGAAGAGTCCTCAATAAAATGTATTTTGTGTGTATGTATGCGTATGTATATATGTATATATGTATGTATATGTATATATACGTATGTATGTATATATAGAGAGAGAGGAATCCTCAATAAAATGTATTATATATATATGTAAATTAGTGGGCATTAGTTATTAGTTTCCTCTTAGCTCAGGCTGTCTAACCCATATAGATTCTATCTTGGCAATGGAGATCCATCACTCTTCTTGGTTAAATTCCCTTTCAGGTGACTCAGAATAGCTCAAGTCTGGTCTGTAGGAATCCTGCAAGTGTTCTTTACCTGGACAAACACTTGGAGTATACACTGGTCCCAGTGTGGTCACCTCACCTAGTCCTCTCATTGTTTTTTTCCAGGAGTATGCCTGATATTAGTACACTGTTCCCCCAAGTCCATATGTCAAATCTCTAAATTCTCTTAATCCCCTTCCCTCTCCTGTTGTGTTTGAGCTTAGCAAGAAGTTGCCCTCCCTTTCCTCCGAGAAAAAAGATGTAACATGCTTGAGACACTGACCACTGTCTCCAAAAGATTCCTCCACTTTCCCACAACTCCAGACTTTTGTCCTATCAGGATGGGTAAGATTGAAAAGAATGATTTTTAATATAATTCTCAGCAAGTGTTGCATAGATGGTTAACATTTTGCTTATATGGATTTGTTGGCACCTATTATGTTGTGACTCAACCATATTGAGACAGAAGAATTTCTTTTTAGCATCCAATTACATGAAAATATTTCTCTCTCTCTCTCTCTCTCTCTCTCTGCATGCATGCATGGACACACACATAGTCTTATTTACAAAAAAATCTTAACTTTCATTTACTTCATGTTAAAAGTAAATATCATTATCTTTCTGCTGAAAAATATCCACTGTATCTGGCATCAGAGTAAGTAGGAATGAAATGTTTTTGTTCTTCTAGGAACTTGGTTTATTCCAAGTGGATATAGTTGTTAGCTTGCTGGACAATTAATTTGTTAATTTATTCACCAACCCCCAAAATAGTAATGTATGTGAAAGGCATTTAGGGAATATGAAAACTAAGAAGACACAGTCCCTGTTCTCACCTATGTCATAATGCTATTATACAAATGCATGTAATCATATCAACAAGGAATCCGTACAATGACAGCAACTTGAATGAAGTATTGAGGGAGTATAAAGAAAGGATGAAAGGGAGTCCTGGAGGAGAAAGAAATTAGGAGAGAGCCTACCGAAAGAGTGTATCAAAGCGTGGATATTCCAGTCAGGGAGCCCGGAGCCTGCCATGCAGAGGCAGGAGGAAGTGGTGTTCCCAAAGGAAATGGGTGCATCATACACATGTGCTTTATGCGTTGAGCCCCAAACCGGCCATGTGTTACTCTCTTTATCCACATTTTACAGACCAGAAAATTGAGAGTCAAAGGGATTAGTTCAATTTTTTTTTAAGTCTAAGCATAAATTCAGCACCTACTATATATCATACCTCCTGCTAGATTCTAGACTGAGTGAAGAATGCATTTGTAGTTAACTTTTGTTGGCTTAAGAAGTTAATAAAGTCCATAACTTAAATAAAGGAGTAATGATTTGATCAAACTTTTCTCTTTTTTTAAAGTTTATTTATTTATTTTGAGAGAGAGAGAAAGGGAGAGAGACAGACAGACAGAGACAGAGACAGAGACAAAGAGAGAGAGAGAAGGAGACAGAATCCCAAGCAGGCTCCATGCTGTCAGCACAGAGCCCCACAGGATGCTCAAACTCATGAACCATGAGATCATGACCTGAGCCAAAACCAAGAGTCAGCGCTTAACCCATTGAGCCACCCAGGCACCCCTTGATCAAACTTTTTACCTGTAGTTGTGTAAAATATAAAATTTGATTTTGAAATTTTTCCCATCACCATTTCTTCTCAGAAAAATAAAAATGGGAGAAGCCACTGAGTACAATATGACATTAGATGGCACATATCAAAGTAATTATTAGCTACCAAGATCCCCCATAGATATAAGGTGATTACTATAACAAGTAGAAGTCATAAAGTGTAATCATATGTTTACATGTCACATAATTATTATACTTCCATTTCTCCTATGAAATATCTTCAAAGAAGCTAGTGCCGATCAAACACAAACTCTGGAGAAGATATGGGTATGAGGAGGGCTTTCATATTTCTAGTAGTACCTCGTGGGACTGAACCACAGCTCCAGTAGGTAGAGAAGATACTCCTGAGGCAACTTGGAAAGACAGATATGATGTACCACCAATAAATGACCTCCGAGACTAGACACAGCAGATATTTAAAAGGGGATACTGTTGGAGCAGGTTAGGAGGAAGAGAGAATGGTTTGTAGGAAAATCTATCCCTCTCTTTCCTTGTCCACATGAAAGCATTCCTTAAATTCATGCAGCTTCTGAAATTAAAAAAAAAAAAAACACAATCAGGATAACAAAAAGAGTGTGATTGATTTCATCATGGATACCCCCATGTGAAGGTTTAGTTTCAGAGATTGGCAGCTTTTCATATGTGGTTGAAACCTTTACAGTCCTCTGATAGCTCCACTGAGAAAGCAACAGAAAAGGAAGCTGAGTTGATAATTCAGTCATTCAGTGTGTGTGTGTGTGTGTGTGGTACCTATTATAGGCCAGGCCATCATGGACCATTCATCGCCATCCTGTTCTTTGTCAGCTGTAGATTTCAATTTCAGACTGGTGGTATTTGGATGAAGCGAGAGAGAGATTGTGTCAGTGAACATCAAGTTATTAATCTTCTTGATAGCAATTAATTATGCATGGTATATGCATTTCCCAGAAGCCAGAAGTGCGATATGTCATTTGCTAGAAATTATTTTTAAATTAAAAACTCAGTATAGCTATAATTCATATTGTAAAAACTTTCATATTAAAATGGTTGAGATTTTTTAAAAAATTTTATGTTTTTTATTTATTTTTGAGAGACAGTGTGAGCAGGGGAGGGTCAGAGAGAGAGGGAGACACAGGATCTGAAGCAGGTTCCAGGCTCTGAGCTGTCAGCACAGAGCCTGATGCGGGGCTTGGGCCCACGAACCGCGAGATCATGACCTGAGCCGAAGCCGGACGCCTGACCAACTGAGCCACCCAGGTGCCCCTAAAATGGTTGAGCTTCTTATGAAGGGACAATGGGTAGCTTTCCTTAAGTAAGCAAGTGAGTATAATTTTCCCTTCAGTGAAGTCTTCAAGAAGTAGAACTTTAAGGCATTAATAAAAGTCTTTAGAGGTATACTTTATAAGTTAAAAATAAAAAAAAGAAAAGAAACTGATGCCATTAGGATGCTGATTATTTTATCAGCAATGCTATAAATTCAGCCCTCCTGAGGAGGATTAAAATATTCATTCCAGATTGCTCTTAAGAAATCATATCATATTCTCCCCATGGAGATTGGAGGAAGATGGAAAAATCCCATGAAAGTCTCCTAGTATTACAAAAATACATACATTTTTCCCCATAGGGGCATATTGTGTTTTATATGTTGTGACATGTGGACTGGAATAGCATACATATTTTTCTTTTCTTGTTGTTGTTGCTGTTGCTTCTGGATAACACTGTATCTTAAGGGAAGGAAAGAATTAAAATATGATCCACTATTCACAGAAACAACACCAATTGTGAAATGTTAAAGCATATTTTTTTTGAAAAAAGAAACTTCCTATGGACTCTTGAAAGTGTTCTGAGGAGAAATAACAAAGAGCATCATTGTTCGCAGTTCTGGCTGTCAGGGCATGCAGGAAGTGAGGGGAAAATCATTTCACCTCATGAAATCATGTCCTCTCCAGGTTTGTAGTAGTCATTTGCCATCAGAAAGAGCAGGGACATGTTATATCCAATAATTATAAAGGGTAATCTGGCTGTGATTCCATTGGGAGAAACTTGTGTCAAATTATTGATACAAATAGTGGTTAAATTTTCCAGAGTTGCTAGTTAGAAGCATGCAATTGGAAAGAACTCTAAGCCAGCCATTTTACTCATGCAGAATTTCCTTCCATTCCATTCCTCCCAGACGGTGGTGCAGAATTGGTTGATTCATTCAGCATAGCAGTGGATGCTTTTCTTTTTGTTTGGTGAGTGGAGAGGGTGCTGTTGAGTACCAGGAAGTTCTTCCTTATATTGAACTGAAATGTTCCCTGTAACATGTTTTCTTTCCTTCTAGTTCTGGAAGAAGGTAGAGCAAGTCATTCTTTCTGAGCAATCATGTAAATCTTAAATCTTTCCTTCTTTAGACTTACCTGCCTCAAATTTGTTTCATCTTTCCTTATACCAAGTGGGTCTCACATCTTCCTCACTTTCCTGGTTGTCATCTCCTAATTCATTTAGTTCTTGTTCTTTAATTTCTCATTGTATCATCTAAATCATTTGGTTTCCCTGAAAGTTCAAAATACTGTCAGCACTGGCATAAGATCCTCCTGTATATACACGTGTGTGTGCACACACCTGTATATTTTCTAATGACTTTAAATAAATATGCATGACTAAATATATACATAGGTACATAAATAGATATAAATACACATTCCATTAACATGATGTATATCTTCAGAAGAGAATTTGAATCCCCAAAGGGATTAAAGTTTCATGTAATATTGATAAACTATAATACACACCAAGGAATAATTTAAAATGCATTTTGGACTAGCATTTTAAAAGTAAAAATATGTATTATTTTATTCTTAACATATAATAACGTTGACATATTATTATATAAAATAAGTGCTTTTTAGGACTATATCCCCATACTCTTCATGAATAAGAAGACCATTTGCATTTGAAACTTTAGCTTTCATAAGGCATTAATTCTACATTTGTTATTAAACCTGATGAAAGAATTACAAGTATATGTGGTCACCTTCTACCCATCTTATGGTGACTGTTTTGGGGCAGCCATGTGCCCGGTGGTTGGCATTAATTGATATAAGACAGTACGTCTCAACTGTAACAGTCTAATGCCAACTTTTGTAAAGCCCTCATTGTTATCCTAAAATGAGAATCACCTACTCACCTATTCAGAAGAAAATTGAATATAATATTTTATCATACAAAGAATAAATTAATATAATTTTACTACTTTAATGTAGGTTTCAATATGTACATGTTCAGTCACAAGTACACTAGAAACATATTCAACTAAGTTCTTAAATTTCTTTGTAATGAATGAGTTCAGATTTAAGTGAAGTCAAAAATCAAAAGATCTTCCATACAAGAAGTAAAAGAGTAAATGAAAAGCAGATGCAGTGGAACTTAATGCAAAAATACTGTGTTAGGATGAGTGATAATGACTAGTCTCAATTTCAACTGCATTTGATTTTCTATGGGAATGTCGACTGGGACATTAGTGTCTCTCATAGAGCACAAGGAGACGCTTCCTTATGAGGAACTGTCCCCTGCATCGCTTCTAGTATCTTTCACCTCCTCCTACCCTCTCCCACTATATTTCTTTAATTCTCTCTAATCGTTAGAACAGTTTTTATGTTTATTTGTAAGTCTATACTTAAATTCCAGTTAGTTACCATAAGACGTAATGTTAGTTTCAGATGTACAATTAGTGACTCATCACCTACTACAGCACCCAGGGCTCATCACAAATGCCCTCCTTAATCCCCATCACCCACTTAACCCATCCTCCGCCTGCCTCCCCTCCTGTAATCCTCAGTTCTCATTAGAACATTTTTTTAATTTTTTAAATGTTTTTTATTTATTTTTGAGAGACAAAGAGAGACAGTACAAGAGGGGACACTCAGAGAGAGAGGGAGACACAGAATCTGAAGAGAGGCTCCAGGCTCTGAGCTAGGTGTCAGCACAGAACCCAAAGCAGGGCTCGAACCCAGGACTGTGAGATCATGACCTGAGCCGAAGTCAGATGCGTAACCAACTGAGCCACTCAGGCTCCCCTAGAACATTTTTTAAAGCCAGTTCAGATTTATAAAATACCTCCTTAGGGTTGTTCTGTTTTTGCAAATATTTACTAATCTAAGTTAGACAAGGTTAACTTTATCCCCTGAACAAGGAATATTGAGTCAAGTATCCCAAATTAAGTCCATTGGCATATGGAATTCCTCCAGCCACATGGGACTCCCCTAACCATTTATGTGGTTCTGTCATCCTGCCTTTGCTTTCCATTTGAGAGAAAGAGCTCAGCTGGAGATGGTACAGTGTGAGATCATAGGAAAGCGAAAGGCCTGTTGAGTTAGTTCTTGTGGAAAATTCTCTCTCCTATAATCATAATACCCCTAATAATAAGACCATATTACTACTTCATCTTACTACAAAACACAAAGTATCTTCTCATGATCAGAAATCAATGCTAGAGATTCCTAATATTTGGTAAAAGACAGAATACGCAAAAAGGCAAGCATATGAGAAGCAGGAGGTCTAGGCTCCAGGTCTGATTCTTTCAACAACTGATGGTGGCATCTTGACCAATGCAACCAATATTGCCATGATTAAGTTTTCCTAGATACAATCTGGAAAGGTTGGATGACATATTCTCATATCAATGTCATAGGCCATTAGAAAGGGTTAATGGTTCTGAGAGGTAGCATCTTGGCAATGGATCAGACCAATCCATAATACAATAATTAAAAGTGAAGTGGGAATAAAGAATTCCCAACTTAAAAGAATTCTAAGATGTCTTTAATTATAATTCTTTTTAAAATCCAATTTAAAAAATAAAATAAAACAAAAATCCAACTTTTATGGATATACACATTTAACCATTTAGAAAATCAACTCTAAATATATTACCGTGTGTGTGTGTGTGTTTTACAGGAATTAGAATGCATGCTTTAAGATCCACAGAGATCTTTCCTAATAGAATAATGTTAGTACTATCCAAAATATTTGACTACAGGAGATCAAAGAATGTTTAAAAACACAAGATGAGTTCATTTGATATGAAAACTAATGACAAATTAGTAAGTTTAATTAAAGTGTAACATCCCAAAATATAATTAAAATGTAATACCACTAAATATAAATATTTAAATGTAACACCACTAAATAACACCATTGATATTAAAGAACCACAGCGCATGAGTAAAATCAATAGAATAAGATAGCATTGCAGTTGATTAAATACATGACTTAACATCTCAGAAGCCACAGAAAAAGGTTAGTACATTAGAAATAGATCATTATTCCAATACGCCCCTATAGCTTATATTGCCCAAATCATCCATGACTCTAACATTGTTATTCTAGGATCATAAATTAATAGGTAGTGTCTAAACCTGTGTAATCAAAATTGGGTGGGAATGCCAATTTAGGAGAGCAATTTGGATGCCAAATACATTTGTATTATCAATCACTGTTGTTACTGTGGAAAGAAAAAGGTTGACATTGTATTCAAGATAATTGCTTCAATTGTTAATATGAAACTAATTAGAAATAAACAAGATCCAAGTAAGGCAATCAGGAGATACAGAATGACGGGGTTGCTGAAGTGAAGAAGAATAGTAAAGAACCATGAGTACAAATCAATGCATAGTCTATCTAAAAATCTTATTAGCTAAAATATGCAAATTACAGGGAAGCCACAGCAAGCAATGAATAATAGAAACAATTTGGATAGCTGGATCAAGAAAATATGAATGATCCCTGCTGAGTGTGTACTCACTTACCTTAGGAGGCAGCTTGCTAAAAGAATGAACATGGAATTTACAGTCACTGGTTATGAATATTGACATTTCCACCTACTCTCTGTGTGACCTTGGAAGGATGATCTCAACTCCATAAGGCACACTTTCCTTAATTTTATATTGGCCATAGTGATATCAGCTGTCATAGGGTGGCTCGAGTGAAATCATATGTGTCAAAGCAGTTCAAAATCTGTAAGATGACAGTCAAATGCTGGTTTATCACTTTTTTCTTCCGAGTGTTTTACATGATTCTTTTTAAACATTACCTTTGCTCTAACCAGGGGAGGTGTTGGTGAAGGCTACAGTCAGGTATTTTACAGTCAGGCAGGATTACAATCCCTAGGCAGCTTCTTAGCTGACAGTATGCACATCAACTATTCTACCTGCCTTAGACCCAGGGGGAACTTGAAAATTATAAATCACTCTTCTATAATTTGATCACTAACAGACTTTTGTTTTAATATGATAGAAAAAATGAGGTAGCGATTTCCCCCACAATATGAAGGCATAATCTCTAGGTCAGTTCATTCAATGCATATGATTATTATGCCTGGTACATGGAAAGTAATATACCAGAGAAGGGATTCATTATTTGAGTAATGCCTTTAGATCCCAAGAGGAAATAGGTAAAGATGGGCTTAAACAGCATATTTTTATGGGTTTTTTTTCTAAACATGAAGTGTGAAGTGGCCAGAAAAATCCTAAAAGTATTCTACCATCAGCTTACTTTTATTTTTTTCTTTTATTTTCTTTTATTTTTCTTTTATTTTCTTTATTTTATTTTTTTTCTTTATTTTCTTTTATTTTTTTACAAAGAATAATATTGTACTTATAATTGTAAAGTCATTTTGTAGGAATACTATTTTTTATACTCTAGCATAGAGATTTTTTTCATTAAGTGACTCCTGTTACTACTCTAAGAATTATTTATAATAGCAGTTCACTCATGCAAATTACCGTAGCAAATTATTCCATATAACATATTTCTATATTGAATTCCATTAAAGGTAATTTAATCAATTAAATTGCTAGAATTAAATAATGAAGTCCTACTAATAAAATGACCAAAGAGAAAATTTTGAGGGGAATAGATAGTGTAGAAAATTTATATTCCTTTATATTAATCAATCCCTGGATTTTCTGACATTTGTTGTTTAGAGACAATAGAAAATTGCAGTTTAAAACCAAACGGTACTTTTATTATTTGACTGGAAATTTTTCTCTAAAATTTCTCTTCACTTTTCCTAAGTCTTCAGTTTGGATTATTTTTCCATGCTATCAACAAATATTTATAAGTGCCTACATGTGAAATTAAGTTAGAAATTTGGAGGAATGCACTCTTGTCTTTAGGTCACTAATACTCTGCCTGGAGAAGCATCACATAGATGGATGAAAATACCTGTAAAAATTAAGTATATTCATAATAATATAATACCTTTGCACAGTGCTTGATAATTCTCAAAGCACTTTTGTGAATATAATTATTTTTTACCATTTTAGACAATAGATTATGAACAGATAAATGTTCAGTACTAGTAAATAAATGCCATAATTCAAAAGAGAATTTATGGTCAAATGAGCTATTTTGGCAAATAGTGCTCTGAGATGAAGGAAGAGATAAAAAATATGGTACTTGGGGCATCCAGGAGGCTCAGTCACTTAAATGGCCAACTTCGGCTCAGGTCTTGATCTTGTGGTTCATGAGTTTGAGACCCACATTGGGCTCTGGGCTGACAGCTCAGAGCCTGAAGCCTGCTTCAGATTCTGTGTCTCCCTCTCTCTCTGCCCTCCTTGGCTCACGCTCTGTCTCTCTATCTCTCGAAAATAAATAAATGTTTAAAAAATGCTTAAATGATACCTATCACAGAAATGGAGAAGTAAATTGGGTCAAGTGATTTGCAGGGAGATGAACTCATATTTAGATACAGTGAACTCATATTTAGATACAGTGAGACAGGGTTGACAATGGTGGCCTTAAAACATACATTAGAAAACCTCAGGAAGCAATATGCATTCATAAGGTAGACAGATGAATACAAAGAACATGAACTGGAAATTCACAGAGAAAAACTCAAATGACTAAGAACACAATTTTTGCTTTTCCCAAGGAATAAAATAAAAGATGTAGGAGACTGATGAAAATATAAGACAGGAAACAAGTTAAGGGTAAGATATGCCGAATTTTTTTTTCTTTTATAGTTTATTGTTAAGTTGGTTTACATATAATACCCAGTGCTCATCCTCACAAGTGCCCTCCTCTATACTCATCACCCCCTTCACCTCTCCCCCTTCCCCATCAGCCCTCAGTTTGTTCTCAGTATTCAAGAGTCTCTCATGGTTTGCCTCCCTCCCTCTCTCCAAGTATTTTCCCCGCTTTGCCTCTCCCATGGTCCTCTGTTAAGTTTCTCTTGTTAAACTTATGGGTGAACACTTATGGTATCTATCCTACTCTGCCTGACTTATTTCACTTAGCATTACACCCTCAAGTTCCATCCACGTTGCTAAAAATGGCCAGATTTCATTTTTTCTCATTGCCATGTAGTATTCCATTGTATATGTATAGCACATCTTCTTGATCCATTCATCAGTTGATGGACATGTAGGCTCTTTTCGTGATTTGGCTATTGTTGACAGTGCTGCTATGAACATTGGGGTACATGCGCCCCTATGCATCAGCACCTCTGTATCCCTTGGGTAAATCCCTAAGGGATTTCTATTGCTGGGTCATAGGGGAGTTCTATTGTTCATTTTTTGAGGAACCTCCATACTGTTTTCCAGAGAGGCTGCACAAGTTTGCATTACCACCAACAGTGTAGGAGGGTGCCCATTTCTCCACATTCTCACCAGCATCTATAGTCTCTTGATTTGTTCATTTTAGCCACTCTGGTGTGATGTGGTATCTCTGTGTGGTTTTGATTTGTATTTCCCTGATGCTGAGTGATGCTGAACATCATTTCATGTGTCTGTTGGCCATCTGGATGTCCTCTTTGGAGAAATGTCTGTTCATGTCTTCTGCCCAGTTCTTCACTAGATTATTTGTTTTTTAGGTGTGGAGTTTTGTGAGTTTCTTCCAGATTTTGGATACTAGCTCTTTATCTGATATGTCATTTGCAACTATCTTTTCCCATTCTGTCAGTTGCCTATCAGTTTTCTTGATTGTTTCCTTTGCAGTGCAGATGCTTTTTATCTTGATGAGGTCCCAATAGTTCATTTTTGCTCTTGATTTCCTTGCCTTTGGGGATGTCGAGTAGGAAATTGCTGTGGTTGACATCAAGGAGGCTGTTTCTTGCTTTCTCCTCTAGGGTTTCCAGTCTCACATTAAGGTCCTTCATCCAATTTGAATTTATTTTTGTGTATGGTGTAAGAAAGTGGTCTAGTTTCATTCTTTTGCATGTTACTGTCCAGTTCTCCCAACACTATCTGTCTATCTTTTTTCCAATGGATACTCTTTCCTGCTTTGTCAAAGAATAATTGGTCATATACTAGTGGGTCCTATTCTGGGCTCTCTATTCTATTCCATTGGTCTATGTGTCTGTTTTTATGCTTTGTACTAAAGGCTAAAGTCTGGGTCGTGAAGCCTCCCATTTTGGTTTTCTTCTTTGATATTACGTTAACTATTCGGGGTCTTTTGTGGTTCCATATAAATTTTCTAGCTTTCAGAAGAATGCTGGTGCAATTTTTACTGGGATTGCTTTGAATGTGTAGATTGCTTTGGGTGATAATGGCATTTTAACAATGCTTATTCTTCTGCTTCATGAACATGGAATGTTTTTCCATTTCTTTGTGTTGTCTTCAATTTCCTTTATAAGTTTTCTATAGTTTTCATCATACAGATCTTTTACATCTTTGGTTCAGTTTATTCCTGGGTATTTTATGGTTTTTTGTGCCATTGTGAATGGTCTCAGTTTCTTCATTTCTTTTTATGTTGCTTCATTATTGGTGTATAAAAATGCAACCTATTTCTGTACATTGATTTTGTATCCTATGACTTTGCTGAATTCATAGATCAGTTCTAATAGCTTTCTGGTGGAGTCTGTCAGGTTTTCCATGTAGAGTATCATGTCATCTGTGAAAAGTGAAAGGTTGACTTTATCTTTGACAATTCTGATGCCTTTTATTGCATTTTGTTGTCTGATTGCTGATGCTAGGACTTCCAGCATTATGTTAAACAACAGTGGTGAGAATTGACATCCTTGTTGTGTTTGTGATCTCAGGGGGAAAGCTCTCAGTTTTTCCCCCATTGAGGATAATATTAGCTGTGGGCTTTTCATAAATGGCTTTTATGATGATTCATTAAGTTTCTTCTATCCCAACTTTTTCAAGAGTTTTTATTAAGAATGGATGCCATATTTTGTCAAATGCTTTTTCTACATCTATCAATAGGATCTTATAATTTTTATATTTTCTTTTGTTAATGTGATGCATCACATTAATTGATTTGTGAATATTTAACCAGCCCTATAACCCAGGAATGAATCCCACTTGAGCATGATGAATAATTCTTTTTATAGGCTGTTGAATTTGATTTGCTAGTATCTAGTGGAGTATTTTTGCATCTGTATTTATCAAGGATATTGGCCTTTTTTTTTTTTTTTTTTTTTTTTTTTTTGCTGAGTCTCTGTCAAGTTTGGGAGTCAAAGTGAGGCTGGCTTCATAGAAAGAGTCTGGAAGTTTTTCTTCTATTTCTATTTTTTGGAATAGCTCGAGAAGAATAGATATTAACTCTTCTCTAAATGTTTGGTAGAATTCCCCAGGGAAACCATCTGTTCCAGGGCTCTTATTTGTTAGGAGATTTTTGGTAACTGATTCAATTTCTTTACTGTTTATGGATCTGTTCAGATTTTCTATTTTTTCCCATTTGAATTTTGGTAGTGCATGTGCATTTAGGAATTTGTCCATTTCTTCTAGGTTGTCCAGTTTGTTGGCATATAATTTTTCATAGTATTCCCTGATGATTGCTTGTATTTCTGAGGGACTGGTTGTAATAGATCCATTTTGATTCGTGATTTTGTATATTTTGGTGATTTCTCTTTTCTTTCTGAGAAGTCTGGCTAGAAGTTTATCAATTTTGTTTATTTTTTCAAAAAACCAATACTTGGTTTCACTGATCTGTTCAACTGTTCGGATTTATTTTTTTTTATCTATATTGTTTATTTCTGCCTTGATCTTTATTATTTCTCTTCTTCTGCTGGGCTTGGGGTGTTCTGGTTGCTCTTCTTCTGGTTCCTTTAGGTGTGCTGTTAGATTTTGTATTTGCGCTTTTTCTAGTTCTTGAAATGGGCTTAGATTGCAATATACTTTCCTCTTAGGACTGCCTTTGCTACATCCCAGAGAGTTTGGATTGTTGTATTTTCATTTTTATTTGTTTCCATATGCTTTTAAGTTTTTTCTCTAATTGCCTGATTGACTCAATAGTTCTTTAGTAGAGTGGTCTTTAACCTCCATATTTTTGGAGGTTTTCCAGTCTTTTTCCTGTGATTGATTTCAGGTTTCATAGCATTGTGATTGGAAAGTGTGCGTGGTTTGATCTCAATTCTTTTATATTTATTGAGGGCTACTTTATGGCCCAGTATGTGATCTCCTTTGGAAAATGTACCATGTGCACTCGAGAAGAAAGTGAATTCCATAGTCCAAGGATGTAAAGTTCTAAATAAGTCTGTCAAATCCATCTGTTCCAATGTGTTGTTCAGGTCCATTGTTTCCTTAGTGATTTTCCATCTAGTTGATCTATCCATTCCTTTAAGTGGAGTATAAAAGTCCTCTGCAATTAGCACATTCTTATCAATAAGATTGTTTCTGTTTGTGATTAACTGTTTTATGTATTTGGATGCTCCTGAATTCGGTGCATAGATGTTTATAATTGTTAGATTATTCTGTAATTGTTATATAATTCCCTTCTTCTTCTCTTGTTTCTGCCTTTACTTTAAAGTCCAGTTTGTCTGACATAAGTATGGCTACTCTGGCTTTCTTTTGGTTTCCAGTCACATGATAGATATTTCTCCATCTCCTTATTTTCAATCTGAAGGTGTCTTCATGTCTAAAATGAGTCTCTTATAGACTCAAATAGATGGATTTTGTGGTTTTTTTTATCCATTCTACTGCCCTATGTCTTTTTATTGGAGCATTTAGTCCATTTGCATTCAGTGTTATTTTTTTAAAATATGTGTTTAGAGTCATCATGTTCTCTGTAGGATTCATGCTTGTAGTGGTGTCTCTGGTGCCTTGTGTTCCTTGCAACATTTCCCTCATGGAGTCCCTCTTAGGATTTCTTGTTAGTAGTAATGAATTCTTTCAATTTTTGTTTGTTTGGGAAAACCTTTATCTCTCCTATTCTGAATGACAGACTTTCTGGATAAAGGATTCTTGGCTGCATATTTTTTTCTGTTCATCACATTGTAGATTTCCTTCCACTCCTTTCTTGACTGCTAAGTTTCAGTAGATAGTTCT
Source organism: Suricata suricatta (assembly GCF_006229205.1). NCBI lineage: Eukaryota > Metazoa > Chordata > Mammalia > Carnivora > Herpestidae > Suricata > Suricata suricatta. The sequence continues at coordinate 50,366,434 of NC_043706.1, forward strand.
GCAACTACTTTGATATATCTCCCTTTGTATGTTAGAACCCTTTTGTCCCTAACTGCTTTCAGTATTCTCTTTTTGTTCTGATATTTTGCCAGTTTCACTATAATATGTCATGCTGAAGGTTGATTCAAGTTATGTCTATGCCTCTTGGATTTCAATGTCTGTTTCCTTCCTCAGATTGGGGAAGTTCTAGGCTATAATTTGATCAAGCACCCTTTCAGGACCATTTTCTCTTTCTTCTTCTTCAGGAATTCCTATGATATGGATATAGTTCCATTTGATTGTATCACTCAGGTCTTGAATTCTCCTTTTTGTGCTACTGGATCAATTTATCTCTTTTTCTTGGCTTCCTCTTTTTCTATAATTGTGTCTTCTGATTCACCTCTTCTCCTCTCTGCCTCTTCAATTCATGCAGTGGTAGCCTCCATTTCATTATGCAGCTCATTTATAGCATTTTTTAAATGCATCACAGCTATTTTTAAAGTCCCTAGTCTTTGTAGCTTCTCTGAAGTCTTTCATGCTTTTTTCAAGCTCAGCGATTAATTTTCTGACAATTATTCTAAATTCTTGCTCCATTATGTTGCTTATATATGTTTTGAGCAGTTCTGTAGCTGTGACTTCTTCCTGGATTTTTTTTAGAGGAGAGTTCTTCTGTTTCATCCTTTGGGTCAGCTTTCTGTCTCTTGTCAGTTTTAAAAGCTTATTATGCACTCTGTACCTGTGTGTATTGGTATATTAAAGGAGGCTCATTGACTATCCAGGGCCTGTCCATTCAGAAAGTATTCCTGTAATGGTGTCCCTTGGTCTCTCTTGTTGTGCCTTTGGTTATTTTATTTCCCTATTCATATTGAAATTTGGGACTCTCCACCATGTGTACTTTGGCTTGTTTCTTGAGGTAGCCCTGAAAAGGAAAACTGACAGACAAGCACACAGGGAACAAAAGCATGCAAAGGCACAGACAAATTTAAACCAAAACAAGCAGACCAAAACTTTCCCCAAAAGGGAGAGAAAAAAAGGAAGAAAAACAATAAAAGGCAAAGGACAGTCTAAAAACATAAAACCAGAAATCCCAGCTACAAATAAAGAGCAAGGTGGAGGCAGTGCTGATGGAAGAGCATATACAAAGAGTGAAGTGACAGGGGTGGGAGGAAGCAAGATTGAACATTCACCAGGCAGAGAGACCAAAAGGCTTAATTCAGTGAGAGAAAGAGGAGAATATGGTAGGAGGTGAGGAGAACAAAACGAAGATATTGTACTCAAAGAAACTATATAGTATGATTATTCCAGAGAGAGAGAAAGGAAGGTAGCATGGGGGTGTAGAATATGCATCAAGAGAATGGATTAAATGTAACTGTTTCAGCAAACCAATGACCAGAGTGCCAGAGGGGAGAGATGAGAATGAGATAAGGAAAAATATATCTGAACAGCAAGAATTGATCTAGAATTAATCACAGTAATTCATCAATGTTGGTTTTACCCTGGGCTCTGATAAAAAAAAAAAAAAGGCAGTTCTCCAGTGCAGATGGGCATGGTTTGGTGTAGGCAGGTCTGACCTCCACTGCTAGTCTCCCGGCAGCTCCCTGAAGTCCCACCTTCGTGGCTGTGGGGAGAAATATGGCATCTCAATCCTTTCTAGAACAAAGCATTGTAACTCATTCTTTTGGATCTGATCTCCCTGTGCTGGGGGCATAGCCAAGGTGGACCAAGCTATTTCCCAAGTCCCTCCTCATTTCCAGATCTTAGTCTGTGCACTTTAATGACACCACCTGAAATGTACTCCCACAGGCCAGGCGGCTTCCTAGCCAGGGATCAAGTTGGAGTAGTATGGGAGCAGTTTCTCCTGGCACTGCCTGATATCGAGTCGCCTAGCCCTAGGAAAGCACCACAGCTAGAAAAAAGATCTCTCTCTAAACACCCTGAGATTCCTGATAGGATGATAGGATCCCTCTCCATCCTGTGCTGAGGTTTTTCTCTTCTCCAGAGACAGCTCTATGAGCGGTTTTAGCTGCTCTTTCTCTTCCCCTCGTCTTTCCATGGCTCTTAGCAGAGGAGGCTCCCTCCCCTCTGGCCTCTGGTCTGGCCTGTTTTTATCTTCCCCAGTTCACAATCACACACGTATGAGGCTGTCTTCTTAGTGGACTCTGCCTCTTTCCTCCCCAGATTCTTGCAGTTCTGTGTCTTATGGCTTCAGTCCTTCTTTGTTTGAGAGATGCAGGTGGGCAAAAATTACAGAGCTCCCTACTTCTCTGCCTATGCAGTTTTTTTGAAGTCATGCACAGAGTAAGGGCATTTGTATAAATCACTACAAATAGGTATGTAATGGTGATAGTTGAAATAATAAGTTACAAAAACATCACAACAATGGCTATTGCACTATAAAATTATAGTGGTTATTATAAACAGTCCAATAATAATCTAGCAATGGAAATTTTCCCAGTAGATCAGTATGTTAAATAATTGGATGAAAGCTGGGGAAAAGAGTCAGTTACAAGAGGAAGAGAGTAGATCATTTATTTGATAGATAATTTATGTGATAATTTATTAAAAATAATTGCAGCCAAAGAAGAATCTTGAAAACTAAAGGATTATACCATTTTGCCAACAACATTTAAAGCTAAAAGCATGACCATATTTGATGAGAGTCATCCTATTGAGACTTGTTATGCTCCAGAGAGACCTGAAGGTAAGTACTGCCCAAAAGAAGTAGAAAATTGAAATTTTGGAGGACAGCCCATGGACAAGACCATAAAAGCAGCATCCCATTTTTCCCTGGCCAGAACTGGCTGCTATGAATAAATTATTCTGTTAAACCTTACAGTAGTAAGAAGATATATGCATGTTGCAGAAATATCTGTAAGTTAACCTTGTTGATTAATATTTAAATTCCATATCTGCTATGATATCAGTCCTTACTCCAAATCTTCCAAGTAACTTTTAGTTCAAAAAATTTGTTGGAGCTATGAAATTATATGGATTCTCTAAGAAAGGCAGGGAGAGATAAAGAAAAGTAAAGCTTTAACTATGTAGAGAAATGAGAGAAAGAAATGGCCAAGAAAGACACATGAAAAAAATTAAATCAGTTATCAGGAAAAGAAGACTAAGAGTAGCAAACAACAATAACAAAACCCAAAACCTTCAGAAGGTTTTTGCAAGCAGCAAACACATGAAATGGTACAGTGGCCAGAGAGAAAGAGAAAGGTGTGACCAAGCATGCCAGTAGGTCACCTCATATAGCCATGGCTGACTGAGCTGGGCCAGTATTTGTTGTTTTTCCCACTTTAATACATTTCCACTCCTGAAAGTGTTGGAATATGTGAAATATATTTTAAATGTTTAAACTGTTGTTACAGTCTCTTAGTTTTCAGAATTAGCTTTGTCTCACAAAATTGAGTGAAACAGGTTCCTATCAATTTAAAATAGCAATAAAAATGCAGAAAGGGTTCATATTCAATGGCTAGAGTATTGTTGTTTCATAAGAAAATTGACAAAGCCCATTCCCAGAACTCTATGCGATTTTATTTGGATTTGCTTTTATTATTTTACTCCTAATAATGATTGCTCAAAACAAGTTCATTGGCATAATACTTTGATCTGATTATCAATCTAAAAGCTGAATTCAGAGCAGGGAAGGGGAGTCTACTGTTAAAAGCTCTAATTACTTTAAACTACTCCATTGACAAAAGCACATCTATTATTGCATTTAGAATTCATAGAGTGCTCAAATCCTTTCAAAGGTATTTTATTCACTGCAACGTTGGTGTTGTTGCAATTCTAATATTTCCTCAAATATTCTTATATTTGTCCTTAAACATGTTTAAATGTGTTAATTGAATGCTACTGTATAAAATGTTTATAAAACTTTATATAAATTTTATGTTAGAATTACACAATATTTTCTACCAAGAAATCTGAGTTCCACACATACCTTCAAACCTTAATAGTTTTGTTTCCCAAACCTGTTCTTTAAAATTTATTTATTGTTTAATTTGCATCCAAGTTATTTAGCGTATGGTGCAGCAGTGATTTCAGGAGTAGATTGCTTAATGCCCCCTACCCATTTAGCCATCCCCCTTCCCTCACCCTCTCCAGCAACCCTCTGTTTGTTCTCTAAGAGTCTTTTATGTTTTGTCCCCTTCCCTTTTTTATATTATTTTTGTTTCTCTTCCTTTATGTTTATCTGTTTTGTATCTTAAATTCCTCATATGAATGAAGTCATATGGTATTTGTCTTTCTTGGCTGCATAATTTTGCTTAGCATAATACCCTCCAGATCCATCCACATAGTTTCAAAAGGCCAAATTTCATTCTTTTTGATTGCCAAGTAATGATCCATTGTATATGCATACTTCATCTTCTTTATCCATTCATCCATCAATGGACATTTGGGTTATTTCCATACTTTGGCTATTGTAAATAGTGTTGCTATAAACATTGGGGTGCATGTGTTCCTTTGAAACAGCACACCTGTATCCCTTGGATAAATACCTAGTAGTGCAGTTGCTGGGTAGTTCTAATTTTAATTTTTTGAGGAAACTCCATACTGTTTTCTAGTGTGGCTGCACCAGTTTGCATTCCCACCAGGAGTGCAAAAGAGATCCTCTTTCTCCGCATCCTCGCCAACATCTGTTGTTGCCTGAGTTGTCAATGTTAGCCATTCTGGCAGGTGTGAGGTGGTATCTTATTGTAGTTTTGATTTGTATTTCCCTGATGGTGAGTGATTTTGAACATTTTTTCACGTGTCTGTTTGCCATTTGGATGTCTTCTTTGGAAAAGTGTCTATTCATGTCTATTCACTGGATTATTTGTTTTTTGGGTGCTGAATTTGATAAGTTCTTTATAGATTTTGGATAATAATCCTTTACTTGATGTCATTTGCAAATATCTTTTCTCATTCCATCAGTTGCCTTTTAGTCTTGATGATACTTTCCCTCACTGTGCAGAAGTTTTTATTTTGATGAGGTCCCAATAGTTCATTTTTGCTTTTGTTTCCCTTGCCTCTGTAGACATGTTGAGTAAGAAGTTTCTGCAGCCAAGGTCAAAGAGGTTTTTGCCTGCTTTCTTCTTGAGGATTTTGATGGCTTCCTGTCTTACATTTAGGTCTTTCATCCATTTTGATGAATGAGTTTATTTTTGTGTATGGTGTAACAAAATGGTCCATGTTCATTTTTCTGCATATCACTGTCTGGTTTTCCTAGCACCATTTGCTGAAGAGACTGTCTTTTTTCCATTGGATATTCTTTCCTGCTTTGTCAAAGATTAGTTGGCCATACGTTTGTGGGTCCTTTTCTGGGCTCTCTATTCTGTTTCATTGGTCTTAGCGTCTGTTTTTGTGCCAGTACCCTACTGTCTTGATGATTACAGCTTTGTAATACATCATGAAGTCCGGGATTGTGATGCCTCCTGCTTTGGTTTTCTTTTTCAAGATTGCTTTGGCTATTCGGGGTCTTTTCCAATTCCATACAAATTTTAGGATTATTTGTATTAGCTCTGTGAAGACTGCTGGTGTTATTTTGATAAGGATTGCATTGAATATGTAGATTGCTTTGGGTAGTATCAATATTTTAACAATGTTTGTTCTTCCAATGCAGGAGCATAGAATATCTTTCTATTTTTCCGTGTCTTCCTCAATTTCTTTCATAAACTTTCTATAGTTTTCAGTTTATAGATTTTTCACCTCTTGGATTATGTCTATTTCTAGATATTTTATGGTTTTTGGTGCAATTGTAATTGAGTTTGATTCCTTGATTTCTCTTTCTGTTGCTTCATTATTGGTGTATAGGAATGCAACCAATTTCTGTGCATTGATTTTATATCCAAGCTGAGTTCATGGATCAGTTCTACCAGCTTTTTGGTGGAATCTTTTGAGTCATTCATATAGAATATCATGTCATCTTCAAAGAGTGAAAGTTTGACTTACTCTTGGCTGCTTTGGATGTCTTTTGTTTCTTTGTATTGTCTGATCACTAAGGCTAAGACTTCTAATACTATGTTAAATAACAGTGGTGAGAGTAGACATCCCTGTTGTGTTCCTGACCTTAGGGGGAAAGCTTTCAGTGTTTCCCCATTGAGGATGATATTAGCAGTGGGTCTTTAGTGATCTTGAGGTATGATCATTATCTCCCTACTTTATTGAGTCCAAACCTATTTTCCTAATTTTTTAAATGTTTATTTATTTTTGAGAGAGAGAGACAGAGGGACAGTTAATGTGAGCAGGGGAGGTACAGAGGTAGAGGAAGATACTCCAAAGCAGGATCTAGGCTCTGACCTGTCAGCACAGAGCCCCACGTGGGGCTCAAACTCACCAACCCATGAAATCATGACCTGAACTGAAGTCAGACATTCAACCAACTGAGCCACCCAAGTGCCCCTCTTTTCCAAACCTATTTTAAAAGATGGGAGAAAGAGCTTGCCTCTCAGTTGTTTAGAGACAGCATGGAGCCCAATATTGGGCTGAAACTTACAACTCTGAGATCATGACCTGACTCAAAATCCAGAGTCTGACACTTAACCAACTAAGCCACCCAGGTGTCCCTTTATGATGTTATTTCTAATCATGCTTTTAAGTGGAAATATGATACAATATGGTTTTAATACTGTCGGTAAACACCATTTGGTATTTAGAGAAAAAAAAAAGATTACTCTCAACAATCTCTTCATTTCTAGGTATGTAATAGCCCATTGCAATGAAATTAGGAGTTGCCTCTTTCTCCATTCTCCAAGGCTTTTTAAGATTTGTCATATGCAAACTTAATGTAATGAGTACACTGTGTACTTTAAACAAATAAGTAATTTTTGCTATCAAATACATCACAGACTTTATTAGGAGATTGTGGTGAATATGTGGAGGAAAGGACTTATTTGTGAAAGCTGAATATTGTCAGAGGCAGAATGGCAGAGTGAAAAATTCCAGTTCTCCATCACCTCTCTAGTATTGAGTTAAAAAGTGACAGGACTACATATCTCTAACATCCTTTGCAAATCTAATCATTTGGTATAATTCCCTGGAGAGAATTCATATATTTTTAATTTTAGAATTCCTTTTTAATTTCTTTGGTCTAATTCTTTCAAACTGGAAATGTCTCTATACAAAGCTGTATTTGTTGAGTATTAAGTGAATGGCAATCCATAGACCCTCTGCGATCTGCCTAGCAAATGACAAGTGGGTTGATTGGATTGGATTATCTGTGATATCTCTCTCAATTCTACATATGCTTTGAGATGTCAGTTGCATTTTCCAAGAGATATTTTAGTGAAGCCTGGTGACATACTAGAAGTTTCTCACATAAAGAGGCCTCACACTGCAAGTATCTGTACTGTGTCTATATCCTAATTTTTTTTAATGAGCTTAACATATCCTGTAAGGTATGAGTTCATCTTTGAGCCTTTATTTAAAAAAGACCTTGTTCTTTATGTCAGAAAAGTCCAGGCAACTTCCACAAAGTGTGACTAACTTTGGGTGGCAACAATCATCCCTTACCTCTGTATTTTTAGGTCTCTCTTGCCTTGTGATTCATCCTTAGGGACTGAATTTCCTGTGGGCATTAATGGACTTTAGAAAGATACTGGTGTCATATCCAAGGTGGTCATAAAAATAACAAGCTGGTAGATTCCCAGAAGTACAGTCACTCCCTAAATTCTTGGCACACTTGTGATTTCAGTTAAAGAAGATTCTATTTTCCATTATAATCCACTCTAATATATTTGAGAGTTTCACTGAGTTAGTTAAAAAAATGCAACTGGGAATTATCAGGAGATAAAATCAAGGTGTTAGATTCCTTTAAGCAAATTTTTAACAACTGCTTTTTAAGACGCTTAGCAAAAAGAAACAAAAATCTATGTATAAATTAAACCCTGCATATCTTCATGTTTCCTGAATGCTTTTCTAAACCAAATCTGCGTCTAGCAATAAATTGGGCAGAGAAAGATAGCTTGTTAGGGAAGAGAAGGGGTCAGCAAATGATAGCCTGTGGGTCAAGTACATCCTGTCACATGGTTCTGTAAAGGAATTTTCTTTGAAACACAACCATGTCTTGTCTATAGCTGTTTCTTGCCCTCAACAGCAGCATTGAGTGGTTACCATAGAGACTGTATGGCCCATAAAACCTAAAATACTTACTCTATGGCCCTTTGTAGGAATTTGCTAATCCCTGTCTCAGAACCTTGCTGTTATTTTATGATATGAATTGAAGGGCTCATTGTTATAGCCACAGATAGATACAAAATCCAGGGGAAACTTGATCCTTTCAAGGCTGTTAAAATTATTGATGAAATTATTTTTAACCACTAATGAAAGAAACATTAACTTTAAAAGTTTTAATTTCCAACTTGTAACCAAACCATTTTCATAACAAATAGTACATTGATAAAGATATGAGGGTTTTAGTCCAAATCCCACCCTGAAAAACAGGTATCACAGTATACTAGTTTAAAGTATTAACTGATTGTTTTTTTTTCCTAATATTTCTTTTGACTCTATGGTCTTTCTCTTCCCTTAGTTTACCAGGGTATTCTATTAGTTAATTGCATACATTGTCTTTATTCTCTGACCTTCTAAACAAGCTTCAGTCCTCATGTGTTTTTGCTCATCAAGGCATTACTTTCTTCCCAATCAACAGAGAAATCTCAGCTTCAATCTTGCTCACTCTCCTTTACCCTCATCTCACACTTTACAATATAATTCCCTCTTCATTCTGTTTCTTGATTTCCTTAAATCCATTGTCTTAACCTTTTCACTGCCTTTGCTCCAGTCACATTCATGGAATTATTGCAGTATCTTAAACAGTGACTCTATTCCAGGCTTGGCCCATGCTATGTTCTCTTTTCCTAAGCTGCCAAAATTTTCTTTCCAATGTTTAATTCTAATCATTTGCTTGTCTATTTAAAAATTTCAATGGCTCTTCATTGGTTAGAAAATAAAATCCATGCTCTTTAGTGTGACGGTTCAGGACTTACATAATCGAATATCTGTCTGAAATGTTCTTTCCTTCCTCTTCAGATTACTAACTCCTTTCTACTCTTAAAAGACGTCTGTCAAGCATCATTGTGCCCAGGGAATTTTTCCTGGCCACCTGTCCTCCTCCAAACCTAGGTCAGCCTTCCTCATTCCCTCTTCCCAAGACATGACACCTCACTCTGCTTGTGTCACTCAGGGCTGTGGGAGCACCCAGGTACCAGGCAGGGGAACAGCAGGAAACAAATCACTCTCAGGAACAGAGAATTTGTCATCTGCAGAGTCTTCAAGTGACAACACTAGCAGCTAACAAGCACAGCCAATTTATGAGCAGGGTAGGGCATGTCCTTTGGACTCCACAACTGTTTAGAGAAGAAAGTTGGGTGATGATCCAGAGAGGAGGCACCAGAGACCCACATTTGGATTTTGATGTTAATATAGTATCATTTGTACCTAAAGTTGGAGGAACCCAAAGTCTTTGAGATTACCTTTATATCTGACACCTCCTACCTCACCAGGCAATTGTTGTAATAAATTTAAATTATCATTCCCAAACTACCTTTCGGCCTCACTTTTCAGCAACCCTTTTATTTCTCCCTCGCTTTTTGGCATTCACACACACACACACACACACACACACACACACACACTGCATTATTTTCCTTATGTACACACTTTCAGTGCTCTGTGCTTTTGATCCAATTTTATCAATTGCTGGAACACTTGATCTCATTTTTTTTTTTTTACCTCTTAAAATCATAGTCACTCTGAGGCTTGACTAACTCAAATACCATCTGTTCTCTTATTTCTCAAAGAAAATGGCCTCCTCCTTATGCACTTGATAGTTATTTAGTCCTTGCTGGTAGCATATAAATTATTACATGGTATTTTTGTATCTTTGTATCTCTCCCTGCTGTATGGTGATGTGTTACATATCTTTTATTGCCTCAGTGCCTGGCTTGTTATTAATATATAAGAGAAGCTCAATAAATATTATATATATTTACATTTATTGAACTGAGCTCTGGAACAATGCATGAGTTTTAAGTAGCTCTCAAAATACTTTTAGGGGTGATGCCATTTTGCTCAATCACTTCAAATCATTGGTGTGTTTTTTTAACTGGGTGGAGATTGTAAATTCACTCTAGTTTTCCAAAATATACTTTTCAATTACCTTTCCCAGCTTTTCTGTGAATTATCATTCAGATGAGTCTCTTTAGAGCAGCCTTGACAGGTGGTCTTGAGAGACTGAGATTAAATGGGTATTTTCATGGGCTCACAGGGAACTGGTGAGGTTTGGCTCATTACTGACACTAAATCCATTCAAAGCTATTGAAAAATTTACTCTTCCATTTTATATCTCAGTGAGTTATCTTCCTTTCAGAAACATTTATGAAAAGTTGAAAAAATATTAGTGTATGTTGTATAACGCTTATTTTTATATCTTTTTATAAACTATTTGCTTATACTGGAAAACAATGATTCTGATATTTAATTCTCAATCTCTAATATGAAGAATAGGCTCATAGGCCCAATGAGAAATAGACTGGATATGATCTCAATGACTATCTCTTTTTCTGGGGACTGATGACATAGAATTGTGCCAGCTGTCTGAACTCCCCTTGCTCTCTTACCATTTATTGCTTGTGTGGTATGGCTTTGCTTATAGGATGTGACATGAGCTTCTCTACAGAGCAGCTGCAAGTGATGATCAAATGAAATGCAATGCAGACTGACAAGATTGCTCCTGAATTCTCTAGCTTTCTTATATCTCCACGACTGATCTTTGACATTTATTCAATTGCCTTTTAAAATCTGGGTCTTCATTTGTACTTTTTCAATTCCCAATGAATAAATTCACACAAATCTGTCAAAAATTAGCCTTTTTGAAGCTTCTGTTAACAGCTGCTAGAAGCAGCTGGACCCATAAACAGTTGAGAATATGACGAGACAACCTACTATTTTGCCATTGAAGGTTGGCTTGGCTTAAAAACTTTCCACTGCAACGATCAAAGGTAAAATAGACATGTATTGAATTAAGTTTTTTAAATGTGGAATTTCTCCATTCATTTTACCATTGATTCATTTAGCACGTCCATAGTATAGGATGGTATCAGATGCCAAATATAAATACTATGGTACTACAATAAAGAAGACACATCGGGTTGTATGGTTGGCAAAGGAAAGACTTCATTGAGGAGCTGAATCTTAAAAACTGACCAATTTTAATTTGTTCAAAAGGGAAATAATTAAAACCTTATTTAGTGCTATGTACTTCACCAACCAGGGAACAGCTACACATGAGTAATGGATGCCTCTTGCCTTTTATATATTTATATATACTGTTTTATGTGTTTTAAGCTACATTTATTATTTATGCTGCCTGATATTCAAGACATTATTGTTCCTCTATTTATACTGAAGTCTATTTTACATTGTCAAATTATGGAAAGAAGAAACGCTTTCTTTATAGGGTTTTCCAAAGAATTGCTTAAGAATCTAAATATTTTAGATTAAATTCCTTAAGGGTCCAGGAAGGGAATTTGTCTTTAATATTGACCAATGCTAAGTATCCCCTTGCAGAGTTAATGAAGAGTATTCTGCACTGATGTAAATACTAAGATTGATAATATCATTTTAAATAGGCATATCAGGATTATAAATGATTTATTGGAAAGTTAATGGAGTCAATTCCATAAAAACAACCACTCCATTTTGTGAACTTTAGCCATACATGAGGTGTATTATTTATAAATATTGAGCTTGGGAGAGGGCATATTAGTTTGACATGGAAATAAAGCACACTAAACTGCAGAATACTTATTTTCCTAGTCTCATTCCAGAGGTTATACAACCTCTTATCTTAATAAGCTTTGTAGAAAGTCTTGTAGAACCCAGAGAAATTGGAGACAATGAGAATGATGTCTCAGGGATCACATCATATGGATCATGATGGGGAAGATGAAAATCTTAACAGATTAATTAAAATAAATTGGAGTAAGTGCTTTAATGGCAGTGCTGGATAGACTGAGGGTGTATTTAGAGAAATAAAGAGGAAAGAAAACTAGAACACTTGGAAACATGTGGATAAAATCCCAAAGTTCACAAGGCAGCCTGGTGTGTATGAAGATCAGCAGGAGTGACTTGGTCTTGAGCTGAGGAATTCTGTTGGTGTGAAATACACAGAAGACCAAGTGTACTTGGTAGTGTAGTGTTTTGTGTTATAGTTCTTAAAAAACAAATGGTAGATTTTGAATAGGAATGGCTGGAAGATTGTGAAGATCATTGAGGGGAGCAGAAATGTAGAGAGTAAAATGAGAAGGAAATGTAAGTAAAACACCACAGTCATGCAGAATTGCAGAATTGAGGCACAAAGTAAGGCTGTGGCTGTTACAATAAAAAATTAGAAGTGAGAAGTGGAAGGGAACAACTGTCAACTTTGTGGTAGATTGAGAGAAGAACTATTTCAAAATGTCTCTGAGATTTCTAGTTTGGGTCCTGGGAAGAAGTGTACTTGTTGGCAGAAATGAAGAAATCAATTTAGATAGGAGATAAGATATTAAATATGATTTTTTAAACTTGATTTTTAAATTCATTTCATTAGAGATGATGGTGAAATATCCAAGTAGTGGTACCATGGAGAAAGTATGTGTAAAGGCATATACAACTTAACAACATGAAACTTAATTCTCTTTGTTAAAACTAAGGGAAGAGATATCCCTCCCCTCCAGTTTCTCAGAGCATTTATCTTAGAAATTTGCAGTTGTAGGTACTTTTCATCTGTTTAGACTTTTGAAGGCTAGATATAACTTTTGTCAGTGTTTGACCCACAAATGTCCTTGCCTTTAACCTGTAAGTTTTTGAAATACAAACGTCAAAAGAGATAGCACCCTTATCTCCCAGTTTCTACTCAAAGGGTAGGATCCTAACTGGGAGCTCCAAGTTGCAAAACTACTTCCAGTCATAAAGACATAAGAGGCACATTTTTCTTCTGGATAAACCTAAATAGTTAGCACAGATGGTTTCCACAATCACCAGGTGAAGTTAGGATGAATCATGTATGACAAATGGTATTTCCAGTCCTCCTACTTGAGGACTGGTTACTGTTAATGGTTTACTGGTTACTAGTTTACTTGTAATGGAATGTATCTGCTTGACTCTATAAAACGGTGAGATTTATTTTTGTCTCTGAAATCTCTTAGCCAATTGCCTGTAATGTGCATCACATTCTGGCTTAATGCTCATTCAGTAAGAAAACTGTTGCTTTCCTACCTTTGTGGAAAGATTTCCTGGGTTAGGGGAAGATTTTGCTTTCACTGTTTCCCCAATACTTGATACTGTAGATAAAGGGTCAAGGTTGAAAATGGACATTTAAAAATTATCATCATAGAAATAACAATTGAAAATGACGAGGAAGAAGAGTTAACTGAGAAAGATGGCATGAGAACAGTTGGAGACCAGGGTCTAAATTTTATATAACATCAGAGCTGCAGGGCTGGAAGTAGAAGAGGAGTGAGACATGGAAATGGAAACCTTGTTCAATGAAACAATAGTAGAATCAATCTGCAGAATAACATTGAAGATGAGGAAGAAAGGGAACCATTTTACGGAAGGACTCTTCTACTGTCCGAAGTCCCCCACGACATGTTTGTCTCTCTGGCCAATCCTTTCATCTCAACATTCACCTTCCATGGGAACTATACATTCAGAGTCTGTTGTTTATTTTCATCTCGATGATGACTCCTTGCCCGGAATCTTCTTATCCTCTTTGCTTCCCCAAAATAAGCCTGCCTCAGTCCTTAAAGTCAAGCCTTTGCATCGCATTCTCCTGGAAGCTACCTAACCACCTCCATCCTAACTAGTGTGCCCCCAGGTGCTCCTAATGGCCTGCTTTTCCTTTACAATATTTTATAATGACCTGGATTTTTGTGGATACGTTTATCAGTACTGCTTGTTCCTTCGAGGAGGTGAGGGGGAATAACGATGGCTTGTCTATCTGTGCGTTTTCAGTACTTAACACAGAACTTGTCATGTTAAAATGTTTGTTTATTCAATTAAACATGCAAATGCAGGAGAGCTTAAAGGAAAGACTTATTTTGCAGAATGATTTAGTCTAAATGAGTGCTGTTCAATATGTAAGCTATAGCTACATGTGACTAATCCAAATTGAGAGGTACTGTAAGTATAAAACACACACTAAATTTCTGAGTCTAAAAACTTAAATATTCCATTAATAACTTTATATTGATCACTTGTTGACCAATATAGTGCAAAAATATCTTGAATATATTGGGTTACAGAAAATATAGTATTAAAATTCCCATTTTTCACCTTTTAAATGAGCTTACTAGAAAATGAAATTTATATACGTGGCTCACAATAATATTTCAATTGAACACTCTAGTGTAAATAAAAATGTTTCCAACAATATGTCCAAATATGAAATCACTAAAGTCAATATGCTTAAGTTTTGGAGAAATCTAAGGTTTTCTGATATCTCTGATTTTATAGATAATAGCTCCTGGGTTAAAACTCAGGCCTTCATCCGATTTTTAGGATGATAGGCCTGAGAAAACAACTTGCTTCCTGGAAAAATTAGATAGAAACCATTTAGTAGAATAGCAAGCTAACCTTGTTTTCCTTTTCAGAGATGAGTTCCCAGCATCTTCAGTGTGTGGGTCTTACAACATCTCTGTCCCAACATGTCTTACATGCCATAAGAACATTTAAAACAGATTTAAGTTTGTTCATTTACATTCACTTATTACATTCAGGGCCCATTCACTGAGTCTTTTCTATGTAACAGGCACTGTTACACATACATAGGATACCACACTGAAGAAACAAAAACAGAAACAAAAACAAAAACAAAAAACAAAGTTGTCTACTTTGACACATCTTGCAGTTTAAAAAGCAGAATATAGAGCACCTGAGTGGTTCGGTAGACGAAGCATCCGACTTCCGCTCAGGTCACGATCTCAAGGTTCATGAGTTTCAGCCTCGCATCAGGCTCTGTGATGACATCTGAGAGCCTGGAGCCTGCTTCGATTTCTGTGTCTCTCTCTTTGTATGCCCCTCCCCCACTTGCAATCTGTCTCTCTCACTCTCTCAAAAATAAACATTAAAATTTTTTTAATAAATACAATAAGTAATAAGCATAATATGAACAAGAATCAAGAAAGTAAATGAATAAATAAGATTATTTCATGTTTCTTTGATAATTTCTTTTGGCCACAATAACAGAATACACAAACAATGGTGGTTTAGACTGTAAAGTTGATAAGTATTTACAGAACAAAGAAATCCTGAGGGAGGTGGCATCAGGTCTGGTCAGGCGATCACTGACCTCAGAGCTACAGGCTTATTCCTCTTTCAACATCACAGTCTTGGGTGCAACAGCTCTTAGTCTTTGTGGTTTTTACCTTCGAGTGTTTTAGAGGAATGCTGCAGCTCCATGCCTCCCATCTGAGATAAGCAAGCTCTTTTCTTGTACCTTTTCCCTTTAACAGGAAGTCAAATATTTTTTCCCAGGATCCCTCAACTGTCCAGTAAGGGGAAGGAGGGACTCACATAGGTCACATGGGCATGTCTAGCTGCAAGGGAATCTGGGAAAGCAAATATTTACTTTCCAGGCTCTGTAGTGGAGCCAACAAAACATAATAGCAACAGGGTTTTTTCTTTTTTGTTTTTTTTTTTGTTTGTTTGTTTTTCTTTTTACCTGCAGAAGATTTTTTATTTGGTTTTTTACCTTGCAGCAAAGACATATGAGTGAAAAAAATGACCAGTACATAAAAGGAATACTCAGCACACAGCACATGGAAGCGGGGCAGGGGCTGGTCACCTAATCTGACAGTCTTCTTTCTCTCTCTCTCTTTTTAATAATAGTTTATTGTCAGACTGGTTTCCATATAACACTCAGTGCTCCCCACAAGTGCCCCCCTCCATGACCATCACCTCCTTTCCCCCTTCCCCTCCCCCTTCAGCCCTCAGTTCATTTTCAGTATTCAAAAGTCTCTCATGATTTGTGTCCCTCTCTCTTCCCAACTTTCTTCCCCCCTTCCCCTCCCTATGGTCCTCTGTTAGGTTTCTCCTGTTAGACCTATGAGTGCAAATGTATGGTATCTGTCCTTCTCTGCCTGACTTATTTAGATTTAGCATGACACCCTCAAGGTCCATCCACTTTGCTACAAATGGCCAGATTTCATTATTTCTCGTTGCCATGTAATACTCCATTGTGTATATATACCACATCTTCTTGATCCATTCATCAGGTGATGGACATGTAGGCTCTTTCCGTGATTTGGCTATTGTAGAAAGTGCTGCTATGAACATTGGGGTACATGTGCTCCTATGCAACAGCACTTCTGTATCACTTGGGTAGATCCCCAGCAGTGCTATTGCTGGGTCATAAGGGAGTTCTATGGATAGTTTTTTGAGGAACCTCCACACTGTTTTCCAGAGTGGCTGCACCAGTTTACATTCCCATCAACAGTGTAGGAGGCTGCCTGTGTCTCCACACCCTCGGCAGCATCTATAGTCTCTTGATTTGTTCATTTTAGCCACTCTGACTGGTGTGAGGTGGTATCTCTGTGTGGTTTTGATTTGTATTTCCCTGATGCTGAGTGACGCTGAGCATCATTTCATGTGCCTGTAGGCCATTTGGATGTCCTCTTTGGAGAAGTGTCTGTTCAAGTCTTTTGCCCATTTCTCCACTGGATTATTTGTTTTTTGGGTATGGAGTTTTGTGAGTTCCTTGTAGATTTTGGATACTATCCCTTTCTCTGATATACCATTTGCCACTATCTTTTCCTATTTTGTTGGTTGCCTATTAGTTTTTTTAATTATTTCCTTTGTAGTACAGAAGATTTTTATCTTGATGAGGTCCCAATAGTTCATTTTTGTTCTTCATTCCTTTGCCTTTGAGGATGTGTCAAGTAGGAGATTGCTGTGATTGAGGTCAAGGAGGCTATTACCTGCTTTCTCCTCGAGGGTTTTGATGGTTTCCTGTCTCACATTCAGGTTTTTTATCCATTTTGAGTCTATTTTTGTGTATGGTGTAAGAAGGTCGTCTGGTTTCAATCTTCTGCATGTTGCTGTCCAGCTCTCCCAGCACCACCTGCTAAAGAGACTGTCTTTTTTCCATTGGATACTGTTTCCTGCTTTGTCAAAGATTAATTGGCCATACACTTGTGGGTCCAGTTCTGGGCTCTCTATTCTATTCCATTGGTCTATGTGTCTGTATTGTGCCAATACCATACTGTCTTGATGATGACAGCTTTGTAGTAGAGGCTAAAGTCTGGGATTGTGATCCTCCAGTTTTGGTTTTCTTCTTCAATATTACTTTGGCTATTCAGGTTTTTTTGTGGTTCCATACAAATTTTAAGATAATTTGCTCTAGATTTGAGAAAAATGCTGGTGCAATTTGGATGGGGATTGCATTGAATGTGTAGATTGCTTTGGGTAATAATTGCACTCAGATCTAATAAAGAAAATAATACAGGGTGGTGGAATAGAAACAACTTGCATGTGGAGGGAAATATTTGAAGCTAATCTGAAAGGGTGTTTAGAAGAGACAAAACTGATAAGAAGGAGACACCGAGTAAAGATTTGGGGGAAATGTCTGTCTTACTTTTGGAGAAAGTGTCTGGCTAATAGCAAATTCAAAACTTCTTGTTGACAAAGGAAATATTGTATTATTTTATGATCAGCCTCTGCATAAGACAGGGTTGTCCTAAGAAACTAAATACATAGAATATAAAGTTATAAATGTAAAATTACAAGATAATTACATTATCTTGTAATGCTTACTCATATGTTTTTGTCAAGATACTATACTATTCTTCTAAAACGAGAACACTTCAAACTTTACCAATATTTTAAAATGAATAATCTAAAGAATCACTTATCCAACAACACTCAAGCTAATAAAGACAAGTACCATGAATATTCTTGAATAAGATTAAATTGACATAAACTTACAACAGAGTAAGGTACCTGACACTTTATTTTCAAGTCATTTTGCTACTAAAACGATGAAACATAGGTACAAATATTGTAAGTCACCAGATGACAGTTTTCCATCATCATAACGACAACACTGAAAAGAGAATATTTAGTAGGCTGAATACAAAAAGAAAAAATGAAATGGAAAAAGAATAGGATTGAAAAACTATCAGCTTTGAAAATTTCTGGCTAAAAAATATCTTATGTCTTTCCCTACTTCCTTTTCCCTTTCTAGAACTGCTCACTCCTTTCTATTTCTCTCCGTAAAGAGATTCCAAGCATCTGCCTACAGCAGTAACATTCAGAAACACATTCCTATCAAAGACAGTAGAGAAGCCACAGACATTACAGTTCTTTTTATCACAGACAGTGAGTGCCAGATTTGCTATATGATGGTGTAGGCTGGAAAGAGTGGGTGGATCGAAAAGATAAAAGCAGCTGTGGTGAGGACGGGAAAATACAATCAAATACAAAATTAACAGAAGTACACACACACACACACACACACACACACACACACACACACACACTCAAACTTGCTGAAATATCACAGCAGCAACAAATTGAAAGAAAAGCCAGTAGTAGAATCTAGTTTCAGTTAATCTGCATCTTGCTTCAGTTAAAGTTAAAATACTATTTGGGGCACCTGAGTGGCTTATTGGTTCAGTGACCAACTTCATCTCAAGTCATGAGCTTGCAGTTCGTGGGTTCTATGCTGACAGCTCAGAGCCTGGAGCCTGCTTCGTATTTTATGTCTCCCTCTCTCTCTGCCCCTCCCTTTCTTGCTCTCTCTCTCTCTCTCTTTCTTTCTCTCTCTCAAAAATAAATAATAAACATTAAAAAATTTTAAATAAAGTTAAAATATTGTCTAGAACTGAATAGTCAAAACAGTAGCTGTAATTAGAATTTAGATACTCATCATCCAATACTCAATTTTACTTTTAAAATTTTATATATAGTATTTGTGTTTTATGTATAACCATTAAAATGTTTATATGAATATGTTTAAATATTGAATCTATGTGTCTTTGTACATATATGTAGTTTTTCCTTTGTGCTAGACCCTGATGGGTTACAAATCCAGTGATGGACTTAATACTGGTTGCAATCAAGAAGGTCATACTCTACTTGGGACTTAGGGGTAGGACCATGATGATGACACATAAATAAAAACTACAGTGTACTGTAATACATGCTCTAACAGAGTTATCCAAAGTGCCACATCTGTACACCAACAGGTACTATTTTATACAGCAGGTGTCATTTCCATTGGACTTTTGAAGATGAAGTTATTAAACATACTGTAGGTTGATTCACTCAGTACTCATTTCCACACTTTTCTCTTATGCCACTTTCCCGGAATCTCTTTTACATTAGTGTGACCAGTAACACAATTAAAATCAATGAGACATAAGGAGAAGTCTGTTGGGGACTTATGGGAAGTCAATTTGCTCTCGTGAGTAAGGCTATGCCCTCTTTCCTAATTTTTTTTCTTTATTCATCTTCTGATCTGAACTGCAAGAAGGATGGCCAAGACGCACCAACCACTTTGTCAAACACTAGAAAAGTTAGAGAAATTTTTCTTGATATCTCAAGTCTCTAGACAGCACCAGAATCTAACGATCTGACTTAATCTTGTTGCAGATGAAGAAGTAAACCCCTATTTAATTAAACCCCTGTAGATGTTTTTCTCTTGCAGCTGAACACTTCTAACTAATCTATCACTTTTAAAGGATATGAGGAAATGAAATCACTTTTAAAGGATATGTTGTGAATTTAAAAAATAAAATAAAAATGCTGGTGTCTCAGAATGCCACAGACCAATTGAAAGAAGTTAATGGCAATGGTTTTGTGAACAAGAGACGGTTTCTCACAGAATAAGTGATCAAATCTATCAGTGCTGTGAAATGTGGGTAAATGCCGAAAGAGACTGTGAGATTTGACCATTAGGGGGCATCATCATTTGGACGGAGTTGATTAAGTCCTGTGTTGAGGAGGCAAAGCAGATTGCCAGAGACAGAGTAGCAAATGGGAGATGTGAAAACGAGGATGGAATAATAAAGGTACATTATTTAAAAGGCAGAAAGAGGACAGTGGTTTTGAGAGAAAAGCAATGCTGAAGTTTTCGTTAGCTTTTACTTATGCCAAACTTCAGATGAAATGTTCAGTAGAGTGAATAGCAGTAAAGATGTGAAGTCAGGGAGGAATGGAAGATAAATCATGGCCCCGGGTCACACAGAAGGACCAGAAGCCCATCCTCCCAAAAGGAGCAGTATCCATGTCCTTAGGAGAGGAAAGGATGAATGTAAATATGGGAGGGGAAGATACAGTGAGAACACACTATTAACATGCTTTCTCTCCTTTGCTAAAAGGTTTTTTCAGCTTCTTAGGGTAAGCTACTAAAGGTAAGGTATAGGGCTTCAGGGATTGGTAATGATTTGCAACATCCAACTGAAGGAATGGGGTTGGATAAGGAATTCTGGAGGGCCAATTAAAGTGTGGCCAATGTGGGCCGAGCAGCCAGTAAGGCAGTGATGCCTGGACTCCAGATACCGACAGCTACCTGTTCCTACTCAGGTGTGGGCTTGGGGCGGATCACTGCATGTGGCTTCTCCTCTTCTGCATCCAACTCACATTTGTAGAAAAGGAAACAGTTACAGTAACATCAAGTGGAATTTGGAAAATGTAAAGAAATGATAGAACCTGAGTGGATTGGAAGGAGGGGAGTATGGGAGACTGGTGTGGTCTGTGGGGGTAGAGATCAGCATTCCTTTCTGTTTTGCTACCAAGGGACTTGCTTAGGGAAGATGGCACGGGCCTCCCCAGTCACTGGCTCTTCCTACCCTAGAGTCACACAATTCAGCAAACACTTCAGCACTAGCAGCATCCCCAGGAACATATCCCACAGGATAGCTTCATATTTTCTCTCGTAGGCATTTGCAAATGTTTACAAAATGGCATGGGTTCTGAATAAATAGTACATCAACCTCATCTGCTTTTAACATATGTGACGTGTATATCTATACATGTATTTTTTTTCTAATTTAGAATTTTATCTCCTTGCTGAAAGAAGTCTAATGTGAGAGTAGCATTGAATAAGAGCATGTTAATTTTCAAAGGAAATTATTTGCATGTTCAATTATAATAAAATATGATTAGTATATTTCTGAAGTGTTATCAAAACAGAATTTAAAAATATATTTTAGGCTCCGAAGGGCATTCAGAGCATGAAAAGTAAGGGGATTCTCTCTCTTTCCATTTAAATCTGTTCTCAAAATGCTTGGTCATCACAGCTCTTAACTCCCCTGATAGGTTTCCCCAGGGCAGATGATTAATCTAGGGAAACAGAGCGTCTGCATCTTTTTTTTGCTGTGGTTTTTCCCCTTAGTGAATAACAGGGGAATTTTTTTCAAAGACAAAGCAGTTCTTCTGAACAGGATTCCTAAATCTGTGATTCCAGCAGATGTGAGTAGGGCAGGAATTTCCTTTCCCCAACTCAGAATTAGTGAGACAGCTGTCAGACCTGCTATACTTGTCTACATTCTCATGTTCAGGGCGTTCTCCTTACCTCATCCTTACACCCTCTTTAAAAAAAAAAAAATCATCTGAGAAAGCAAGAGTGTGACTAAAGCCATATTCAGTACCACTAGAGATTTTGCTAGAAGCCCAGGTAGAAGTTATTATAAACAAAGTCCTTGACATATCTGAGCAGCAAACTGATAACCCAGAAATGCTGACCTCAAATAAGGCCTCATCTTGCCACAGGAGGTCCCAGCATGTGGCAGGTTTTAGGTCACCTTGGAGGAGTGACTTTCAAATGACTGAAGGATGTTGAAAGCAGGACAGTTCAGGAACAGAGCAATAAGGAGCTTTCTTTCTTATAACTAGAGCTTTCAAGCAGTGGAAGGAATATACCTCTCCATGTCTTTGGAAGTAATAACTTAAAGAACCCTCAGTGAAGGACTTATAAATTTTCTTTTTTTTTTATGTTTATTTATTTTTGAGAGAGAGAGAGAGAGAGGGTGCAAGCAGGGGAAGGACAGAGAGAGAGGAGAACAGAGGACCAGAAGCAAGCTATGCGCTGACAGCAGAGAGCCCAATGCGGGGCTCAAAGCTCATGTCCTCCAGGATCATGACCTGAGCCGAAGCTGGATGCTTAACCGGCTGAGCCACCCAGGCGCCCCAGGACTTGCAAATGTCTATCCAGATTGGAGTTAATAAGTAAATATGTTTTCCAACATTTTTTCAAGTTTTATTCTCCGAGAAGTTAATGTGCCTTAAAAAATGGCTTTCTGGTTAATTTATATTTGGGGAACACTGCAGGCCATATTCCTTTTCTCAGACATACCGTGCACATGAGGATATTCAATCTTTTGAGTAGGCTCGTATTTTAACTAAGTGGTTTCCAAATGTTTCTAACCACAGAACTGGCTTTTGTTTGTTTGTTTTCAAGACTTTTAAGAGGAAGTTTTTGTTTTATTTTGCTTTGTGTTTTGCAGAGTTCTTGTCCTTAACTTGGTAAGGACACCAGACATATAATATAGAGGTTTTAGAATGATACATTGCCCTGATAATGTATATTTCCTAAGCAATATGCTAAATTCCAATGGTCAGAAAACACAAGACCAGCTCTTAAAATGTGTGTGTGTATATATATATCGTTATTATGACTTAGTTCTAGAATGGGGTTCCATATAATATTTATCTCCTAAACTATGATGCATAATTCAAAATCCCTTCCTGTAAAGCCCAAAGCTTCCTGAAAGCTGGCATGTGGTTCCACTAAACGCTTTGCTCAGAGGGAGGGTGATGTTGTCACCTGCCCAGACTCATCACACCTCAGAGAAGGAAGGGCTCGTTATTTGAAGGTAGTCACACACCCTATTATTGTAAATGCGACTCATGAGTGATGGTGGCAGTCTTTCAGTCATAAGACACAAATACTGAGGAACTTCATTTTAAGAATCTTCTGCAGATGTAGATTTCATGAATCATCTGCTTCCTTTAAAAATGACTCTTTAAAAACAGTATGGTATCTGAAATTGGGTCCTAGAACACATCAAATACATTAGTTTAAAAAAAAGGTAAAATTCCAAATTAAAGTCTATAGTTTAGTTAATAGTGTTATAACAATTTTGTTTCCGTAGTTTTGACTAATATACCATGGTCAGGTAAGGTGTTAATATCAGGGGAAGACAAAGGGTATTCATAATCTCTAATATCTTTGCAAATTTTCTATTAATTAAAATTATTCCAAAATTAAAAAAAATAAAA
Source organism: Suricata suricatta (assembly GCF_006229205.1). Classification (NCBI taxonomy): domain Eukaryota; kingdom Metazoa; phylum Chordata; class Mammalia; order Carnivora; family Herpestidae; genus Suricata; species Suricata suricatta. The sequence goes on from NC_043706.1 coordinate 50,389,657, forward strand.
TCTAATATGAGGGAACAAGTATTAGGTTTGTTGCCTGCTTATTTCAGTAATCTTGGGAATTATGTTTTTGCTTTTCAGTGGATTGAATATGAGCAAACAGTATATAAAGAAATCTAAATACAAAACAAAACCAAAAACTCTGATGAACTGTTAGCTCTTAAACATTAAGAGATGGAGAGGAAAGGGAATTTTATTCTTGGCACCAGAATTTCTCTAAAAAAAAATCCTTCTCATTATCTCTTTCTTTTTTTAACTTAAAAAAAAGTTTTTAGTAATAGGCCTTAATAAACCTCATAAAACAGATCTAAGAACATGTAAGAATATGGCAAAGAAAAAAGAGAAACAGTTAAGGGAGTCTGCCTGGCATTAAATGAGTTTTGGTTTTTTTAGAGGAAGGGAAAAAACAGAGATACTAAACAGAGAAGGGACAGAGGGAAGAGATGGAAAGATTCAGTGATACCACGTGGACAGCAAAATGACTCAGGATGAAGCCTCAGTGAAAAATGACCAGCGACAAATGGTCAAAAGCCTGTAAGAACCAGGAATGTCAAATATTTCACATACTTTGTATTGCTGCTCCATAAGTCTCTCGTTTATCTCAACTTGCAATATAGTCAGTAGTTTGTGTGTTTTGATATTTGAATATTTGTGTTTGAGGGGAAACAGTTGGGAGGTCTAGGTGGGAAGTGTGGAAAAGGGGCGATTCTTTGTGCAGTTGACATGGTGTGGAAGAGAGCCAACAATTAAGTTAATTGTGAGCAGAACAATCAAACATTTAGTGTTCATAAACTCAGACAAAAACTTTAAAGCCAAGGATGACCATGGTTGGTTGAATTTTAAGGATAGCCTTAGGAATACAAAAACCACTTACAAGGAAAAAAAAATCAATCTTATCAAACATTTAAGGGACAAGAAAATTGCAAATAGCCATTTAGGCTTTTTCATGTTCATGATAGTATATACTGTGCTAAATTAATATGGCCTTGACTTCTAATCTCAGCAATTTTTTTAAACAATTGGGTTTGATGAATCACAGTAAGGCATTTTGTACATATCATTCACAGGATACAAAATAGCCAATCAGATGTTCCCAACAAACACCATGTTTGATTTCTGTAGTGTTATAAAATATTTTGAAGTAGTCTCCGACTTGACAGATAGCAGTTTTTACCATAAAACTCTTGATCTCTGACTTCCCATCAAAAAAATCAGATTAGGCAACATTGAATCCATAGTTTCAAAAGCTAAAATAGGTGGGGATTGCACAGAGGATTCTCTTGGAGGACCAAGTGTGTGCGTTCTGGTTCTCAACCATCCTGGCCGCTCCCTGTGGCCCTGCACTGAGGCCCACTTCTGTCACTGTCCTGAGCAGCCCTATGGCATTTAAACTGGCAACCACAGCTTTATTATGAAACACCCCTGATGAAACAAACTTTAATATTACCAGTTTTCACACA
>NC_043706.1:50391213-50393455 GCF_006229205.1 Suricata suricatta
AATAAATACTAACAGATTTCTCATGTCTAAAGAAGAAGTAATATGTACAACTGCTTGGGGAGGTACACAGTGTTTTGTGACACTTGCTGAGGGTTGAGTTGTACCTCTTTACTGAAAGACCAGTGGAACGTCCTAGCACTCAGTCAACACTTGTTGACTATCTTCCTAGCAGTTTGTCTAGCAGATCACCACTAAGCTTCATTATAAAAAACAAAAACAAAACAAAAAACAAAAACAAAACAAACCTGTGCCTTCCTATGTCTTTCTTTTCATGTCACCCTGTGTTTGCTCCACTTCTGCCCTTAATTCAATACTCTGTTGGTCAACCTTATGTCATGTCAATACATCTGGGAGAAAAAAACCCTTGAGCATGTGTCCTACCATTGATGAGACTTTAACTCTGCTAACTATAGTATGATGGTAAAAATATGAAGGGCTGACCCTTCTAGCCAATCAGCACTGCACCGAGCAGGGGCTCTCAAAAGTGTGCTCTTGGACTGGCAACATCAGCGTCACTTGGGCACTCACTAGAAATGCAAATCTTGACCTTACACAAGCTATATTGAATCAGAAACTCTAAGGGTGGGGCTCAGAACTCAGCAGTCTGTGGTTTAACAGGCCTTTCGGGTGATTCTGATGAACACTCAAATCTGAGAACCGCTGACAGAGGAGCAAATATTGACTCACTTTTTGGGGTCATTTCTTGATAAACATTTATTATTTCCTACTATGAGCCCAGCATTGCTAGGCATACCAAGGCACTGGAGGTAGAAAGAAAGTAAAACTAGACCCCTTGTTTTTCTAGGGCTCAAAGCTACAACATTGTTTCTAACACTGCTGCCCAGATCAGAGCTGTGACCAAAAGAGTGAGAGCACTTGATTAGTTTGATTGGCTCGACACAGAATTAACCACGGAACTATAACATTGCACCAAAAGACATTCTTTTTCGAGAAGGAAGACAAAACACTGACTTCTCTAGTGAAAGGAAGTAATCTCCAAGCGCTTCCGTGTGGGACTGCCCTGAACAGAGTTCCATCCGTGAGAATATGCCAGGAAATATTTTTAAGAGGATTATCTTTCATTGTGTAATGTCTAACATTTTGTAAGTTTTATTATATATATTAGTTTATGTGTATACATACACACATTCTATTTTTAAATAGTAGGCACCATAAGGGCCAGACGCATGCTGCTTTGGGCCACATGTTTAGTTGATGACAAATCAGGATCTAGAACAGAGGCACTACAACTCAGCAATTGTTCCTTGTAGATTAGTACTTTTCAAACGTATGCCTCCCCATCCTAACACCCAGCCATGGGCATCCCTAGATAAGGAAATATGTCATGCTTCTGAAATAAAAATATTAATTGCCCAGGGAACTCTTACCAGTTTTATCCATTAATGTTCTAAAGCAGTATCTTACTTGATAATGCTTTTATTTCTGATCAAAAGTTTTTTTATTTTTTAATGTTTATTTTTGAGAGAGACACACACACACACACACCCACAGCACCAATGAGGGAGGGACAGAGAGGAAGGAGACACAGAATCTGAAGCAGGCTCCAGGCTCTGAACTGTCAGCACAAAGCCTGATGCGGAGCTTGAACTCATGAACCACAAGATCTTGACCTGAACCAGTCAGATGCTTAACTGAGTGAGTCACCCAGGTGCCCCCTGATCAAAAGTTTAAAAACCACACTGCTATTTTGCCTTGATTGGGGGAGATTACTATGTGCCCTGGACTGAAATTAATTTTGGTTTAGATAAGCTTTTGAAAAAAATAAGGACCAACATACATTCACATGTATGGGTCTGTACAAAAGGCAGTTATCTAAAATGGGGCTGGAAGAGGGCAACTACTATTCTGCCACCTTTTTTTCAGTGCCCATGTCCTCTCAGCATTCTAAATGCACTAGAATGTTCTGGAAGTCTGGGCTCTCTGCTATCACATGCCCATCTGTGAATGATGTTCTCCTCTACAGTAGTATGACTGAAGGGGGCAGGGAATGGGAAGGCCATTGACTGAACAGTAATAGAATTAAGAGTCAATCACCTAACTTTCTTTCTGTAGGTTGCAGAAAACAGGTGATCGGCACACGGTTTCTTTTTTGAGTCACCCCAAGCACTGAGAATGGGTAAACATGTGCTACTCATGAAAAAATGTGAACTGACTTTTGGAACAAATTATGCTGTGGTTGTTTCAAGTGCTATTCATGCAGCTTTCAAAACAAGTTACAGTG
>NC_043706.1:50393555-50518887 GCF_006229205.1 Suricata suricatta
GCATTTGCTAGTATCTCTGAACCTCAGATGCATGAATTAGAACATGTTTATGTCTTCATCTAATTTTTATAGTTTTGTTTATTTAATGGGTGGCTGCTGTCCCAATCCAGAATCATCTGTAGCTTTAACATAGTAACCAAGAGAGAAATAAAGAATTTGCTCTACAGATCCCAGGAAAGATCATTTATCCTGAATAATTTCCTCCCTCAAAGCACACCCTATTGTGCATAACCTTATATTTATAACCTTCCCACAGTTGTTGCTGTGAGTTAGCTCAGGGGCTCATTGCAGGAGGTGTGCAGAGAACCTGGAAATATGCCACACATGGCTGCAGTGTCAATGTTGTAACGCCAGATGGCACTCTTGGTAACTTATAGCTGGTCAGTCTTGGCCACATAAGGTCCCTTTAGGGAGCTCAAAAATTGGAATACATGACTGGCTCAATCTGTAGAGTGTGTGACCCTGCATCTCAGGGTCATGAGTTTGAGCCCCATGTTGGGGGTAGAGCCTACTTAAAGTTAAAAAGAATTAAAAGAAAAAATTAATTAAAAAAAGAAATTCTGAAATATCTTGCTATCCCACTATTCCTTTAAAAAAACAAATCACAGAACATATACATTTATAATTGCTTTATGGTGTCAAATAAGTATCAATCAAAAACCACCTGTTCATTTAGAATACAACACCATGTTCTACAACAACTGTATTTATCAGTGTCTCTTAATTTACTCTTTTAACCAATGATGTTGTCCCCATGAATTCTTGTATAATTTACATTATCTACTCACATCTCCCACATTTCCCTTTGTTTGGATGCCTGCATCTCTCTGTATCTCTCTGGTATGCTTCCCAGCATTATTCCATATGAACATACTGAGAACACGACTAGAACTGTTTTTAAGTTAACAGAATTGAGCTATCTCCTCACATTCCTTGAGGTAATACATTTCATCTAAGCTCTTTCTTTCTTACAACTCTGCCTTCTCCCCTACCTTCATTCCACGGCCAATATTTAATTAAACTGAGCCCAACTAATTATAAAACAGTCGTTCCTTTCCTCTTTCTACACTTGAATGGTCCAATCAGCAGAATGCTTTGAGGGAGATTCCCAACTGGCCAGGACAAGCCTGGGCAGTTTAATGGCCTCATTGAGAACACAATAGTACAATTGTTTAATAAGCCTCCCAACGGGCAATCAAAAGCTGCCAATCAGCTTGGCTTTCATGGACAATATTGAAATCTGCTTTCTTAACCTTTCTAAATATTAACCAGTGTAAATGACCTGTTCTGAAATAATGCCATCTCCAAGAGGCCAAGCTGTGAGAGGAACACCAGACTTTCCCAGACCTTACACATCCAGGAAACATATGGTAATCAACACAGAGCAATAGAGGGGAATGAGTCTTTACATTCATACCATTACTATATACTCAAAGCTTAATTGCACTGATCGTGGTTCATAGCACTTTGAATACAAAGGTCAAGTTTCAGCAAACAGACATGGACAATGGTAGCTGAAGACACACACTGACTTGTGTCTTTGCATGAAGACTGGCTTGTTCTTTCTACACAGGTTGAATGGCGAAGAAAGATACACAGACATAAATAGACTAATGAGGAAAAATCAGTTTTAAAAAGTTGTAAGATTGCGCCTCTCTTTCTTTTATCCCCTCTCTATTCCATGGTTGTCAGAAGAAGAATAACCTCAAATACTCAATTTAAGGATAGTGTGTTCTTAGATCTCAGGGGATGTCAGTATTTGTTTTGGCTGACATTCAGTAGCTAATTAGCCTTAAACAATTTGGTAAGGGCATAAACAGAAAACTTCTTTCCTTGATATTTCCTCTGAGACTTCATAGGACCCAAACTTTCTGAAAATTTTTGAAAAAATTGACAGCAGTTTTATATTATAAGATCTGGGCACTAAATGCCTTCTTTTTCCCTATTTGCATTAATCTGTGCTTAAAAATTGTATCAGGGGCACCTGGGTGCCTCAGTTGGTTGAGTGTCCGACTGGCTCAGGTCATGATCTCTTAGTTCATGGGTCCAAGGCCCACACTGTGCTCTGTGGTGACAGCTCTGAACCTGGAGCCTGCTTTGGAGTCTGTGTCTCCCTTTCTCTCTGCCTCTCTCCCACTTGATCTGTGTCTCTCTGTCTCTCAAAAAAAAATAAACATTGAAAAAATTTAAAAAATGTATCTGATTTATGTAATTGAATTTGATAATAATAATAGTAGCTGATATTTATTGATGGCTTCCTAAATACTAAACATTTATTCTCAGTATTTTAAGTAAGTTATTTCACTTAATCTTTACAAAAACTTTGTCTTGATGATCTCTGTTTTACAGTTTATAAAATTGAGACTGAGATAGTTAAGTAAAGAATAGATTAAATATAGTTTGTGTCAACATTTTCTAATAAATTAGATAAAATACCTTCAGGATGGAGAATTGAAGCTCTGAATGATTTTCAGAGACAAAGAAGAACACAAGCTTAATCTGGGAGAGAAAATAGTGAAGCCTGATTCCCTGAAAAAATAACTTTCACAGAAACAGAAACTCTGAACCCACAGCATGCAGAAGACCATTTTAATTTTCTGAAATTTAGTGAAGTAGCTTTGTTTTGTTTCATTTTGATAACCATGGAGCTCAGCTGAAAATTAAAGCACATTTCATCATGCCCAAAAATTCACACAAATACATGCATATGCATGGAAATATTCTCATTACAAAATGCATATTCTTACTATTCTTAGGTGATAAAATCTGATCTTTCTTGTTTATTTTGTTTTTTTTAAGTGCTGCTAGAGGCCCTTAAATTGATTTCATAAACTACCAATGGCTTAAAACCTGCATTTGAGGAATAAGCTTGTTTTATACCAAAAGATAAAGAACATCAAGATCCAATTAGGTATAAAAAGTTACATTATGCTTCACTACACTCTGATATCCTCTCCTACATGTGATTTATTTGTGATAGAAATGAAAAAAATTCTCAATCATGTTTGTTGACTACACATCTGAACTGGTTGTGAATTTCCCTATGGAAATATAAAAATGTCATCAAAATGTTTTTTTTGGTAATGGGCAGCACTATGCTACAAAAGTCTGGCTGCTGACAACTGAAGGATAGATTCAAGAGACAGATGGAATCCAAACATTTGAATCACAAGAGAAAGAGGAGAATTAAAAAAATTAAAAAGGGGGGAGTGTGCTCAGGAAAATAGCATCAAGAGTTACACGTGTGTTTCACACTTGGACCCACAGAGGGTCTTTGATGGTAGAGTTGAGTGAGGAGAAAGAGGAAGGCTGTCCTGGCCCAGGAGGGACAGTTGGTGACAGGAGGGACAGTGGGAGGACAGGTGAACAATAGATTACTCAGAGGTGTGGCCAATTTGGGGTTGACTCTGATGAGCATCCAAGGAATGGGATCCAAAGGATCACTGCTGATGGACCCCAGAAGAGGGAAATTCCAGACAGTGGCCATGTTCAATGTTAGATAGTGAAATTGTATATCTGAAATAGTGGTTTCAAGGTATAGTACACATAAGAATTATCTGGGTGAGTTTGTTTAAATTCAGATTCCTGGGGGATATCTCCAAAAATTCTGATTATGTAGAAGATTCCTTGCAATTTAACAATGTCCTAGCCTATCCATGCCTTGCTGTATTCAGAGCAGCATCTAAATGGAAAAAGGGAAATGATGACAGTAGACACAAAATAAGAACTTGGAAGTTTCTGTATGTTTTTTAAAAGAATAAATTTCAGTGTAATCTCGTTTTCTCAAGGCTTACGAGGCAGATAGGATACCGAATCTTGAGTTTCAAACCTGATCTTACAGAATGATGCCTCAAAGCCCAAGAACATCCTGCCTGCTACAAAGATAGAACTGGCTCAGCAACTCAGACTAGTGTCCTAAGTGATAGATGTTGTGATTGTATGGGCTGTACCCTGTAGAAACAAATCTTATGAGAACCAAAAAGAGTAACTTCTTGGAGCACAGGATAAAATTTAGAGAACACTGTAGACTATTCCAAAGGTAAAAGTAGGACAAAATTAGGCCTCTCTGGGACTGGAAGAGAAGGGCATCAGATAGAACAAGGGCTTTTTAAGGTAACAAGAGTACCATGATAGACTGTTACTCATTTTGTCATTTCTCACATCTCTATGATTTGCCTCTTTTACCTTTCATTTCAAAATTATCAACAGTCACCATCAACAAAAGCACACTGAATGCTTTGTTTTACTCTATTACTTGATGGGGCTAGTTAATTCAAATTTAGCATGTATCTTGGGTTGTACTTAACCACAAATTTAGGAAAACTAAACATTTGCTCTGAAATGTTATGGAAATTTAGGAATAGGAATTTTTAAAGGACAACATTTTTAGGTCTTTCATTCTAAACATTTTTTTTAAGGAAAAAGACTCTCTCTACTAGGATTCTAGTAGATAGCATGAGACTTGGATTCAGACTTGGGTTTGAATTCCCACTCATCTGTTTTCCATTGTTTGACCATGGACAAATTACTGGACCTGGACAGGTCCTAATTTTTATGTATGTAAATTTGGAATAATAATGTCACACATTCAGGCCATATGGTAAGAATTAAATGAGTTGAAGCATGTATTTTGCACAGTGCCCTTCTTATATGAAGAGCTCAATAAAGATTAGCCATGATCATTACATATAATCTGTGAGAATACTTTTATAAGCAATCTGAGACTAAAGTAGAAAGTAATCACAATTTACTGAATATCTGTTCCGGGTCTGGCACTCTACTTGGCACTCAACATATATACTGTCTACTTCTCACAGTAACACGACAAGGCAAATGTATTAATTCCATCTTTCAGATGAAGATATAGAGGCTTAAGAAGTCAGTAACTGAAAGCCACAGCATTAGTAGTGAGTTGTACTAAAATGCTTTACCGTCAACATGTACCTCTAAGTTTGGCATACTCTTACTAAGTCACATCGTTGCCTTTACTGCTTTCCAGTATGATGCCATCTCCTTTGTCTTGTTCCTTATCCAGATATCTACATGCTTTGAGACACTAGTAGAGAAAAATCCACTATCATTCCTTTCTGTAAGGTGAGATAAGGTGTAAAGGGAGAAAGTGCTTTCTCTTTTCCTGTCTTCCCCAAAGGTAAATCCAGAATACAGATCACACATTTTATAAGAATGAGAATGAGTCAACAAAACCCTGATAAATGGTTAAGAATTGAAAGATATCTTCATAAATTCAACACTGCATTACTTAAGCATGGATGTGTGGAGAACAGTAGTATAATTAGAAAGGATCTCTGCAGGTAGATGAGTTTCTGAGAGGAGTTATAATCTAAATTGCCACACCTACTCTACCTGGGTTTTCTTGGCATTACTGCCAGAACAAAACCAAAAGCAAACGAAAGCAACACCACCGTATCAGTCTCCTTGTGGAAGGAGGGATAAGAACTTCAAGTCCAGTTTTAGGAAAGTTTGGCCCACCTCATAGAGGATATGTGGATCATAATATACCTAAGTGGGATTTGGAAATCCACTCTCCTGATCATTGGAGCACAATTTTGGAGCCAATATTTTCTTTTTCTTTTCAAGTTCTTCTCTACATGACTGAACAAGTGATCTGGGTGCGGTTTTGATGATTATTTCTAGAGTTTGAAGCCAAGAGAGAAGTGTATCATTGCCGCTCTCCGTTCTGGCCTGCTTCAAAAGGAATGAGGGAGATATGCCAGTTTCACTGAGTTTTAGTTCAAGGATTCTCATAAAACAACACATTACAAATGTCTGCCTCTTTTTAAAAGAGCATCATTTATAGAATATGGCTTCATGTTAAGGTCAGTAGTTTCATAAATTTAGGAAAACTAAACATTTTCTCTGAAATGTTATGGAAATTTAGGAATAGGAATTTTTAAAGGACAACATTTTTAGGTCTTTCATTCTAAACATTTTTTTTAAGGAAAAAGACTCTCCATTGTTGAACCTTCTTATCGTGTATGTATCTTTGCCATGAATCGAAACTTGTCAGATATTTTCATCACAGGATTGTCTGCCTCTCTAATGCTAGGAATGAGTAACTTTCTTTTTTTTAATTTTTTAAATGTTTTTATTTACTTTTGAGAGACAAGAGAGATAGTGCGAGCAGGAGAGGGTCAGAGAGAGAGGGAGATACAGAATCTGAAGACAGACTCCAGGCTATAAGCTAGCTGTCAGCACCGAGCCTGACATGGTGTTCAAACCTGCAGTCCATGAGATCATGACCTGAGCCAAGTCTGATGCTTAACCAACTGAGCCACTCAGGCACCCCAAGGAATGAGTAACTTTCATATGTGGATGACAAAGTGTCCTATTATTCTTTAATGAGTAAGTGAAACAATGGCAGGTTATCAATTCACAGGACAATTGTGCATTTTCCTCTTTCCCCTCAGTTCCAAACTGAACTTAGCACACTAATAGAAAGCAGCAACTACATTATATTCCTTCAAAAGCTTTTTTGCATCTCTTGAATCCAAGCGCTACTTTTTCACAAGCTGAATATGGTGATTGTGGCTGGCACAAAATCAATGTATTGAAGGCTGAAGTTCTTTTTTCATATCACAAACTCAGCATGTATAGCTATGGCTAAGCCTCCATTACTCTCCCCTACTGAGATGTCTCCAACCAAATTCATAGGGGCCCTCCTTCAGCACTTCCTGAGTTTCTACTTGCATGTGATTTTTAAACTTTCATCCCTGATTGTCAGAAAAATATTTCTACAAGTTATAGACACTTGCCCTTCAAACAGACAAACAAAATGAGCTGTGGCATTTTGCATTACAAAATGTTCTGCTGGAAGAACATCTGCTGAACTGTAACACTTTTGGTTCCCACTGACATAAGTCAGAACATACATTGTCCACCTCCCTCAGGCTTAATAGTTGTGAACTGTCTTAATAGCGTTTGCCAATCCCAACATACCACTTATAATGAACAGTGACCTCAGGAGAGAATTACATGACACTGAACAAATAATGCCTATTTGTAAAATGGTTTAAACAAGTATTTACATGAGAGATTCTTGATCCAGAGGCTTTTGGACTATGTGGACTCATTCCTTTCGGGACTAGTAATTACTTTTCAAGATGAGTGTTGTTAGAGAAGATCTGCAAAGGCATGTTAAGAGTTTTATCTCAACTTCATCAGGACTGGTCCTTCCTCAGTTGCATCAAGTGAATCTTCTCTCCTGGAACGCTTTACCCAGTTTGCAGGGAGCTTATTTGCCTTGTCCAGATGCTACTAGACAGTTTTATATATACTTGAAAATATGGTCCAAGGACAACACATGAGAAAAGTGGAAAATCCTTGGTTCAATAGTTTAGTGTGTTCAGTTAATATACTGTAAGTTGTGGCCTTTTGATTAGCTAATGTTTCTAAAGAGGATAGAAGGTATCATATTTTATGTAAGTGCATTGATAGAAAACTGCAAAGCTGAATATGTTGGGGATTTTTAGAGTTAGAAATATGTGTTAGAAATCTCTGGTTTGACCCTGGGTCTCCATTTATCAGTTGCATGGCCTTGGATAGTCACATAAACTCTCTAAGTTTAATGTTTCTTTTCTGTAAAGTACAATTTATAATAAATTTCATTTACCTCATAGAATTATTATGGATAACCCATGATATAATGTTTCTAAACATTTAGAAACAGCAAGGTTCCATAATTATTGGTGGGGTCAAACTCCTCATTTTAGACATGAGAAAAATAAAACCCAGAAAAGTTGGTGGCAGAACTGGGACTAATATCTGAGACTCTTATTGAAATTGATATAACATATGAATATATGTTTCCTAATCTAGACATTGAGGTGATAATTCACTATTAGATTTTTCATTCAATAAATAATTCACTGAATATATTATTATATATTACCAATAGAGAAAGAGAATGCAGTCCCATGGTTTCCCCTGAAGGGATGACCAAGTGTGAATGACAGATCTGCAGAACTGGGGTATGGGTTAGAAGAATATATAACTGCTCATTGAATGATATTACCAGAGAGTGAAATTTTTCATTAATCTGAGAATGGCTACCCAGCCAATTCCTTGGGATGGGGGACTCTATAGATCCCTGGGAGTTCCCTCATACACAGAACTTCTTGGATAGGCTGTCAGAGGAGGGAACCACTCAGTGTTACACCTGAGGAGACAGGGTGGAGAGCTCACACAGCTTCAAGGATTGCAGATAGCGTTTTTAATATTTGGTGGGTATCTATAAACAATGCTTCCTACTGAAGTATAATCTGCCACTAAGTGACCATGTGGCATTTAAAATTAGTTAAGCATTTCCTAACTTCATTTTTCTCAGCTGCAAAGTGAGGACAATAATTTTCCTACCTGCCTTCTAAAGTTTCTTGAGACCTCAGTGAAATAATAGTTGTGAAAGTGCTTTAGACATTATAATGTGCTATAAATTTAAGGAGAATTTTTATACTAAGGTACTTCTGTTGTTAGGAAACTTCACCTTCTCACTTAATGTTTTATTTTTCACTAAAAATAGCCAACCTATCTCTGCTGGGATATTTTCTTTTAATATCCTTTCTGAACACCTTGAAGATTTTCTCTACTTTTCTTAAAATAACTTTCAATTTCAATGGAAAGCTTTAATATTACCAAGAGGAGAGGCATCCAGAATGAAAGATTATGATCTTAATATTTCTATTTATTTTATCCTACTAACAGGAAGGATTACTATCTTTTGGAAATACTTGTAATATGACCTAAACTGTAAATTATTTTTAATAGTCTAAATTAAAACTTACTTATTGAAACACTAGTGGCAAGGTGTGGGAAGCTGTGTTTCTGCATGAATATATCAAAGGAAGTGGAAAATGGCCATGGAAAGTGAAGAAATATTAAAATTACTGGTCATGCCTAAAGAACATATTTCCTTTTGTAAAATTTATATAGTTAGGGGTACCTACCAAGGCTAGTGGACAGCTCACCAATCACAGCCCCCCACCATGTGCTCAGTGGTGGTAAGCACGATGCCCATGTACCAAATGTCAAATTGGTGTTCAATCATAAATGATTATTGAGCCACTTGATTATTTTATTTCCTTTCTTTCTTTAACACAATGAATTCCAACTCTAAGGGCTATTTTATTTATTTATTCAACAAAATCTACCACACAAACACCATACATCTATTTTCTTAAGAAACTTATAATTGAATAGAGGAGTCATCCAAAACCTTATGTGTGGATAAAAAAAAAATCAAAAGAGAATTACAAAGTAGTGAAGTAGGTTAAAATAAACAGAAGTATTTAGAGGTGGTAGCACTTGAGTTGGGCCTCAAAGGATGAAGAAGACCCTAATTAGTAAAGACAAAGAATAATAATACAGATGTCTAGCAAAACATACACAAAGGTGTAAAAAGGGAAAAGGACATGGTGTCATTCAAGAGCAAATATTAATCTTGTTCACCCAGAGAATAAAATAATATGGAGCAGAATAAGGACCTAAGTTTGGCCAATTGATCTATAATTAAGTGTGGAAGGATTGTAATATAAACCTATATCAATTTGCACTTGACCTAGAATAAAGTGAAGAGCCACTATTAAACCATAGTATTAAGATAAGTAAATGATAGTATTTGCAAAGTTCAGAGGGATTCATCTATGAATACTTATAGGCTTGGCCCTGATCTCTGTTTCTACAGTAGAGAGACATTATGTGGTTGTGAGTGGGTCAGAAAAATAGACAATTTCACAATGAGGAACATAATCTGCACCATATGTATTTGATGGAAACCCTGAGCTCCCCATTGTCATCTGGGGAAAGTAAATTGAAAGACAGTGAAGCAATAGCCTGCCTCAGCTCAAAGACTATCCACAAATATTTGTCAGATAAGGGACAAGAAAATAACCCAGAAGGTGAAAAAATTCCTTTATTTCAAAAACAAGTGTACTCAAAGAGAAGGAAGTAGAAGTGGGGGTATAGAAGGAGGCTGTATTTATAACAATTGTTTTATTTTTTTGTTTTATTTATTTATTTATTTATTTATTTACTTACTTACTTATTTTTGAGAGATGGCACGAGCAGGGGAGGGTCAGAGAGAGGGAGGCACAGAATCCGAAGCAGACTCCAGGCTCTAAGCTAGCTGTCAGCACAGAGCCTGACACGGGGCTCGAACCCACGAACTGTGGGATCATGACCTGAGCCAAAGCTGGAAGCTGGACGCTTAGCCGACTGAGCCACCCAGGTGCCCCTATAGCAATTGTTTTAGAAAATTAAAACTGTACCCTGCTGTTTCCCTCACTCCCACCTTACTTCTCTTTGAGAATAACTGACATAGACAAAAGCTTTCACAACACCAGAAAGATATATCAAAGCAGAAAGAAGATAATTTCTAGAGAAGGACAAATAATACGAGCAAAAGGGGCCAAAATGATCAGAAAGCTTCAATCACAGAAAATGAAAGATCAAAAATGTACCAGTCATTTTTAATGATGAATTAAAAATGATAATTTTTAATGATAAAATTCTAAAGGGCATGGATAATATGCCTGAAGACTAGTTTGTTACTTGGAATGCCAGAATTGATGCTTGGAGTACTCTATGAAAATCTTAAAAAGGAAGGATTAGGGGGACACCTGGGAGGCTCAGTCTGTTCAGTTTGTTAGGCCTCTGACTTCAGCTCAGGTCATGATCTCATGGTTCAGGTGTTCAAGCTTCACATCGGGCTCTCTGCTGTCAGCCCAGAGCCCACTTTGGATCTTCAGCCCGTCTCTCTCTGCCTCTCCTCCACTTGTGCTCTCTCTCAAAAATAAACAAACATTAAAAAAAAAAGGAGTAGGATAATTTTAAAAAAGATTATTCCTTTTAATATTAATTCCTTTAAATATTATTCCTTTTAATATTAATATTAATAATAAACCACTATTAATCAAAGCTAAGATTTCTTTTGTGAGAAAGGGAGCCATAACCTTCTCATATTTCTTGGAATTACTGTTAATAGAAGGAAGGGATGAAAGATTTTTTTCAGTGAGAAGAAAAAAAGAATTATTATATGCTTACTGAGTATTCGGCACTCTGCTCTGCCAAGAGTCATTTCATTTATTCCTCATAGTAACTCTGTTGCAGATATGAAATACGAAAATATGAAACTTATTCAAGTCAACTTGGGCGTAAATAAACATATCCCGAATCTGTCTACAGATGCCACTGCTCATATTTTTCTGCTCTGTCACCAGTACTTAGTCAACAAGTATTGACTGAGTGCCTACTATGTGTCAGGCACTGGAAACACACTGCTGAATGAGGCAACAATCTCCATCTCATCATGAGGTCTACATTCTAAACAGATAAACAAATCTATGGTAAAACATGAGCGAAAACTGCTTTGAGGAAAAACAAAGGAAACAGAGCAAGAGTGGGTAATCTATAAAAGAGCTAATCAAGCAAGGCATCTATGAGAAAGTGATATTGCCGAGAACATCTGAGTGAAATGAGGCAGGGGAGCCTGGATGGCTCTGTTGGTTAAGCGTCCAATGTTGGCTCTGGTCATGATCTCCTGGTTCATGAGTTTGAACCCCACATGGGGCTCTCTGCTGTCAGCACAGAGCCCGCTTTGGATCCTCTGTCTCTCTGTCTCTCTGCCTCTCCCATGCTCATGTGTGCACTCCCTCCCTCTAAAATGAATAAACATTAAAAAAAGAAAAAAGAAAAGAAATGAGGCAATGCAATGAGGACTCTGCTAAAAGTGAATCCCAGGCAGAGGGAACATCAAGTGCAAAGGCAGGGAAGCAAGAGAGAGCGTAACATCTTTAAAAAACATGACAAGGAGACTAGAGCATTGGGTTGTAAGAAGTAAAAATTTTTTCCACGGCTGTGGTATTCAGGTTGAAGCCATGTGTTTGATCATGTAGAGAGGGAGAGACTCAATATTTAAAGAGCAGGTAAAGGAAGTAAACTGGAAACAGACTGAAATAATAGAGAAGTCCAAGTAAAATCTGCAAAGGTGGGGGGGGGGATTGGACTAATGGAAGAAAAAAGGAATAGAGTATTTCAGTAAGGACAAAATGGATCCTGTCAAATGCAGCTGAAAGGTAAGATGAAGATCAAAAGATTCTCATTCTATTGATCAACATGGAAATCCTTATTTTGGTGATTTTATAGCAATCCGGTGGAGGAAACATACCACTTTTAATAAATGGTGTTGGGGTATTTGGACATTCATAGGCAAAAAAGATGGAACTTACTCCTTCTAAAAAAGTTACTCAAGATGGATCATGAACTTAACCATAAAACACAAAACTATAAAATTTTTAGAAAAAAAATGGAAGAAACTTGGGGGGAATCTAGGGAAGCAGAGTTGTCAGATTTGACTGTAAAATCATAATCCATAAAAGGAAAAAGTGATAACGTAGACACTATTGAAATTAAAATTTTTTGATTTTGTTAATAGGATTTCATCCTATTAACAGGACGAAAAGACAAACTACACACTGGAAGAAAATATTAACAAATAGCTTATCCGACAAAGTTCTTTATTGAAGAAGGTCATCAAGAGGACGTGACTACCCATTAATTCAGGCGCTGGGCCCAGGCAACTGGAAGCTCCTCACTCTCTCCCTCATCCTCAGAAAGTACATTCTACCCACATTTTGGCAATGGGAGCCATGCTGAGGACACAGTCTTGAGAGAGCAATGTGTTGTGAGATCATCTGGATGATATATGTGACTGAACGCTGTTAAAGCTTCTATTTAAATTTCTAAGATTCAGGCGGGCAAGTAAGGAGACACACTTGTCTCCCAGCCACTCAAGACACACGTCCTATGTAAGTTCCCTTGCTTATTAAAACTGCCATTTACCCATACCAACAGAAATTGTCTGCCTTTTTGGTCTCTCTTTGCCTTCCCTGTTCAAGGAACTGTTTTAAAATCAGCAGTCTTGTGTTAGTATATAAAGAACTCTCAAAACTCAATGGTAAAAAAAATAAATAAATAAAATCCCAATTTAAAAATGATCAAAAACCCATTTTACAGAAAAAGAGATATGGGTGGTAGATAAGCAAATAAGCACACAAATGAAGTTCAATATCATTAGCGGTCTAGAAAATGCAGATCAAACCACAGTGATATATCACTACACACCTAATAGAATAGCTAAAGTAAGAACAAAAAAACATACTCTGATTTTTATCAAGAATTTTTTAAGCACCAAGTATTTATTATCATCAGTATTTATTGGCAGGTATTGTGTTAAGATATTAATACAGTTTTAAAAATAAATTTATCTGAAACAATTTTATATACATTATATTGAGTATTACTTTTAAAAAAGACATTTAACATAAATAAATTGTCTTCTCTTCAAAATAACCACTATCTGGAAATATGTTAGTAACGTAATGTATCTAGCTAGAAAATATGAAAAGCAAGCATTAAAATCAATCAGTACAATCTAGTATAGTTAAGCTATTCTAAAGCTATTCTATAGTATTCTAAAGCATTCTATTATCTTTTTTTTAAATTTTTTTTAAATGTTTTATTTATTTTTGATACAGAGAGAGACAGAGCATGAGAGGGGGAGGGGCAGAGAGAGAAGGAGACACAGAACCGGAAGCAGGCTCCAGGCTCTGAGCTAGCTGTCAGCATAAAGCTTGACGCGGGGCTGGAACCCACCAACGAGATCTGACCTGAGCCGAAGCCGGAGGCTTAACCGACTGAGCCACCCAGGCGCCCCTCTATTATCATTTTTTTTCCCCAATGCCTCCTATTCCAGGAAGACACTGTAGACTATTATGACAAGATATACTCAGTCATACCTCCCATCACAATGTGAATAGGAGTTTTTTTGTAATTTTTAAATTCAAACATTGAATTACATTGTGTTAAAATGCTTGTGTCATTGCATTACTACTAAGTGGAGAGTAGACATCTAAAATAATTCTATATGCAAACTTGCTTTCAGTTTTTTAGTTTGGCAATGGATTTGGAGAAGCATGAAAATGAAGCTTTTAAAAGTTATTTTACAAATATTTACAAATTACAAGTCTTTTTATCTGTTTGATCACATTGTTTTTTTAAATTTTATTATTATAATGGCAAAGTATAAGGAATATAATAAACATGTATGTACCTACCAATTAGTTTTTATACATGTTATCTATGTATCAAATTTATTTCACCTATTTTAATTTTGAAAGAAGCAGTCGATTCATTTGAAGCCCACAGTGTATAACCTCCCAATTTCATTACCCTCCCTCCTTCTTCCTAGAGACATAATCACTGTCCTATGTTTGAAGTTTATCATTCTTATGCATGTTCTTATAAATGTAATTTACATTTATATTCCTATAAGCCAAATCTAGTATTTTTTTAGCAATGGTTTACATGCTCTTGAACTTTATATAGAGTACTAACACAAGTTCTTTTTCACTTACAATTATGTTTGCAATATATCAATTGTTATAAAAGTAGCGCTAACTCATTTTTCTGGCTGTCAGGATAGTCTTTAGTCTGAATATATTACAATTTATTTGTTTTCCTACTAAGAGAAATTTAGGTTGTTTCCAATTTACGGAGGCTCAGCAATGGACCGTGACTACAGATGAATGTGAAGGAGCTATTCCTTAAAGTATATACGTTTGGGGTTTACACAGCTTCAGGTTTAAAAAATACCTCTTTACAGTGGTTATCTCAATTAATAGCCCAACTAGCAATTTGAGAGTTGTCATTCCTCCATATGATCACCAAGGTTGGTATTGGGTAACCATTTAATTTTTTTGTGAATCTGATGAGTGTATAAGGGCATATTATTACTTTTATTTGCATTTCCCTAATATATTACTGTATCAATATATTTCATATCTTTATTATATATATAATGTTAAATATCAATATATTTCATACAGTAAGGGCCATTTATATTTCCTTTTTTCTGAATTGTCTGCCCATACCATTTTCTTATTGGATTATTTTTTTTTCTTGAGGTTTTGGACTTCTTTATATATTTCCTGAATATAATGCTTTTATTAATTACATAGAGGAGCCTGGCTTATTTTTTATATATTATTTATAATGCTTTAGGTATTTAGAACATGGTCTTAATTGCAATTATGCTAAAATTAATTTTTAAAAAGGTGTACTCAATTTGTATTAAGAAATCCTTTGTTGTTTCAAGGTCATAGATATTCTATAATTTCTTTTTAAATTTCCAAAATTGTGCCTTTTACATTTAAGTCTTGGTTCCACATGGAATTGATTTTGTTTGGTCTGGCATAATTCTGGAATCAATTTTATAATTTTCCCTCTAGATAATCTGTTTTCTTAGTACCATTTTTAAAATAGTGTGTCCATTACTAAGTTTTGCCATATATTAAGCTTTCAAAACTTATTAGAAGTATTAGAAAAATTCTGCAGCATCAGTGGAGATTGTGACATGTCGCAGGGAAGAGGGGTTACCTCCTTTATCCTGTTCTCAATACCATGCACTATACTAATCATGATAACTTTAAAATCAGAGCTTGTTTCTGATCTTTCAACCCCTGCCACTTGTTTCCTTTATTCAGATTGTTTTGACTTTGGTGCTTCCTGATGAATTTTACCATCAGCTCATTCATCATAACCTCATTAGTTGTTCAGGGAAGGTGTGTGGAGAGGGTAGTTCCAGTTCCCTACATGGTCTCCACACCCACCACAGCGGGGGGTGTGCTCATCATCAGGGACAATGGTACAACTCCTCACTCTCCAATAGGCCAATGTGGAGGGGAAGGAGTGCTTCATTTGGGCAGGTAGGGATGGAAGTTCAGATTACCCCTGTAGCTTTTGTGGATGTTGCGGGGATAGGGAGCCTTGTTATTATCAGCAGGCAGAGATGAAAGTCCTGGTTCAAAACTTGGTCTTCTCTGACATGCTCCCAGCAAGAATGTTGAGTCACTTTGTTAACTACCTTGCAAACATGTAAGTCTAGACTCCCTACTCAGCCATTGCTGGCATAGGTGGAGTTGGAGCTACAGTTTTTTCTGGGGTGTTTGCTGGAGTAGAGCAGTCATTGAAAAGCTTTCTGTCTTGATAGATTGCTCCTATCCTGGTCTTTCAGCTAGACAGAAAATATTTTTCTTGGATTTTTTTTTTTTTGTCTGCACCTATTGGCATTTCCAGATCATTGGCTTCTTAAGTTCAAAGTCTAGGATAAATGAAGCCAAAAGAAATTCCAGAGAACTCAACACCATGTTATTCTTTAGGTCATAATGTGCTGAGTAAGTCTGACTTCCCTCCATCTTTCAGTGTCTTCTTAAGTTTGTTTTATATATAATGTCCAGAACTGTTAGTTGTACTTAGTGGGAAGAACAGTTGTACATTACAGGAAAAGAACATTTACATCATCTTTTGGACTCCTTCACATTTTTTAAATAGTTCTAATTGATATAAAGAAAGATATGTGTTTTTATACAATGTTCTAGTGTGTAGTAATATTAATGAATGCTCTTTATAATTCCTATAAATTGTTAATTCAATAGGATTATTTTATCACTGGAAAATTATATCATTTACAAATAGATTTATAATACATTTTCTTGTTTATTTCACCAGCTATGGTACATGTTAGTCATACTGGTTGATTTCTATTATTGGTAATGATTTTGTTTATTCTCTCTCTTCTCTTATCATCCATCCACTCTTTATTGTTCCTGCCAGTTTTTAAGTATCTTTTTTAGCTTTCTCTTTTAATATGAACCATGTTTTTTGGTTGTTGTTTATTTTGTCTTCCCTAATAATTCATTATGGATACATGCCTTCGACAGTTCTACTGCAAAATCCTGCATGTTTTTCAGAAGCATCCATTAGTCCATAATAACCAATTAAGTAAGCAATTAGGAGTCACACTGACCTCACCTCACACACACACTCACATGATGTGTAGGATAAGGAATTTTGCAGGTAGAATATTTTGATTTTCTCCTTTATGATGAAATAAATGATCACATCTTGGTTAATACTATTGAGTACTTAAATCTCAAATTTTAATTCAGATATTATATTCTTAACACAAAATATTCCATGATGATAGGACTTTGACTATTTCGACTTCCAGGTAAATCTAACTGCTAAGTAGTTTACATCCTTTATGCATCTTGGTTTCTATTGTATCATATGCCTGTAAGTTTTGTTTTATACCCTTAGCTAAATTTTATCTTTGTACAGCTTTGAACTATTTTAAGTAAAATATACATACATAAAAGCACACGTCATCAATGCACAGCTCACAGAGCAAACGCACATGTAAATGCTATCCAGGTCAAGAAAAATATACTGCCAGTCCCCCAGAAACCCCAGCTTAGCACTGCTTACTCTCCTCACCCAAAGGAACAGTCTCTTGACTTGCAAAACAATAGATGATTTTATCTTTTTAAAAATTTAGTTTGCACAAATGGATGCATACAGCATATCTTCTTTTGAGTCAGTCTTATACGCCATATTATATTTGTAAAACTGATCCTGTTTGTTGCATACACCTGTAGTTCATTTGTTTCATTCCTGTAGGAATATATGCAGCTTAACTATACCACAGATTATTTATCCATTCTACTACTAATGGACATGAAGTTTGCTTTTAATTTGGTGTTACTATGAATAGTGCTGCTAGGATTATTCCTTTATATGTCTTTTCGTGTTTTATTTGCATGTAATATTTATGGATGCTGTCACACATTCATATGTAAAATGTGTATGTGTGAAATATCTATACACCTAGAAATAAAATTGCTTCCACAAGATTTTGAGATTTCTACTTGTTCTGCATCCTCAGCAATATTTGATTTTATCAGCTTTAACATTTTAGCCATGCCAACATATGTGTAGTGCTATTTCATTGCAGTTTTAATTTGCATTTTCACAATGACTAATGAAGATGGTCAGCTTTTCGTACGTTTATGGGCCATATGATATCCTCTTTTGCAAAGTGCCTGTTGAAATCTTATACTCAATTTACTAAATTGTTTGTATTTCCTTATGGGTTTGTGTGGTCTTTAAATATTCCAGACATGGGTGTTTTATCAATTACATAGGCTGAAGATATTTTCTTCTTATACCTTGGTTTTGCTTATCTATTCTCTTGATGACATCTTTTGATAAACAGAAATTCTTCATTCTGATATACTCCAATTGAATTGTTTATGGTTAAGGGTTAGCGGAACTTTAAAAACGGTAAAGTGGCCCATGTGATTAGGAATTTGCATTCAAATTGAAGAAACTTAATTATGTATTAGCAAGAATATGATATATAAGTAAGTACTGCATGGTGTTAAGGTATAGATGCTATATAAGCTAAATGGGAAAACCCAGGGTGTTGAGATGTGACTTTTGAGCTAACATTTAAGAAAACATAAAATTTGGATTTATAAAAAGAGATGGCAGAATATTCAGGAATATTCAAGGAAAAAATGTGACAGAGCACACGGAATGATTGTATATAGAAAAAGGGAGAAGTATAAGTAGCAATTAAGCATATCGATTTTGGGACCACACTGATTGGACTCAAATATTTGGTCTGCTATTCCTTTTCTGTGGCCTTGGGCAAGACACATAATCTTTCTTCAGCTCAGTTTCCTAATGTATAAAATAAGAAGACAAAACTAACTACTACCTACATTTTTCCACATATAATATCTCATTAGATCTTCAAGGCATCATTGTGAGAATAAATATTATTTTCAAGCTAAGGCCATCAGACTTATTGAGGAACTGCACAGAAAAAAGCATCATGAATAAGACTAGTTGTTTATAGAGGACCATTTGAGGGCAGACTTTGAGTGTGAGAATGAATAATCTGGAGATGGTCAATGCATGGCTAAGATTCACTAGAGGTAATATAATGATTAATGAAAATGATATTTTAGGAAAATTTAATCTAGCAGTAGTGACCAGGAGTAAAGAGCTGCTAGAGGGGGATGTAAAAGTTAGGAAATCTGATACTAATGCCAAGATACAAGCCTGACTTTACCTACAGCTTTGAGATTGATGAGAAAATAATTTGACAATGTTAAAGATATTGTATGTGACCTGAATTTCTGGGTAACTATTTTTTATACAGTAGGGCTTTGGCCACATAAGCAAAGCTAAACTGAAAAGTGTGGTGCCTCTTCAGTGCAGTATTTGGTCAATATTTTAGTCTCCTTAGGTTGCTATACGAAAATACCATAGACAGGGTGGCTTAAACAACAGACATTTATCTTTTTACTGTTCTAGAAGTCTAAGCTCAAGGTGCCAGATCTTTTGGCTCCTGGTAAGAACTATAACCCTGGCCAGTTATGATGAGTAGGTTAATGTTTATTGAGCATCCATGTTATACTAAACATAGCAAAGAATAGATGATGCCTTTCATTAAAGATAATAAGTAAAAGTGAACATCTATTTTTACATGACCATTTCCTTCACTACAGGATGGAGGTCTCTATAGTCAATAACAACAGAGTTACAGGTAATTTTCACATGGTATGTCATAATTAATTTCACATGGTTGTCATAATTATATATAATTATAATTATATAATTATATGTCAGAATCATTTCCTATATATGCCTATCATGTTACTCCTTTTTCATTAAAAAATTTTTATTTATTTTGTGAGAGAAGGGGCTTAGGAAGGGCAGAGAAAAGGAGAGAGAGAGAGAATCCTAAGCAGGCACCATGCTCAGCATAGAGCTGGATGCAGGGTTCAAGCTCATGATTGTGAAACCAGGACCTGAGCTGAAATCAAGAGTCAAACGCTCAACTCACTGAGCCATTCAGGTGACCCCCCCCCTTTTTCATTTTCAAGACATCTTAATATTATTTAACTACATGATTTTCCAGTTTAACTCCCAGGAAAGTAAATCTAAACAAAGGTCATATGAAATCCAAAGGAAAAATACATCTTCAGTTTCTTTGAGTCCATAACATTTTGTGCAGGTGCAAGTTGAGTTTTTCCTTACTTTTATCCTTTACTTTTTAGCTAATTAAGACTCGTCAACTTTAAGACTATTGACATGTCAATATATCAAATATGCCACAAAAATTTTATGATGAGAACATCGCCAACAGATAGAACGATCTAAATTATTTTACCTCATGGAAAATATCTCCATCATATGTATTCTTCTACGTCAGTAATTTGCAAACACTAATATGCTTCAAAATAGTTTTCTTAAATGAGATCTTAAATATAAGTTCAACATATAAAGCTACTCTGATGGATGAAGGGGACTGGATAGCACCCCACTGTTGCTGTCTTACATGCTTCCCAAGGGGGTCCTTTCAAGCAACACAAAGTGAAAAGCTTCTGCTTCAACTTGATGCTGACTACCAATATTCTTGATAAACTGTCAATGACTCCATAGATAGAATGCCTTAGGCCATTGCTGGTTATTGAGAACGGAAACTGATAGTCCCCTGAATTGATCATTGAATTGGGAGTCAGAGGATTTGGATTCATGGATAGTCCCTTTACTGCCAGTAGTTTTTCCTACGGTCTTAACTTCTCTGTTGCTCTTTATACACAACCTAAAGAAGTTGATAGCAGAGGAATACCGTACTTGAAGTAGGAAATACATATTAAGTTAAGCTGATCAATTATCGTCAAATTTTCTCCAACAAAATGTTTCTTGATTTCAATTTCTTCATTTGTCTAACAGTGTGATCACATATCTCAGAGGTTACTTAAATTACTTATATCATGTTTGAGTGTATTAAATTTATTAATGGGCTAAGCTTATGAGAATTAATTAGAACACCAATATAACTTATATTTAAAAATGAAAAATCTAGAAATTTTCAAATTACATGAATTTAATACAACAGAATTTGCTTTCCTGATTTTGTATAAGTGTTCACAATGTGTTTATGGTACTGACCGTCAGAGTGCCAGTTCTGTTTTCCCTGCTATCCTTCATGTGCTTGAGTGTAACTCAGTGCTCATCAGTTATTCTCCATTTGAATTCTGATAAAACCTTCATTTCTACAATGCACCTTAATCCCATTTGGTCTTCATTTAGTAGTAATGCATTATTTATATTTCTTTAATTTCTCTGGGGCCATTACAAAAGAACTAATTGTAATTGATGACATTACAGTCGTAACCAGCACCACGAAGAAAGACAGTACTTTGTGGAAGGCTAGCATAGAACTCATCCAGAATAGGTTCATTTGTTTTTTCACTGAAACAAAATTCTCTTGCAATGAATAAGTTCCAAATTCAAGCTTAGAAAATACTAAGATAAGTTGACTTGTGTAAGCAATGTCCTTCTCAAATCTCAAATACTGTTAGGACACTGTACTCTGAGCCAGAATATCAGGGCTTCAGTCCCCAACTCTGCTCTTTCTCACCGCCATCATCCGGAGAGAGAAACTGAATCATTGATTGCCCTTAGGAAGGATTAAATTATTCTTTTGTGTCCTCATTTATAAAGTGTAAATCATTATCTCTTGGTGAGTTGTCATGAAGATGAGAAGGGATAATGCATGTGAAGGTATGGTATAAACTGTAAACAGCACAATAAAATATGTGGTATCATTAGTGCCCACATTCTATCTACATTTTATGCCATCATTAGCTGACCACATTCAAAGAAAGGGCTAAGAGAAAAGGAGAGAGAAATTGCAGAGATTAGTTTTAGTTTTAAAAAACCAATATATTGTAGAAATACTTTCAGATCATTGTTTCCCTTCTGCTTGTTCCATTTTTACATAAGTAAAATATTTTTACCAAGGTGTTACATTAATGCCATGGAAGGCATTAATAACTTTATGTAACTGGGATCCTGTTTTAAAGAAGTGTCAAAAATTAACTAAAACCAAGTGAATTCATTAAAACTTTCTTCTATTTATACCTACACAAATAACCATTTAGATTTCTTTTTTCTCTCTTTTGAGGAATAAATGTAATTACACACAATTTTAAGTTAAAAAATGATTTGAAACATAATTTACCTTGAGTATTTAGTATAAAAAACATATCTCAAGCTTTTAAATATTTTTGATTGAATACCAACAAATAAATCTATGGATCAGTATATATTTTTGAAAAAAACTTTCTGTAAATAATCACTCACACTATTACAGAATTTTGTTCTTTCTCTTTAGGGTAAAATCATTCAGGGTCATACTTGAAAGTTTTGCTTTAACTGGCGCGCCTGGGTGGCTCAGTCAGTTGGGTGTCCAACTTTGGCTCAGGTCTTGATCTTGAAGTCATCAGTTTGAGCCCCATGTCAGGCTCTGTGCTGAAAGCTCAGAGCCTAGAGCCTGATTTGGATTCTGTGTCTTTTTCTCTCTCTGTCCCTACCCCACTCATGCTCTGTCTCTCTCTCAAAAATAAACATTAAAAAAATTAAAATTTGCTTTCACTAGTGTAGCATTTACTTTAAAATAACTTCCTTTATCCTTTTGAAACTCACATTCACAAAATTTTGCATTTAAAAAAATATATATAAAATTCTAATTACTACTTTGATGACATGCCAAAACAGTTAATTAAAAATATATTGACTATTATTTGTCCATAAAATAAATTAGGTGAAAATCCAAGTAAACCTTCTACTCCCCAGCCAGTGGCTTTCAGGTCAAGCAATATCCTTTTAGACCTCTTGCCAGATGGAAGGTCATTGTACTCCATTTAGAAAATGAATTATGGGATAAAAAATATCCCATTTATTTTGCTGAGTTAATATAATTGTTCAGCACAACATATTGCAGATAAAATTCTTATGTGGTGTCCTAAGACAACAGTCTCAAATTATCTCAAATTTTACTTATAAAATGAATTATATTAATTTATATACATATGATATGATAAGTTAGTCAAATAAAGGGGGTACCTCACCTATTTTCTGAACTGTGACAGAACGTAATTCTATTCACAACACACTCAAAAGACAATGTCCTGGGCAAATCAGACTAAACATTTAGATTACGATAAAATTGATTTGGGGGAGCATTTTTCAAATGACTGCACTGAAGTCTGCTGCCTGTCAGGACATGGAACTTCAAAGTATTCAAGAAAAACTTCTCCCTTGATACTCTCTCTCTCTTAGAGCCTTCCAGCAAGTAGAAAAGGCCACACAAGTTATGCTTGAACATTCCCGTTTCTACTCTGGAGTCAGAAGCTGAGAGAATAATTAATGTTAGGATGAAGTTAAGATTCTCTAGCCTTTAAGTGAGATGTTGCTGTTGCTGTTGTAAAGGCTGTGGGAGAGCAAGAAACTCATGACACAAACCTGTTCGCCCAGTTACACAGGCAGGAAAGATTATATAGAGAAATGTCTTCTGAGATTTTGTACTTTCTGTAGGGAATCAAGCTGAGTTTAAGAGGGCACCTTTTCTTCTCTGTCATTAAGGCTCCTTGTAGACCCCAAAATTTCATGTAGAATAGCCAGCCGTATTTATAAAGATGATGGTGTGTGGAAGTGCTGTATTCATTAACATTTTTACATTTAAAAGTAGCTTTTTACATCTAAATATAGGGGTTTTTTTTACATCGAAACATAGTTTTTAATAACTGACATTGCTAAAAACAACTGCACACATGAAAAATATTTCCTTGGGAAAAAAATAAACTAGAGGTGGCTGGGTGGCTCAGTTGGTTGAGCCTCAACTCTTGATTTAGGCTCGGGTCATGATCTCATGGGTCATGGGTTCGAGCCCCATGTCAAGCTCTGTGCTGACAGTGCAGAGCCTGCTTGTGATTCTCTCTTCCCTTCTCTCTCTGCCCCTTGCCTGTTTGCATGTGCACTCTCTCTCATCCTCAAAATAAATAAGTAAACTTAAAAAAAATAAACTACATGCATTTTGCAGAATAAAAAAAATGTCTAGAACATTTTAATCACAATCCTAGCGAAATTTATGGGGCATTATTAAGATGATTGTTTACTTTTTTTAATTTTTTAAAATTTTTTCTATTTATTTTGAAAGACAGAGAGAGACAGCGCAAGCAGGGGAGGGTCAGAGAGACACAGAATCCAAAACAAGCTCCAGGCTCTGAGCTGTCAGCACAGAGCCTGTCGTGGGGCTCTTACCCACAGACTGTGAGATCATGACCTGAGCTGAAGCCTGACCCTTAACCGACTGAGCCACCCAGGTGCCCCTGTTTACATTTTTTAAAAGCCCAGACACTTTATAAATTCTATGAACTTACTTTTGCTATTCCTTAACTGTTGGTTTTCGCTAGTCAGAGAAAAATCACAGTGACCTTGGAATAACAAATCAAAAATATTTTGCATCACACTAAATACACAAAACAGAGTTAAGGTAAACATTTGTGAGCGCCTGAAGAAGTCAATTTTAAAAAGTACTGAACATTAAAAATCCACAGAGAGTTTTTAGATAACAGCAATGCAATTAACATCTCAAATGATTGAGAAAAAAAAAACAACCGACTCTGACTTTTATATAGAGAATTCTTTCAGAGTAAAAGAATCCATTCAGACTTCTAGGGGGGGAAAAGATGCTTACTAAGGATAGGACTAAAAATCATATATCTGTAGAATTTATTTGCCAATTATGTGATGAGGAATATTTTATTGTTTGAAGAATAAAATGGCCTCCTGAGCTTTACACTATCATTTTTAAATTTAAATCAGCCAATTCTGTATTAGAACCAATTACTTTACCTGGACTTATTAGTCATTATCACCGTTCAGCATTTTTCCTCCATTTCTCTTTTTAGTATAAAACACAGAATTGCACTTCTCTATCCTTTAGAAGTTAGACCAGCTATAGGGCTGAGGTGAATGAGGCCCTCATTTCTTGCATGAACATTAATGGAGGTGAAAACCAAACACTGTAGTCAAGAGATACAACGTTTTAATTCAATATTTTAAGAAATAAAAATTAGTGCAAAAATCTATGATGATAAATAACATATCAAAATGAAAATAAACATAAGATAGTGCCATTGATTTTTCCTTTTGTTTCAAGCTGCGGTGTGGTTTGGTTTTGCCCTATTCTGATTCATGAATGATTTGTATCTAATCATAACATATAAATTTGACACCACAGTCACTGGAGGGGGAGTCAATTATTGGCTATGGACATTCAACTAAAAGTATTAAAAGAGGAGAATCACACTTGGTGATAGTCAAATTTATACAAAAATACCCTATTTTTATTGTATAGTTATTCAATGAGTGTAAAATTCAATGGATTGTACATTATTACTTTATACAACTGCTTGCAGGTAGCTTTATAAGGGAAATATATTTAAGAAGCAGGAAATTCATCCCATATACATATGTGGACAAGCAGTTACTTATATAGACAGAGTTAGAGCAGGCTTTAAGATCTCAATCCTACATGACAGGAAGAATGATAGCATCATGAACAGCAAAAGATTGGATGACCTTAGGTGGGAAATGGGGAGTTCTGATTTGGGCATGAGAGTGGTATAACTCATTGAAGACTGATTATGTGTCAGATTTGCTTGTGTTGTGTGCATCAGTTTCCTTAACAAATTCTTGGTTGAGAATGGGAATCAGGTTCATATGATTATTGTATTTATGTATTTATTTTATTTTAAAACTTTTTTTAATGTTTTATTTATTTTTGATACAGAGAGACAGAGCATGAGAGGGGGAGGGGCAGAGAGAGAAGGAGACACAGAAGCAGGCTCCAGGCTCTGAGCTAGCTGTCAGCACAGAGCCCAATGCGGGGCTCGAACCCACGAACATGAGATCTGACCTGAGCCGAAGCCGGAGGCTTAACCGACTGAGCCACCCAGGCGCCCCTATGTATTTATTTTATTTTATTTGAGAGAGAGAGAGCAGGGGAAAGAGCCAGAGGGAGATAGAGAATCTTAAGCAGGCCCCACCCACACCCAGAATGGAGCCTGAAATGGGGCTCGATCTTAATCTGTGAGACTACAACCTGAGAGGAAATCAACAGACTGTGCCACCCAGGTGCCCCTGATTATTGTATTTAATAACACGTGCCACGTTCCATGGTGGAACAGAGGAGCAAATAGATAAATAACCGTGAGGGTCTCACATGCTTCAAAGAGAATGTAATATCTGAGTTTTATCTGAAAGGATGAGTAGAAATTTGTCAAAGAAACGGAAGACAGAAAGGCAAAACTATCTAAATAGAGGAAATATCAAATATGAAATCACATAATATATTTGGTGAATTAAAAGTAGTTTGTAAGGAAAAGAAAGGGAATAATAAATAAGTATAAATAAATAATAAAAGGTGACTTTGGAGAACATGGTCTGAAGTATCATAGAGATTGGGGCATGAAATAGAGTTTGGATTTTATTCTGTAAGCATTGTAGAACCATTACAAGTTTTGAAGAAGGGCAGTAATTGATCCAATTTATATTTTAGAAAGATCAATCTGACAAGGCAGTGTGAAGAATGGATTATGTGAGGACAAGATAAGATTTAGAGCGAACATTTATGAGGCTTTTGAAATACTTTAGAAGAGAAATGATGAGAACCTTATAGTTTTATCACTAAGGATAAAAAAAAAAAGAGGGAATAAATACCAAAGGTATTTAGAGCACAATGCAATCTACTTTGATTCCATCATACATTTCGTGTTCACTGTGTGTTGTTAAGGGTTGACTGGCATGGAAATGGAAGGATGTCGAGCATGAACCAAAGGAAAATATGTATGATGACCCTCATTTTCCTGGCTTGGCAATTCATCTGTTTCATTAGCCATTTAGAGGATGAAAAGGAGTTCCTACCGATTAGTAATATATTCTAATTGCTACCATAGACAACAGTCAACTTGCATTCCATGGTTTCTAGTCTGTCCTACTCAGAATTATAGAGGTCTACTGGAACTTCTGAATTGAGGAGATCAGAGCAGTTTTCCTCTAACCGACAAAAGTACTAAAGAACCCAAGAGAGCTAAATGATGAAGTCCTTATTGGAAGAAACATCATTTTTTTTTCTCCAATCCATAGTTTTAAAACTAAGTATAGGGATGTTAATCTAGGTTGCTGTAGAGAAATTAGGTTTCATCTCTGATGTTCTCTACTTTGTTTCATATCCTGCAACTAAGAGAGGTACAACTCCTCCTCCAGACTGTGGTTGTCAGAGGACAAGTCTTAGCCAGTGCATCCTGGTTATTCCCCATTCTCCTGTATTTCCCTTGCATTGTTGAAAATAAAAGTGATGATATCATCCCACCTTTTCCAAAAAAAGTGTTTATTGAAACAACAAAAGATTACAGTAAAATAGCAACAAAATACTCATGTGTGATGAAAATGAAAGCCCTATCGCCCCTCACATTTAGTGGGTTATTCAACTGATTTTCCTTAGAAACTCCTGTGAGAAAGCAAAGAATATGAAGTGCTTTGTTCCCTCAGAGTCCCAGCTTTATTTCTGGAACATGCTTCAACAAAGAGTATCGATATCTTTGTCAATGCCAATAGGATAATACTTCAATTATGATGACCCAGAAGAAAATTTCTGCAAAATTTGATTTTTATGTCTAATAATAGAGATCAAAATTCTTGATGCCCTTAAATATTTTGACCTGTGCAGACATACAGGCTATTTTCCCTTTTGAACAGCTACGGAGGTTTTTTATGAGGCTCCATAAATACTATAGGCTGTGTCTGCCATCACGGAGACCATTTTGGAGGGAATGGGGGGAAATGGTAGCTGATAAGAGGTTATGCAAGTAATGAGAGAGGGATAAAAAATAAAAATGTCCACAGGCATCATGAATAAGAAAGAAATACCAAGAAGATGGGAGAGTGATTATGTTTCAAGTTGATAAAAGAATGAAGACCAAACTTCACACATCCTCCTAATAAGTTTCAAACAGCCAGCTTCCCCTATATCTATGCTTATTTTTGCTCAAAAGCAATTTTCATAATTATATTTTATTCAGGAGGGTGAAAAAGGAAAGTGTGCCAGAACTGGGACCGGCATTCATGGCAATAACCTGGTGTGTGTCATTTAAAACAAAAATGAGAAAACAATAGGATTGATTTAAGTTGGATGTTGTTTTATGTGTCTGTGAAATATTAGTGGAAATACCTGCCAGAGTGGTAGATATTAAATTCTGAAGCTGTAACAGTCAGAAATAGAGACTAAAGATCACAGAGGAAGAATTTTGACAAGAAAACTAGGAAAGAGTGAATTTCAACAATAATTGAGAACTGGACAGTTTGAATACCAAAAGGAAGTCTTTGTTCCAACACCAGCCCACTGACGGGTGGCCAGCCTCTTCTACCAGCACCCTACTCAGCTCTTTTCAGTTCTGCGTATAGACATATCATTTTTACCATACTCCAGGGTGCCTAATACACTATGTAACAATAAGTATATATCCAAAACAATGACTATTTCTTACATGAATCCTAAATATTGTCTATTACTTGGACTCACTAATCTTGTCTTTCTAATAACAATTGGTACCATTAACAGTAGTTGTACACATTAGGTAATAGTTTAACATTTTGTTGGGCATCTATGACTCATTTACCTTGATTGTACAGTCCATCTTTATATTCTTTTTTTTAATAGTTTATTGTCAAATTGGTTTCCGTACATCACCCAGTGCTCTTCCCCACACGTGCCCTCCATCACCACCACCTCTTTTCCCCCATCCCCCTTCCCTTTCAACCCTCAGTTCGTTTTCAGTATTCAATAGTCTCTCAAGTTTTCTGTCCCTCTCTCTCCCCAACTCTTTTTCCCTTTTCCCCTCCCCCTGGTCCTACATTAGTTTTCTCCT
The DNA here is from genome assembly GCF_006229205.1 of Suricata suricatta. Classification (NCBI taxonomy): domain Eukaryota; kingdom Metazoa; phylum Chordata; class Mammalia; order Carnivora; family Herpestidae; genus Suricata; species Suricata suricatta. Next base: position 50,422,259 of record NC_043706.1, read on the forward strand.
TTTCTCCTGTTAGACCTATGAGTGCAAACATATGGTATCTGTCCTTCTCTGCCTGACTTATTTCGCTTAGCATGACACCCTCGAGGTCCATCCACTTTGCTACAAATGGCCAGATTTCATTCTTTCTCATTGCCATGTAATACTCCATTGTATATATTTACCATTCATCAAGTGATGGACATTTAGGCTCTTTCCATGGTTTGGCTATTGTTGACAGTGCTGCTATGAACATTGGGGTACATGTGCTCCTATGCATCAGCACTTCTGTATCCCTTGGGTAAATCCCTAGCAGTGCTATTGCTGGGTCATAAGAGAGTTCTATGGATAGTTTTTTAGGAACTTCCACACTGTTTTTCAGAGTGGCTGCACCAGTTTACATTCCCACCAGCAGTGTAGGAGGGTGCCCGTCTCTCCACACCCTCGCCAGCATCTAGTCTCTTGATTTGTTCATTTTAGCCACTCTGACTGGTGTGAGGTGGTATCTCAGTGTGGTTTTGATTTGTGTTTCCCTGATGATGAGTGAAACCATCTTTATATTCTAATTCTAATTGTTTGACATTCCTTGAGGAGGTGGATTACAATTATGAGCTGAGATTTTTGCCTAGAATGTACTATATATCATTTATAGAGCCTACCTTTATCTTAATCTGACCTGACCAATCTGCTAAATTTGGCCCAGAGGAATTTTTTCTACTTCTATACTACTCTTTTATCTTACTGTGCATGACACCTTTTTTTCCTGAGTTTTAGATAATTTTTGTGGTCCTTTCTTCATAGTCTCCACTGCAAATTTATTAATCTATTTCAGCCATTAAGAGTCTGAGTTCCTCAAACTTTAATCTAAATTCCCTTTCTTTTATCACTGTTTCCTTGTACTCTTTTCCCAAGTAATATCAAGCAAGCAGAGGGCAGAGTAGCACCAATGACTATGATCGGACCACTCCAATCTAGAACAATTACCTAGTCCACATAACTCCTATCAAACTCAATGTCCTCGAGATAAAATCTATGATTATTCACTTTCCTGACCTTATCCTTCTCCAGAAACTTCTATCTCACTGAGTGGCACTAGTGTCCATGAAATTATATAAACCAGAAATATTAGAATCTCTAAGTTCTCTTTCCCACAAAACCCATATCCAACCTATCTCTACAAGCTAACATTTTGGGGGCACCTGGGTGGCTCAGTCAATAAAGCATCCGAATCTTGGTTTTGGTTCAGGCCATTATCTCACAGTTTGTGAGTTCAGCCCCACATTGGGCTTTGTGACGACAGTATGGAGCTTGCTTGGGAATTTTATCTCTCTCTCCCTCTCTGCCCATCTCTCATTTGTGTGCATGCACTCTCTCTTTCTCTCTCAAAGTAAATAATTTTTTTAAAGCTGCCAGTTTTATATCTTAACTATCTCTTGAATCTACCTATTTTTTTCCCATTTTTATTGCCATCAAATTCCAAATCACAGTAGTGTCTCACCTGGACTATTGTAATAGCCTTTACCAGTTTTCTTTATCTTTTCTGCTGTCCTTCAATCTGTTGCCCATACCACAATTAGGGTGATCTTTAAAAGAGCAAATATATTCACATCATCACCATTGAAATTCTTAAAAAATAATTTACCATTGCTTTTAAGATTTAAAAAGAAAATAAAAATCAACATGGCATACGAGGTCCTAATTCTCTAAGCTCATTTCACAATATTCTCTCCCTCCCTCTCTGCACTCCAAACACATAAGCTTTCTTGAAGTGTCTTAAACTGGTCACTTGATATTTATAGACTGGGTTTTATCCACCTGCACAAATGTTAAACCCGTAATCTTACCTCCTCTCTGAACTCAAATTAGCGCCACATTTTCTGCAGTAGATCTCAACACAAACAGCACTTTATCGGGGAAAATGTTCCTGAGCTAGGTAGTCTGGGTTAAATTTCTCTGGCAGAAGCTCTCATAGCTCTATTCCTATTTGTTTTTAGAGCAGTTATAACTGTTTCATATATTAGTGTTATTTTTAAATTATGTCTATTTCCACCCTTGAATTGTAAGGCCTATGAAATTAGAGATCACGTCTACTTTGTTTACTGCTGTGTTTCTTTTGTCTGATAGAAAACAGTAGGTCCCCACCAGCTTTTGTTGCCTCTAAAATCCATGCCTGAAGCTGCAGTTTGGATCAAGTATGAACCTGGCACCATAATATCGGATAAGGCTTATATGGTTATATACCTATTACTTGTTAACTTATGGGATATATTTTAAGTAGCTACTATAGACGTGTTATTTGTATGCTCAATATATCTGCTGATAAACAAATGATCAGTGAATACAAGAATGAATAATATACAAGATATTAAGAGATCAAGATCCTACCATAAAGAAGAGTCTAACATCACAGGCTATAATCAGAGAACAGTAAATTGTTCTGGTTACAAGCACAGACTTGGGAATAGATTGAGTTTAAGTCCTGACTTTAACCCTTAAAAGCTATGTCAATTGCCTCCCTTGACCTCAATCTTCCCATATCTATAATAGGAATAATATTATTATTTTTCTCATATATAACTGTGAGAATTAAATGATATAAAGTTTTAGAATAGTGGGTTATTTTACACAAAGTAAGCAAGAATTAAATATGAGCTATAATCATTAGTAAAAATAACCTTGTATGAGCTATGACATGTGTCCCCTCAAAATTTATATATTGAAGTCCTAAGCCCCCCTCCCAGTATCTCAGAATGTGACTATGTTTGGACATAGGAATTTTGAAGAGGTAATTAAGGTAAAAATGTGGTCCCATCATGTGAGTTTTAATCCATTATGACTAGTGTCCTTATAAGAAGAGGAGACTAAGGGACAGGCAGGCATAGAAAGAAGACCATGTAAAGATACAGGAAGATGATGGGTATCTATAAGCCAAGAGAGGCTTCCAAAGAAATCAACCTGGCTGACATCTTGATCTAGGACTTGTAGTGCCCAGAATTGTGAGAAAATAAATATCTGCTTCTTAAGCCACCCAGTCTGTGCTACTTGGTTATGACAGCCCTAAGAAACTAGCAGAAACCTCTTACACTGTATTTTGGCACAATATCACCAACAGAACAACAAAGATATTGTAAGTTACATGTCTTCCATTTCCTCTTCCAGGTATGTACATCCTCTTTCTGGTTTATGCCAAATTCTCAGAAGGATATAGACCTTGAAAGATATTTGTTTGTCCATTGAAGGAGCATCCTCACTAAGGTAACATTAATGGTACATCCTCAATTTTTATTGGACATTGTAATAAGAGAATTTATGTGCATTAAGGTTTGCTTAAATTTGCCATGGACAGATGCCAGATATGCATTGCCTCATTCAGATCTAAGCTCTTTGGGTGAGCATCCCTATTTTATAATGAATGAAACTGAGTCCAAAAAAAGAGGGAGGAGTTAAGTGTTTATTCCAGAGATATGGAAGTGTCAGAACCAGAAGTCAAATCCAAGTCCACGTTATTTTTACTGTAGAACTATGGCTGACATATCTTCTCCATTTGCTATAAAACAAATGTCATTGTCCATTGAAAAATTGTGTCTGATATTCCATATTAAAACTTTCTCTAAAACGTAATGCCAAAAGCTTTATTTCCCTGAGGAGTTTCTTACATCTTCATTTTTGAAATGAATAATATAATTTATCAATTTTTCTTCAAAAATCCAACTTTAACTCAATCGCAGTATCTATATTAACCAGCATAGCAGCTCCTTTGCAATATTCTGCCAATATGCTTTCCAATATGGTTGAAGTATAAATAAACAAGTATAAATATATATTTGTTTGGACATGAAGACAGTCAACCTGTATCATATCTGTTGACGTACACAAAATATTTTCTATTGCTACTTAAAAAGTGCTCAGTGCAAAAAGAGAAGTTCAGAGCCATGTTCAGATACTTACTGCAAGATGAGGAAAGAAAGATTACATCCATCTTGGGACTTCAGAGAAACCTTCATGATGGTGAAGATATGCATAGAGAGAAGGGGGAATGGAAATTCCATATGAAAAGACATGATTTGCACAAGCTGATTGCAGAACGAACATTTGGATGAAATAAATAAAAATAATAGGTCAGCTGATGGAAACCATGTAGAAATGTGGAAATTGTCTGAACATTTTAGAATACTAACAATGAAATTATTAGATTCTTAAATTTTCATCATCATATAAATCTGCATAGACATTGAAGCTCTTAGACAACTTGATATTGGCTTCACTGTACATTATGACCTAGGTCAGACACGTGTAGTTTTTCCCCCAAAAGTGTTTGGGCAAATAATTAAAAAGACAAGTCTTATATTACTGGTGTCTGCAGAAATATACTCTAAAGTAATGAATGAAGTATAGGATTCTCTATTTCTATATCTGTATATAATTTACCTTAATGTTATCTTGATTAACATTAGCTAAAGGATGTGCCCAAAGTAGAAAAAAAATAAACTGATTATTAATATGTGCCAGATAGGCTAAGTTGAGATGACATATGTTAATTCATTTAAAGTTCTTTATTTTTTAAATTTTTTTATGTCCATTTATTTTTGAGAGAGACAGGGACAGAGTGTGAGCAAGGATGGGGCAGAGAGAGATGGAGACACAGAATCCAAAGCCAACTCCAGGCTCTGAGTGGCCAGTACAGAGCCCAGTGCAGGCCTCAGACTCATGAACTGTGAGATCATGACCTGAGCTGAAATTGGACACTTAGCGGACTGAGCCAGCCAGGTGCCCCAAAAGCTCTTTAATTTATACATATACTTTGGCTTGAAATTCAAATGCTTTTTTATGTAAAAACAAGGATCTAATTAAATTTTACTGAACAGAATATTTCACTTCAAAAATGATCTTTGTTTCTTCAGATAAAAATTTGTTTCCTTCTTGTTAATATCAGAGTCCATCAATATGGTCTAATGTCACACGTTAATTGTGTGATATTTACTACAGAGTTGGAGATGGAATTATTTGCTAAATTTTTATCTATTTTTATTGTAAAAAATTTTTAATGTTTATTTATTTATTTTAATGTTTTTATTTATTTTTGATACAGAGAGAGACAGAGCATGAGAGGGGGAGGGGCAGAGAGAGGAGGAGACACAGAACAGGAAGCAGGCTCCAGGCTCTGAGCTAGCTGTCAGCACAGAGCCGGACGCGGGGCACGAACACACGAACGTGAGATCTGACCTGAGCCGAAGACGGAGGCTTAACTGACTGAGCCACCCAGGCGCCCCTAATGTTTATTTATTTTTGAGAGAGGGAGACAGAGTGAAAACAGGGGTAGGGCAGAGAGAGAGGGTGACACAGAATCCAAAGCAGGCTCTAGGCTCTGAGCTATCAGCACAGAGTCAGATGCAGGACTCAAATTCATGGACCGCAAGATCATGACATTAGTCGAAATTGGATGTTTAACCGACTGAGCTTCCCAGGTGCCCCTCATAGATTTTTACTGTAGAATAAAGGGACTGGAAACGTTTGATGATGACAATATATATGGTAGATTAATATCTATTGAGTAAATCACTACTATTTAGCACTATACAAACAAGAAAAACTCTGAAGGAGAGCCATTTTGATATCTTCTCATACAAATGGTCACTCAAATAACCATGCACATATTGTATTTAGCACTCAGGTGATAATGGAGCAAATGAGGTCTTATCAGTTTGCGTATGCACATCATTGACTTAAAATGAATTCTGCCTGGAAAGACATTCAGATTCTGAATCTATGGTGACATCTAACCACTTAATTCATTTCTAGACCTTAAGGCTTAGATCTATTTTTATACTTCAGGATATTTAATTTCAATAGAGAGCCATCCTTCTGATCTGCTAAATAATAACACAACTATAAATAATATAGTTGTCCATTCTTACAAGTCAATTTGCTAAGGGATAAGTATCTGTGGCTCACTCTGTGCTGAATGCTGAGTGGATTCTTTGCAAATACAAACACAGACAAATGTTTACATAATATATCAATAAGATATAAATAATTAGCCTGACTACTATCCATATAAGTTTTACATCAAGTTATGTTTACAGTTATATTTATAATTAACTTGAATTAATTGGCATATATTTTAGATTTAGATATTAGTTGGCAATACTAAATTTGGATCAAAAATTCAGTATTTATATCATTACTCTGTTCATACAAAAAGACACAAAACATCAAATGATTAATGGTTCTTAATACATGATCTATAGTACTATTTAGAATACTAAATTTTCTCCATCAGATCCCAACCATCATATATCTTAATTTACTATATTGTGAGATTTCATAATTTGTGTGCACCGAGGTAGTTTCTACTGTGCGTCTACGTCAATCAATAAATAGTTCAAAACCATTAGGCCTGACTCCTGGTAGCTAAATTAAACATAAGAGTTACATGTTGGCAATCATATTCTCTCTATGTCTTATTTAATTGAATATCTGGTGAGTATAGAGATAACATAGTTGCAAGTTTTTTCATTTGAGAAATTAGTGACTAGAACTACTTTTGGTTTTATTTAATGGTCACACTTCATTATTTTTAAAATTCTTTACAATGCTATTTATTGTATGAGTTGACTCATACAAAATATTCCAGTCAACTCTCTGACACATGAGGTGCTCAATAAATGTTAATTAGCCAAATAACATCCTTAGATCTTATCCTAGTTCATTGTAGCATTTCCCCCAGTCTGTTCATTATTATCCTTGCCCTATCCAGAAATGCCTTTCTTTCTAAAATGTTCAAAAACTCCTTTTATTCTTTGAAGTAACCTATAGAGAAAAATAATTTACCATGATTAGTGACTCTGACAAAGAACCTCGAGCCTTGTCTTCGGGGCTCTTATCAGTGGCAGAAAGAGACATGGAACAAATAGTGACAAAATGCTACAGAAACAATACGACAATATCCTTTGACCAGAAAGGTCAGTGAAGTTCTCTTAGTCGGCAACATGAAGGGGAGTGCTATTGATGCTTTCTCCAGAAAGACCATGGAGGTAAAGAAAGAAAAAAAAAAAGCAAGAACATGCTAAAGAAGGTGTTGCATTCCAGACAATGCAACACCGTGACCTGCATGGAGTCTAGGGTGTATGTTAGGGAGAGGTGGGATGCGGCTGGACAGGCAGGAACCTGCCAGCCCAGGGAGGGCTGTGTTCCTGTGTACGGGAGATTTGATCTTACACGATAAGCAGCAGCAAAACATTGAAGGATTTTAAGGGTGCAAACAACCTGATCAGATGTGGCTTTTAGAAGCCTCACTGCAGCGGCAGCATAACGCTTTCATTTAATGAAACTCCTCCCAAGAGAAAAGGAAGGCGATTTAAGAGCTAGATCATTTGGGGTAAGGTATGTGATGGCTAGCACTAATGCAATACCTCAGTATATTGCTCTTTCCATAGCGGGAGGGAGGGAACCTTGGATTAGTGCATTAATGACAACTACCATCCCCACTTCCCCCAATTAATGGAGAGATTACATGGAAAACAACTATGTTAGACTAATATAACTTATTCCTGTGATGTCATCTCTCTGGGCTTCAGTAAAATTTGATTCTGCTCCAGCTGGATTGATATGATCTAGAACACTCGACCACTGAGAGAAGGAACATGGCATTAAATATTTCCCTTTACATTAGCACTTCTGTACTATTTAGGGAAATAAAATTATTTTAACCCCATATATTGTTATTTTTATCTATTTATTTTGAGAGAGAGAGAGAAAGAGAGCACGAGAGCACATAAACAGGGAGGGGCAGAGAAAGAGAGAGAGAGAGAGAGTGAGAGAGAGGGGGAGAGAGAGAAAGAGAGAGAATCCTAAGCAGGCTCCACACTGTCAGCACCAAGCATGATGTGGGACACAAACTCATGAAAGGGAGCTCATGACCTGAGCCAAACCCAAGAGTCGGACACTTAACCAACTGAGTCACCCAGGTGCCCCTAACCTCACATTTTAATAGTAAAACCATTATAAGCCCCTACACTAACTCATTTTATCTTTGTAATGACCCTGTAATGTAGGTGTTATTTTACAGATAAGGAAACTAAGTAACTGATCACACTCACGTCATGGAGTAATGTCGAGGTCTAGAGAAAAAGGTTTAGCAAAGGAAAATTTAAAGCAAAAGAAAATGATAAGTAGGTCCTGGGCATCATTAATTGCCACAGCCGAGTGCTCACTGGGAGAAAGTCATAGCATCACAAAAAGCAGAAGTGTTATAAAGTGAGATCAAAATTTGGTTTGATGTAATGCAGAGTAACATGTCAAACATATCAGAAATATTATTTAGCAGTGACCTAGTAAGAATGATTTTGACCCAAGTCATTATTTGAAGAGAAAATTGGAAGAGACTGTTTCCAGCCAAATACTCTTTACTCCCTGGAGACCTTTCACGATGCCAGCAACCTGACAGATGGTGAGCGATGCGTTGTGGCAAAACTGACCTAAAACTTTCAAGAAGATTCACAGCAGTATTCTTATTGGCAGATGTTTTTGAGCTATTGCATTGCAATTTAGAGAACCATGCCTCCAAGGAGAAGCACAGTCCTTGATATAGTATTTTCTGTAATGTGAAGATCTACTGAAACTTGCTAATTCTTTTAAATAAAATGAATCTTACTTTATTTACTTATTACTTATCTTATGAGTGCTAGACATTGTCCTGCATCATAAATTCCTATGAGCTTGAAGGTATTGCCATTCAAAGTAGCCAAATCCTTGGGAGATAATTTATGACCATTAAGAAGAAGACCCCAGGAAATAGCATGTGGCCATCACCTATTCATTCTTCCACCACCTTTGTGGAATATCTCATGACCTGAAGTTTTATTCTCAGATTTTTCCTTCACTATGTATAGGAAGAAACGTTCCTGAGAAGACAGAAAATTAAAACCTACTGTACAACTTTCCATTTATTTTCTTTGCTCTGAGTGATATATATTCATAATATGTTCATATATTATAAGATGAACATATTAAAATACATTTTAATGATTTTATTAAAGTCAAGTAAATGTTGCTGAGGTAAAGATGGAAAAGGCTGTGAAGAAGAGTAGAAGATGACTGTGTGCCTTTTGGTTTGAGTAACGGGGTGACAGTGCTGTCATCAAGACAAAGAGGAGCTCTGGGAGGAGGAGCCCATTTGAGGGGTCAGTGGCTTGGAAAGACAGTAAGGTGACCCTTGCAGAGCTGAGTGTGGCTCCTGAGATGGGTGTGACAGCTGAGAACCAGGCTCCCAAGCTATGGTCCTTTCCTTGAGACCTCACCACCTACATTTTTACAATCCGTGTACTGTCGCCTTAAGTTATCAAGTATCCCTGTGTCTTGGTTGTATCTCCTATAAAATGGAGATAAGATTTATGCCTGTCAGTTATTGTCAGGGCTAATTGAGTGAATTCCCTTAAAGTAATTAAGAAGAATGCTGGCACAGACCAAGTCCTCAAGAACATGAGTAGACAATGAAAATCATTTCTAAATCTGGATTTAGAAGAAAAGAGAAAGTCAAGGGGGAAGGTAGAAGCAACAAGTGCAGCCATTACAGACAGTAAAGTTGGCTGAGAAGAGAGTCCCTTATGGCATGATTTTGCTTCAAATGTCACTTTGAGGAGTTACTATTTCTATATGTAGTACTATATATATATCATGTGTGTGTGTGTGTGTGTGCATATGTGTGTGTGTTTTAGTCAGACTGAGTAGCTACACAGGAAGCAATGGAAGAAGGTTGCCTACAATAATTTGAGAAGGAAAAGGAAATGTGGCTAGAAACTTTTTGGAGAAAACAAAAAGAAAATCGTGTGACTATCCTTCAGAACAGCAAGCAGAACTCCCTGCCTTGTCAATAGAAATGAGAGTTTTTCAACTTTTCAGAGTTAAGGAAAGTTCAAACAGAGTCAGGCATAGAGGGTGGGGAAGGGGCAAGGGAGGGAATGAACAGCCTGCAGCCCTAGTGGGGTTGATGTCTGGGATCCAGAAGTAGCTGCAGAGGATTAGATACCAGGCAAAGCTACAAATCTCTGGAGCAGTACAAAAACTCAGGATCATTTCTGATGAATCAGGAGAAAGTACTCTATTTATCTGGAGAAGAAAACAGGATTAGATCAATACATAAATGGGTTTCTACTTTGCAGCTAGCTAGACATTCTCCTGTGTCATAAATTTGCAGCCACCTAGACCCTCCCGCTCCTTAGTCATCAGTCTGAGTTTTGAGAACTGGTTTAAACCCTGAACGTTTTTTCCTGGATTTTGCATATTAACGGCACTTAATATATGTCAGGAAACTACACTCCTTTTATCTGGATCCTAGAGGTAGCCTCCAACTTTTGTCTGCCTCCATTTCACCCTTTCTTCAAACCACTGCCATTTATTTTTCCATAATACAAATCTGATCTTGCTATTTGCCTAAGTACCAACTAACAGTTGCACTTTGTTTCTGGTCTTTTGGAGGTCTCTGAAACATCCTGAAATGCTATGTCAAATTTTGTAGATATGTGCATTTTTCTGGGTCCTTAGCTTCATCAAATTGCTTAGTAGAGCAAGTATGTCTTTATATTCTGTTCCAATCACACGTCCAGCTGTCTCTGTGGCAGTGACCACATGGCCTATAGCCACACACATTATACTCCGCACATAGAGATGAGATGTTTTCAAATTGTAATGTGCTTAAGCATCACCAGCTTGTGGGGGTGGGTGAGTGGGAGTGCTGTTAAAAATGAGAAATCTGAGGCAACAGGTCTGGAGCGTGGCTGAAGGTTTCTCATTTCTGACAAGCTCCCAGGTGATAATGATGGTGCTGATTCATGGAACACGTGTTGCAGCAAAGCTATATTGTTATTAGTGCTGCCTAGCAAAGAAAACATCACACCCACACACACCTGCACACACATCTTTTTCCTAAAAAAAAAAAATTATTACCTATACAAAGCACAAAACGCATCCATATTCCTTGTGACTTTACACAGGCTATTTCCTTTTTCCCTCTAGGCTAAGAATCTTCTTTCTTATCAACCGATAAACTCCTACCACCTGTATACTTTGTTCAAGTTCACTTGAATAATAAAACACTGAATCATAATAGACTCTAAGGCAGAGATTGACTTTTTCTTTGTATATCCCTATTACCTAAGCATTTTTGCTTAATGAAATGGAATAGCCACCCCCTGCAATCTTCTGATCTAGTTGGAGAGACAGTGTTACTTGTCATAATTACTGTGATGATTGGAAACAGTACCATAGGAGCTCTTAACATTTTATTCCTACGATAATAGTTTTACATAAGTAAAATAGAATAAAATAGATAGAACTGAAGGTTTCTGCATTCATAGACACCAAATTAAAAACCTCCATAACTTATTGAGAAGAAGAAAGTAATGGGAGTTGATGCGGTCCAAATAGATTCCTGGGAGGGTCATGGTGCAAGCACAGAAAGGAGCCCCAATGTATGCACAGAAACAGGAGGGAGAGAGTATGGGCAAAAGATCAAAGACAGTGATGAGAAGTGTCCACTGCCAACTATGTGTTTAGGGTGAGGAGGGATGAAGGTAAGGAAACTAGTCGACCAGAATGGAGGAGCTATCCACACTGGAGTTGTTTGCTGGGAAAATGGATGGGGCTGGAAACGAAGGAGCCTGAGTCTAAAGATTTAGTCACTGAGTGTGCCAGGAGACAGCAAGGGATTTAGGTTTCTGACCAAAAGAAGGTGCCAAAATAAAAATATACTTAAGAACAACTAGTATGAATAAAACAAAATGTGAAAAGCATATCTGGCTATCTGATTCCAATGTGTCATGATTTGCTCGCAAAAATTATTGCTTCAATATATGTCATGAAACAGTTTAAAAGGGAAAACATTCTATGTGACTTTTGATTTACCTTCCTCCTATGATGCTAAATGACCTAGTCACAATCATTCAAAATTTGTTATTTAAAAAGAAACAAGCAAAAATGAGGTTCTTATTATTCTCCTCTTGTGTGGAACAAGTTCCTAATTTTAGAGTGCATCAGATAAAGGTAGGAATTGTACTGAATTTAGGGTATGGAAGCAATTCTAGACTTAGTACTTATGGGGTCACAGATGTTTTTTACCTGTTAACAAAATAAAGAGTGCTTTAACTAAAAGGTGATGAAACAGTTTCAAGTTAATTTATAATTATTCACATTCTTGGTACATTTAACACAAAATGGGGATATGATATGACTCCCATTGAGTAAAATATACTAATACAAGGTAAATATTACTAAAAATCAAACACAATATATATCCCTTGTACTATTCTTATGTTTGTGTCTTTAAAATAAGAAGATCGTAGAATAAACTTAATGGTTTTGCTGAAACAAGAGAGCAGCATCAAAAAAGAAAGACAAAATCGAAAAAAAGTTGGAGCTTCTATTGACTCACCTTAATTTCATTTAACACTTAATTCTGATTAGAGCCCCAAGCCCCTTTTAGTGTGCTTCTTGGTTTCTATCACTATGGAACCAGTAAGCTAAGTAACTGGAGATTAGACATTCAGTTTCAAAACTAAAATTACATTGTTTCTACTGTGTGTGTGTATGTGTGTGTGTATACATATATATATATATGTATTATATGTATTATATCTAGCAAAGCAATTTAATGACTAATTTAAGCTCTACCATATATATATATATATATATAGGCTATTAGCACAGAACCCAATGTGGGGCTCAAACCCATGAACCATGAGATCATGACCTGAGCCAAAATCGGACATTTAATCAACTGACTCACCTAGGTGCCCCTAAATCTTCTATTTTATCAATATTAATCTTTAAAATGTTTATTATAATATCAAACAGTATGAGAACACAAGAATATAATTTTATTCCTTAAATTATACTTTTTTTATTAAATTATTAACATGGAATACTAATAAATAATTTGTCTAAGTTCAAATTTCATTGCCACTAAAGATGCTGCCCAAAAACCTGAAGATAGCCTTCTGCACTGGTACTCGTCAAACGTGAGATTCAGGACAGGTTTGTTCCCTGTTCCCTTATGGGCTTCCAATGCCGGCTGTCTTATGTGTGCTCAATAAAGATGTGCTTTAGGCAGATGACAGATAGGCTGCCTTAAAAGTTATTCAAGGTGGTTCAGTTGGTTAAGCACCTGACTCTTGGTTTCCTCTTCCAGCTCAGGTCATGAACTCATGGTTTCCTAAGTCAAGCCCCACGTTGGACTCTGCTGCCAATGCAGAGACTGCTTGGGATCCTCTCTGTCCTACTCTCTGCTCCTCCCCCCTTTAATCTGTCTCTGTCATTCTCAAAATAAATAAACTTTTTAAAAAATAATTATTCAGGTGTTTGACTCTTAGAGTCTCAAACATCCATGTGATTTACTGAATAGTCCCCTTGGTATTTGTTTATGGAAAAGTACTCACAAATGATTTTACTCTTTCAAAAACACTAAAAATAGTCATAAATTGGTGCATGGTGGAGTAACATGTACTCTGGCAATTAGAGAAGGATGTTTGAAAGAAAGTATTATTGCCATCGATCCTATTGGGTTTTATTTAATTAGCATATGATTAAATACAGTTCTACTTTTACTCCAAACCTAACATTGAACAAATCTTACAAATTCTTGCCAACAAATCTATTTATTTAATTTTTAAATTCAACTTTAAAATCATGTAGACTAGTTAGATGTTTAAAAAAAATTTTTAACATTTATTTATTATTGAGAGACAAAGAGAGAGAGCATGAGCAGGAAGGAGCTGAAGGAGAGGGAGACACAGAATCCAAAACAAGCTCCAGGCTCTGAGCTGTCAGCACAGAGTCTGACATGGGTCTCAAACCCACAAACCGTGAGATCATGACCTGAGCTGAAGTCAGATGCTTAACCAACTGACTGAGCCACCAAGGCACCCCAACTCATTATATGTTTTAAATTGTAAGATACATTATGAACTAATGACATAATTCTTAATAAGACTAAATTTTATACCATACCCAAAATACTTTTCTATTTACATGAATTATAACAATATAAAATATATCTGAATATATTTAAATTAATAATTATGAAATGATCCCTTACAGATGTAATTATACAAAAAAGCTTAATCTGCTCACTTTTTTTGGTATATCATCCAAACATTCCTATGTGTAATTTTGTTTTTAAAGTTTATTTATTTTTGAAGGAGAGAGTACAAGAGGCATAGGGACAGAGAGAGAAAGAGAGAGAGAGACAATCCCAAATAGGGTCTGAACACAGTCAATGCAGAGCCGGATGCGGGGCTTGAACCCACAAGCTGTGAAATCATGACCTGAGCTGAAGTCAAATGCTTAACCAACTAAGTCACACAGGTGCCCCTCCTATGTGGAATTTTAAAAGAATTTTAATGGTGTAATTAATACTTGCTCCATTTTATAGCCAGAAAAAATTAACATTTTGGAAACATATGAATTAAAATTCAGCTTACCAAGAATGCAGCATTTTCTCTTTGGTCGTGTTATGACATATTACTTGAAGATTCTTTATCCCCTCCTGTATAAGAATAACTGAAAGGGATTTTAAGACCTAGTAAATGAGCATACCGTTAACATTTCAAAAACGTTTTTTCAGAATAATGCAAATGGAATTGAAATTTCGGAGTCTCATTTTGAGACATCATTAGGCATCATTAACCACCATAAGAAATGTATTATATCTAGCAAAGCAATTTAATGACTAATTTAAGCTCTACCATACACCATAGAAGAGCTAATTTTTGCCAAAATTTAAACAACGGAAATTTTTTTGCCGTTTCTTAATATCTGCAAGCCTGTTTTTCCTGGAGAAAATTGAAGAGGAGGGAACAGTAGTAATTGCTAATTTGTAACACTATGTTGTTCCACATTATGCTACTGTGCTTTTTTCCCTCCTGATCCTCTGGTTGGTGGGATGCGGCAAGGATATCAGCAAATTGGTGTTAAATATAACCTCTTTGTGAGCACAAAATCCTTCTTATGCCAGTAACACACATGTAAGTGCAAGTATAACTGGAAAAATCTGAGTAATACTGGTGAATTATCTCAATGTCAATATCTTGATTATGATATTATACTACAGTTTTTTGCAACATGTTAGCATGGAGGAAAAACATTATAAGGTGTACACAAGATCGCTCCTATTATAAGATTATTTCTTGCAAAATGTATATGAATCTAAAATTATATCAAAATGTACAACATAGGGTTTTTAAAAAACCTCATTGTATACTGAAATTAAAACCATAGTGAAAATATGATTACATATAAGTAACTGAAGAACCAGAAACATCTATTGCTCAAGAAGTGAAATTCTGTGTTACACTTTTAAAGTTTTTTTATTTTGAGACAGAGTATGAGTGAGGGAGGGGCAGAGAGAGGTGAGAGAGAAAGAATCCCAAGTAGACTCTGCACTGTCACTGCAGAGCCTGATGTGGGGCTAGAACTCACTAACTAAGAAATCATGACCCGAGCTGAAGTCCAGCACTTAACCAACTGAGCCTCTCAGGTGCCCCACATATTTTTTGAAGTTTATTTATTTTGAGAGAAAGACAGCATGAGTTGAGGAGGGACAGAGAGAGGGAGAATCCCAAAACCAAGCAAGTTGCCCACTGTCAGCACAGAGCCAGAGGCAGAGTTTAAACTCATAAAACTGTGAAGTCATGACCTGAGTGGAAATCAAGAGTCCCCAGGTTAAGCAGCTGGGCCACTCAGGCGCTCGCTGTGTTACATTTGTTACATTTTTATTTTAAAATCCTTTTGTGTTTTTGTGATGGCATTGTAATGGATAAAATTTGGAGATAGCTGAAAAAATGAGAAATCTCACCCAAAAGAATAGCTGTTATGGGACGCCTGGGTGGCCCAGTGGGTGAAGCATCCAACTTAGGCTCAGGTCACGATCTCACAGTTCATTAGTGCTGACAGTTCAGAGCCTGGAGCCTGCTTTGGATTCTGTGTTTCCCTCTCTGCCCCTCCCCCTCTCCGTCCCCACTCCTGCTCTTGTCTCTCTCTCTCTCTCTCTCTCTCTCTCTCTCTCTCTCTCACGAATAAACAAACATTAAAATTTTTAAAGAAAAAGAATAGCTGTTACATTTCCATATATTTATTTAAGTAAAATAAGTAGTATATAAAATATAGTTATTAATTAGTGACAGTAAAATATATTTCAATTGGGAGAAAGAAACAAATGTCCTGTAAACTTTAAGCTCAACATTATTTTCCATGAATCTCTCATACCCAGCAGTTTCCAGCTTTTTTACACATCATTAATCCCTTAGAACATTGTACTCATATGCACATGAGAGTGTAAGTTGCTTGAAGCCTGAGGGAACCAGCCCTTATCCTCAAGAGACGCTGATGCCCAGACTATCACCCAAAGACGAGAAAGACTGTTATCTTCGTACAGTTGTAATTTTGCACTTTGGGAACTTCTGAAAGAGGCTGAAATTAGAAATCTCTATTTCCTTCTTGGATGAGAGGCTGTAGGGACCTGCGCTCCACCTCCAAGCCCAGCTATCACCTTCTTCTGCTTCGTACCTCAAACTGGGAGCTCCATTCACAATAACGCCTGGTAGTTCTCTGAACACACCAGCCTTGTTGAGTCTTCTCTGTTCCGACACTAATTCCTCTGCGGGAGGTATCCCTATGCCTGATCCATTTGCCACAAGCCTTTCATCCCTTTGCTTCCAGGGTGGTTAAAAGCTTTAAAGACTCATCTTAAAATTTATGCCTAAATGCAATTTCATTTGTCAGATCAAAGGGTTGTGTACAAACCTCGAATTTAACAATTATTTTGCTGTTGACATTTATTTACTTGACAAACGCCCTGACTGGACTGTACCACCCTTGAAAGCAAGAAATGCATTCTTTCACGTGTTTACATTTTAATTAACGAATTAATTTTTTGCAGGGCTTGTAAAGTAGGACAGTGATACAATGGTCAATAAATATTTGTTGAATAAATTCGTAACAAATATTTGAATCACATTGAGATATTTACTCTGGCAGAATAACATCTTTATTGCATTTTTTGGTAATATGTAAGCCCTTCTCATTACTGAATGATAGTTATGAATTATCTCTCCAGAATAAACGCCCACATGTAAAAATATGCACACACTTGCCATATTCACAGATTGCCTTGTAGACGACCTAATGGCCACACACCATCCCGGACTGAGGATTATACCAAATGATCTCCTCAAGTGGAGAATGATTTTTATCCTTTTGGGCCAACTACCCATATGATTTGACTAGACCTATGCTAGCATGGGCTTTAGACCACACAGAATGTACTTATAATAATTATCAAAAATTGATGAGTCTATTTTATGTTTAACGTGTGAAAATAAAATGATACCAAAACCGTGTATAATGTGTCAAGGAAAAAGAAATCAATAAGCACCCCCCAAATTAGATATTTCACACACTAGAATAATCCAATATCTTGTATTTTTAAATGTCCAAACCATTGGGGCGCCTGAGTGGCTCAGTCAGTTAAGTGTCCAACTCTCAATTTTAACTCAAGCCATGATCTCACACTTCGTGGGACTGAGCCCCACATCGGGCTCTGTGCTGTCAGTGTGGAGCCTGCTTAGGATTCTCTCTCTACCTCCTTCTCTGCCCCTTCCCAACTCACATTCTTTCTTAAAAATAAAGAAAGAAACTTAAAAAAAAGTCAAATAAATAGATGTCCAAACCATCAAAACATGTTGAGATACTTCTTTTTCTTTAATTTTTTTAATGTTTATTTAATTTGAGAGAGAAAGTGAGTGAGAGTGAACAGGGGAGGAGCAATGAGAGAGAGGGAGACACAGAATCTGAATCAGCCTCTAGGCTCTGTCAGCACAGAGCCTAATGCAGGATTTGAACTTACAAACTGTGAGGTCATGAGAAAGCTGAAGTTGGACACTTAACCAACTGAGCCACCCAGGCTCCCTGAGATATTTCTTACCTCTTAAACTGATTTCACTCACTCTTGATGCTCAGAATATTTTGTTTTCAACGTGTTAAAGTGTTTTCTATATGTATTTACCTTAAACATGTTCGTGTTTATGTCATGAGCAGCATAAAAAAGACAGGAACAACTAAAGGTATTGCAAAAATAAGTTGAACATCATTCAAATTTATTTCAAATTTTCATAGTATCAAAGACGCACTTGTAAACACCTCATCCATTCTCAGTATTTATGAAGTGATTTTGAATAAATTCCAGCTCCATACAAATAACAGTAAGCTTTTATTTATTGTTGTTATTTTATTTTTTAAATTAATTTCTCTTTATTTTGAGAGAGTGTGTGTAGGAAGAGCACTCACTCTTTGTGTCATACATTTTGTGGGTTTGGGCAAATACATGATGTGTATCCACCATCATAGGATCACACAGAATAGTTTCACTGCCTTAGGAATCCTCTGTGCTTCATCCGTTCCTCCTTCTTCCCTCCCCCCACACTTCTAGTAACCACTGAGTGTTTTTTACTGTCTTCAGAACTGTACCTTTCCAGAATGCCATACATTTGGAATCACATGGTATGTTTCTTTTCCAGCTGGGCTTCTTTCTCTCAGCAAGGTTTTTGAAGTTTATCCGTGTCTTTTTATGGCTTGATAGCTTATTTTTTCAATTGCTAAATAATATTTTCCAGTATGTATATGCCACAGTTTGTTTATTCCCCCACTGAAGAACATTTTAGTTACTTTCATGTTTTAGCAATTAGGAGCAAAACTGCTATAAAACATTTGTGTGCAGGTTTTTGTATGGGCATAAATTTTTATTCCACTCATTTGGTAAAAACATGATTGCTGGGCCCTACAGTAAGAATATGTTACATTTACAAGAAACTACCAGAATATCTTCCAAAGTGGCTGTACCATTTACATTTCCACCAGCAATAAGTAAGAGTTCCTGTTGCTCTACATTTTCACCAGAATTTGGTGTTTCCTATCTTTTGAATTTTAGCCATTTGGATAGATTTGTAGTGGTATACCATTGTCTTAACTTGCACTTTGGACATACTACATGTAGTATCATTTAATATGCTTCTTTAGTGAAATGTCTGTCCAGATCTTTTGCTCAGTTTTTTTTTTTAATTATTGTTCAGTTTTAAGAATTCTTTGCTTTGCAAAAGAGATCTTTGCATTTTCTCCCAGTCTGTGGCTGGTCTTCACATTTTCATTTTTCTCATAACATGTTTTTAATTTTAATAAAGTAAAAGTTATAATTTTTTCTTTCATGAATCATGTTTTTGATGTTCTATCTAAAAAGTCATTGCTGAGGTGCCTGCATGGCTCAGTCGGTTAAGAGTCCAGCTCATGACTTCAGCTCAGGTCATGATCTCAGGGTCTTGAGATTGTCCCATATTGGATAAATTTTAAAAAGGTAAGAAGTCTTTGCCACATTCAGAGTCACCTGCATATCATATGTTATAACATGTTATAATCTGTGAGTTGCATAGTTTTACATTTTGCATTTACTCTGTGATCCCTTTTGAGTTAACATTTGTGAAAACTATAAAGACTGTGTCTGGATTTGTTGATTTGCATGTGGATGTCCAGTTGATCTGGTATCGTTTGTTCAAAAAACAATCCTTTTGCTCTTGAGTTATTTTTGCTTCTTTGTCAAGATCAGTTAACTATATTTGTATGGGTCTCCTTCTGGATTTTCTATTCTATTTCATGAATATACTTGTCTATTCCGTTCCTGATACCATGTTGTCTTGATTATTGTAGCTTTCTATAGTAATTCTTGAAGTCTGGGATTATCAGTCCTCTGACTTTATTCTTTTTCACTTTGTTGGTCATTCTGGATCTTTAGCTTTCCATACAAACTTTAGAATCAGTTTGTTGATGTTCAAAAAACAGCTTTCTATGATTTGTTTATAAAACTTTTAGTATATTTTTACCCATTCAATTTTATTTCACTTTTTAAAAATATCATCACATTTAAATCTATAGGAATGCAAAGATCCAAATTATTTTCTCCAACACAAGTTTAATCTTGACCTTTTAGCAGTTCAGCTTGTCTACTAAGGCCATAATTCATTTTGTGTATCAATTAAGTACCCTGCATAATATCTTATTTTCTAATACTACCAAGCCAAACATAAATTTCTGCTTTTTTTTTGGTTTATTTTTTATTTTTATTTTTTAAATGTTTTTGGTTTAACAGTCTCAAGACCAAAAGAAGGCCCTCATTTGAAAAGAAAATATCCCCAAAAAACAAACACAAGACAAACACAAAATGAACAGAAACAAAATACACAGTAGGAAATAGTAAAATAGCAGAGGTAGAAGCAGATTCTTTTTTTTTTTTAATGTTTTATTTAGTTTTGATACAGAGAAAGACAGAGCATGAGATGGGGAGGGGCAGAGAGAAAGGGAGACACAGCATCAGAAGCAGGCTCCAGGCTTTGAGCTTTCAGCACAGAGCCCAACACGAGACTCGAACCCACAAATGTGAGATCATGACCTGAGCCAAAGTCAGAGGTTTAACGGACTGAGTCACCCAGGCACCCCAGAAGCAGATTCTTAAAGTGCTTCTTTATGATTTATTTGATTTCAAATTTGTTTATTTTCATAGACATGAATAAATTCATATACAAATTTTAAACATTTTATGAACCAGGACAGAAAATTCAGATTAGAAGGTAAAACAAGCAACATTCACTTTATCATTTTAGTAATTAAATGCCCATCCACTGTGGTGCCAATTAAATTATGGAAACGTCGATTAAAATATTTATAGGGTTGTAAAAATATTGGACAGACTAATAAACTTTACAACTAGAAATTTCTGACATGATATCTGTCTTTTATGACTAATTTTGTAAAAAATTTACCCTGTGTGTATTGTGGGTGGGGTTGTATCAATTTCTGTGACAAAAGTCACCTTACAAAAAAAAGTGATGTTTCAAGTTATTTATTTAAATCATTATTTGGTACAGCAAAATTCCAATCTTTCTGTAGACCCTGGATTGTCTGGGAAGTTCACCATGATATACAGGGCATTTTACCTATACTGGAAATCACTATACTTAGGTCAACTCACTGTGAAATTTGTACTAATTATCTTTTAAATAATAATAATAGAAAGTTGATAATAATAGAGACATATAATAAATAACATAATTATATATTATAATACATATCATGTATAAAATATTTATATTTATATACACACACAAATATAACCGACTACAAGTTACAGCTCTTTCCTTCCATTAGCTTACCTGATTCTTCCATCAGCCACATGCAGTAGGTCACACAAAAAGTGTTGTACCTGCTCTGTCCGTGAAGGAATAAAAGACAAAAACCTTTAAAAAACTTGCCCAAGTTTACTAGTTAGTTACTGTCAGAATTGAATTCAAGTAATGGTTGCAAGTGGAATGTTTTTCCATGACACTCTTCAGAGATGAAAGAATAATGAAATCATTTCAGGTTAAGTTTGAAGGCAGAAAGCTGTTCACAGTTTTCATTTATCTTTAAAACAGAGAAGTACTAGGATATATCTGAAACTTTATTTACTATGATGACTCTTAATTTATACATTAATATATACAAATGTAAATAAGCTGTAAATAATATCGGGAACCATTGAATGCCCTCTTTTTGTCAGTGGGGGAGAAGTTTACGATGATAAAATCTTGTATTGGTGCTAGCCAGATGTATTTCTTGGTGAATGTTTATTTTTGTTAGTGATACTCCCTACAAAAGACTTTCTTGTCATAGGAATGTCCTGGCATTCATTTTCAAACACAGTGTTATTGGAAGCCCTCAGGATAGATGCCATTGGAAAAAGATCAACTCTTAAGCAACATGTTCTGATGTCATAAAAATCCTGTAATCATGTTGAGTCACCACCTTTAGTGACTGGTTCCCACATTTATTAGGAAGATAGCATTACGTATAGGCGAAAGCTTCTGAAAAGTCAAACTTGTTGAATTTTTACTAACTTCTTTCATGTCAAAGACAGCACTTAATAATGAGCTTGTTTGAGAATAATTTTTCAAATCCTTGAATTTTTCATGAAATCAGCTGTTCTCTGCAATTGATATCTTAAGAGCATTTTTTTAAAGTGTACACTGTGTTACTGGGCTATATCAGTGGCAGTACTTACCCTATGGGGCATAAGATCAATTTTTTTCTATATACTGTAATGCACTTGAATTCTGCTAGGTCATTCTGCTTTTCTTGTGACTCATATACAAAGGATGTTAACATGATTCTGCTGAGCACTTGAATAAAAGCAGGATGAACGCCCAATAAACCTGAACTTAAGATACTCAGAAGTGAGGAGATTAGTCCCTTTTTATCTTCTGGTAGAACAAAGAGAACATGCTGAAGCAGGCTTGGTTAGCCTTGCTGATAATAGGAAGCAGCAACGCCCACACTGGATTCTCTAGCGTAACATAGCAGTCCCAGTGCTGCCCCTCCCCAACCAGGCTCACTCCTTCATGGGCATCATGACTGTCCTGTCCATTTCAGTCCTGGAAAATTCCAACCTTTGTTTCTTCTACTTTTGTCTGGCTCCTGCCCAGTATTAGATCTAATGCAGGAATGACTGGCCAAACTTCCTTTGTACTGCTCTGCAATGATTTCATGAATCATCTGGTAACCCTTTAGTGAAGGATGGCAGTGATTGCCCAGACCTTCTTCTCTCTCTGGTCTTCTCTCCGACTCCTTCACATTAACCCTGTGTCTCAGCCGATGCCTTTAAAATCTGTCTGCAATGAGATCCCGTATTTCTCTTCCTTCTAGCCTCATGTACTTCTTTGTCTACAATGATATTCTTCCCCCCCCCCTTTGGACAGAGAAAGATTCTACTTCTTGACATTCCTTGTAGTAAATAGTGATTTTATTTTTCTCTCACTTCTTAAATGACTTGTATTGTCACCATTCCTTCCATTTTCATTAGCAAAGTTTGTTTTTAGCATGCAGACATCTGCTCCAGCTCAATTACATCCCTGAAAACCTTCACTTAACATGGCAGCCCTGTCTAGTTACCATCTTATTTCATTATAAAATGTCTTAAATGTCTAGACATGAGAGCTTATGGGACCTGGGCCAAAGATCTGAAGTCTGACAGATAAATATAAGAACTTGTACCACCAATGTTATTATCTCTTAGTCTCAGTATTTTCAAATATAAAAAGAATCACCCAAGACCTTCATCTATCTACCATTTTTAACAGTCCTTTAATTTGGGCTACGTGTGTTCATTTCAACTATGGGATTGTAAAATCATTGAGAATGTGAGCCAAAATGTTCAATACTCTTCTCTTTGTTCTTCTTCTCAGCCTCCATTGTTCATGATGGGTGTTATATAAATGTTCACTAATTCTTTACTTGACCTCCAAATGCTTCAAAACTTTTGCTTAACTGGGGAGTGTGACTGCTCATCAGGAGAAAATGTCTCTCACTGGAGTGAGCCCCGATCCCTCCTCCCGGGGATGGTATGGTTATCAGGTGACAGGTTCCTTTTCTTTTGGGTAGAAGGAAGAACTCCCAATCACTGAATAAACTACAAAACAAATTATTAGTAGTGATTGAACCATGGTGCCTCAGTGAGCCACCAAAACCCCATATGCAGTGTAATATCTCAATAGATAGAAATTCTTATTCATAAAAATGCAATTCAATAAATATCATAATGTTTTATTACCTTGGCTTATCATTCATTGATTGTGTCTAGAACACAGGATTAGACATACCTTATAAGCACTTGATGTACATCTGACAAAGACAAAAAGTAAATGAAAGAAGATGAAGAAATGATACTGGCTTGGTGCCAGGGCAACGGGAGTCTACGATCAGAGTCAATAAGTCAGTTCTCTTTCTCTTTAGAGAACGTGGATCACATTCAGGTTCACAGTGAGGTGCAACAAATAATAAACCTCCCAAAGTGGGAAACTTTTGCAAGGGAAAGTGACAAAACTATTGTGGGAACACTGCCATGGTACTACTGCTATGAAATATAGTGAACAGGGCAGACATTAAGAACCTAGCAACCTCTTGATACTTTTCTCATCTCTGATTGGAAACTTAAAAGCAAAATTTGCAACACACACACATAACATGAGGACTTAAATTCCAACACTTACTAGTTTCTAGCTTGCAGTGAACCTTAGAGAATTTAGTAGCTGAATAATCTAGAATGGACAGATTTCCTGCTCTGCCAACATGGAGCTTGTTAGTGTGGCAGTCCACAATTATGGGGAATATATTCTTTGGCTCAATCCATATTTTTATTTTTTTAATTTTGTTAATGTTTATTTATTTTAAGAGAGAGAGAGAGGCAGGGACAGAGACAGGGAGACACAGAATCTGAAGCAGGCTCTATCTAGTCTCTGAGCTGTCAGTGCAGAGCCCAATGCCAGGCTCAAACTCACAAACCACAAGATCATGACCTGAGCTGAAGTCAGACAATTCACTGGGCCACCCAGGTGCCTCAATATTTTTAAAAAGCTGCTACACACCCAGAAGGTAAGCTATATCCTAAAAATATAGTCAATGAAGTTAGGATCTGCATCCTTGAAGATTTACAATAAAGCAGAATCTGAGCGAAGCCATTCTTCAGTTTCAGAATTAAACACTGATATACAAACATATTAAAAACTCATCTCTGTTTCAGATTATCCATGTTATTATTTTCCTCTGTTGATGCAGAAAACTTAGCAAAGAGATTGAGGCACAGACAATCAGTTAGATGTAAAGCTAAATATTATTAGGAACTACTGAAAATCATTAACATATTTATCAATTTGTTCATCATTTAAAGTATCTGTCTTTCCAAGGAAGAGAAAGTCATATACTGTAAACAATGGAATTTCATCACCTGTTAGTCAAATGCCCTCAACTCAATGAGAAAAGATGCCAACTGTCTCCTTGTGTATATCAATCAATCAATCAATGAAAAGAATTTATGGAAAACATGCAATGTAGATAAAACAATACCACCACTGGAGGTATTTTAGTTTTTCAATGGAAAATTACTAGAATTTAGCCTTTTCTTGGAATGTCAGCCATCACAAAACAAAGATAGCATAAAGTCTAGATAGGTCAAACTGTTATCATGATTTCAGTATTTTAAAAGTAAAACAATAGTCCCTTTGGCATTAAATTATTACCATTTTTGACCTACACTCAACAGATTCTAAATCACCAAGAAAATTTTATATATATCAGGCTTTTGCTGAAAGTCTTATGCCTCCTGATGCCTGATCCATATATCTTAAAAACGTTAATTATGAAATTAGAGGTTAAGAAGCTATGAGTATCAGCAGAGTCATGTGATATGTCACAAACCTGTAACTGTGTGTTGGTACTTATGACTCATGCTAGTGAACCACCATGAATCAGGCAGACGGCTATTCCTAAGTCATTCAGTCAAAAAGTTCTTTTCTTCATTGCTGACTGTTCCTAAAGAATATACATACATCTCTTTTGTATTGTACAAAGATCACATTAATAAGGTTCACTTTTTTAAAATTTATGTTCCTAAGAGAAACCTAATATTAATCAATGATTGGTTGGGTTTGAGAGACTGGATTTTTTCTTTTGAATATAACCAATAAATGAAAGTAATATTATTAGCCCTAGAAAAATTGATATGTCTTCCTTAAAATTTCAGATAACAATAAAAGTAAAATTGAGTTAGAATGTGTCATTGATAGTCTGGAAATACATAATTCTGGAAGATGACATCGATGGATTGTTATGTGTGCCTATAATGACAAGCTACATCTTGACAATGCTATTTCATTCAAGCACTTGATTGACCTCATATGCAGAGCCAAATCCTCTCTAATTTCTTACTCTGATTTACCAACAGATTTAGATTTATTATTTATTCAAAGAAAATATCGTGACTAGAGAGATTACATTTAAGCTCTTCTAATTCTGCTCTTTTCCATGATCTTCCTGTAGGACTGTTATACGAAAGCAAAATTTTCACCCCAAAATATGCCTCTTTGGCATGTGGATTATTTTAGGTTGGTTATTTTTAAGAAACGGAGGTTCAGGACAAGAAAAAACAACAGCTTTGACCTTCTCCATAACTGCCTAAAAGAATTTAGATAGAACACTTGCTCCGGGAAGGAAGCTATCACCGTAGATAAGGACAGTATAATGGCAAATAGTGTGATAGACAAGCAGGGCCTTAGCAAAGTCTGTTTATTAAAATTCTTCTCTATGTCTTTAGTTTTAGGATGTCCCAGTAAACATTGGTTTACCAATCATTCACTGTTTTTTATCTTCCTGTGAATTGTCTTCCTTCCTTCCGAAATCTCAAAACCCTATCTCCTGTTTAGCTCTGGATGGCCTGTAAACCTCAATTGCCTGACTGCTTGTAGGCCTCATATGCTTAAGGTGTCTGTACATACATAATTAAATTTTATTTTCTCCTGTTAATCTGTCTTATGTCAATTTAATTCTTAGACAGGCCAAAAGAATCTTGAAGGATAAGAACATTTTCCAACCCAACACTGTCTTCAGTAAAATGAGGTTAATTATATGGCACTGTCTTATAAGAGTACTACTTGAGGGTTAGCTAATTACTTGTCTTAAAATGCATATAATATTTCAAATAAAAGAGGCTATGACCAGGGTGCCTGGGTGGCTCAGTTGGTTAAGTGTCCAACTTCAACTCAGGTCATGATCTTGCAGTTTGAGTTTGAGCCCTCCATCAGGCTCTGTGTTGACAGCTCAGAGACTGGAGCCATCTTCAGATTCTGTGTCTGCCATTCTCTCTACCCCTCCCCTGATGGCACTCTCTCTCTCTCTCAAAAATAAATAAACATAAAAAAAGAGGCTATGACCTTACTGTAATTTAGAAACCACAGGAAAATTTATATACATATATTAATATAATTATATATAATATATTTTTGTATTAAATTTATATATTATATATAATACATATTATATATAAGAATATATATATTAAGATCAATATCTTCTACTCTGACTTTTTTGACAAGGGACTGGAGAAAGAAGTTTCTATCCTAATATACATTTTGCATAGTCTTAAAGTGGGAATGTTCCAACCCTGAAGGCATCTCTATCTTTTGTGCCTTTCTACTGCTTTCTTTAGTACTGCTGAGAAATGCTCTTTTCCTTATTTATTAACAAAAGTCATGAAACTTAAGTCACTGCAGTAGAATCCTTGACAGGGGCTGTATATGTTGTTTGATTTAAGAAGGTTGAAAAATCCTGCTGCCAGAAATGTCTTTGCAGTGCCAAAGATGCTAGCATTCAGGTCAACTCTTTGGATCAAGTACACCTTCCAACTGGCCCCTAATCAAATGCATCAAGTTGCTATGATGAAGATGAGGAGCCTGGAGAAAGAGCACTCACTACTACACATTTTGACCACAACTTTGAAAAAAGAGAAGACCTCTGAGTGAATGTGACACAGAACTACAGTTGGATGGCCGGGTACATAGGACACTGTGTGGGTAAGGGAAGACAGCCAGAAGCACAATAAAAGTTGGCCATAGCAAGCAAGAAGGTGACATGGAGACTATGGAAGGAGAAGGAACCTAACCATTCAGAGAAGGCGTTGGAAAGAGAATTTCTTAGCATGTTGCCTGAGAATTATGGCCAACTAACACTCCGCACATTTGTGTCAGATTCTCACTTTCTAGAGGGTGTCGATATCATCTGGATCCAATCCCTTAATTAGCACAGACATAATTAAATTCCAACAAAGGAAGGGAGACACCAGTTAAATAGAAATAGGTGTAAACTGACTTTGAGTAGCAAATGTCACAGTGTCCCTAGTGGCCCTTTTAGGCTTCTAAAATAGTCTTGAGTTTTTTATAGCTAAATTTAATATGTAAGTATTCCCATGAAGCTGTTCTGCTCCAGATTATTATTTTATAAGTTAAACATAAACAATATCAAATATGGCAAAGTTAAATAATAATACAAGTCAGTGCTTGATTCAGGACCAAGCAGGTCATAGAGGGAAGGTAACTGGGTATTATAGCAGCAGGCCAACTGAGAATTGAATCCTAGTTCCATCCCTCACTAGCTTTGGTATATTGAGAAGGTTGCTTAGCCTGTATGATTCTGAGCTTTTCATTTGTAAAATAGTTAAAATCTACCCATCAGGATGAAAGATACATATGAATTTGCATAGTAGAGTGCTCAATAAAACGGTAAATGATTTTTATTGTTGTTGCTGCTACAATTGCCACTTTCAACAATAAAGACAGCTGGTGTTGAAAAAAGTATAAGGTTCTGTTAATTTTAGCACCCTGGGTCCGTTTCACAGAGGCAATAGGTTCATGCCACTGTTTGAATATTGAGTTGGTTACGTATAGGCGGAAAGGATTCTGTGAATGGGAGGAGACTTCATTCCATTAAACGAGGAATGGTATAACTGTGCAGGTAGAAATATCCCTGACATTATTTAAAAAGATAATGAGTAAACCGATCTAATAAGGAATCCACTTTAGGGAGATATGGGTAATAAAGCAGGAAAGGTTAACTTGGGACCTAATTTTATGATCTTAAATATCTGTCATCCCTAGGGCTCTATGTGAATAATTGATAATGGGTTGGGTAATGATTAACGGACCAGTGTAAACCAGAAGAGGGATGTGTGGTCATAGTCTGTGGGACTGTTCTCATTGCTGACATTTTGAATGGGTTTTCAAAGACCTAGCCTGCATAATGAGGCCGAGACTCTCTGGAGCAAAAGAACTGAGAGTTCCATTCTGGTCCTCACAGAGGGTGAGCACATCCATAAAAGAATGAATGCAATAATTAAGAAACTAGAAGTCTTTGTCATTGAAAGATGGAAAGATTTTGGTGTTGTCAAAGAGAAAGCTTGTAGATACTTTTGGAGAGCTGAGTAAAAGTTATTTTCTTCTTATGATTATATATAACAAAATGTGAGGGAATCCAGATTTCAAAATGAGTAAGGTCTTAAAATAAAAAGAGAAATATTTAAAGCATTTATAGTATAAATACATAACACAAATATACTTTGTGCTATAGCTTATAGTATAGTTTATTACAGTACTTCTGCTCTGTATTTATCCTTCAAATCACTGAAGTAAAATATTCCAGCTGTATTCTGTTCCAGTCATTTTGATATAGACCAGGCATTTCCTGCGTTTGATAACAAGAAAAAGGAATTTTCTGGCTTGTGTGTTGATCCATGGCCCTCTGAGTCTGTTTGTAAACTGTGCCTTTCAGGAATGCAAGTCATCTAGAAGTGTACATTTTTTTTGAGCTATAGATTGTGAGAGGTTCTAAGCCTGGCCAGGGATGGGCTAGGCTATCAGCAAACCAAGAGTTATAGTTTTTTCTCTTTTTTAATTCTATATGTTTAGCTAGGGGGAAAGAATCCTCAGGAAGACCATGTTAGCAAATGTTCAAAAAATTAGGCTATCATGAGAAAAAGAATAAACTTATTTGCAATGTCACAGGATAGCACTAGTTCTGTGGGTAAAGATAAAGACCAAGCTTAGCTTTACATAGGAAATATTTTATAGAGTTGGCTGAAAATAGCTTAGTTTGCTTTAGGAGGATGGACATATTCAAGCCAAATGTGGATGATCAGTTGTTTGTGAGGCAAGAAGAAGCTATCAATTAACTCAGTGATTTTCATTCTGGCTGCACATCAGCATTACCTGAAGGTTTTACACTGACACCAGCCCCCTTCCTCAGACCAGTTCATCAAAATCCCTGGTAGTTAATTAAGCCTGTGGGAATTGATATTTTCATTAAGCAGCAGGGTTGTGAATAACTACATCAGGTAAGTACAGTGGTTCCCCAGCATCCCTCCTGTCTATAACATTATTAGGAGAGGGCCAAGAAGAGTCGGTCAGCATGGGCAATCATGGCATGATGTGCAGAGTGGACTGAGGGTGATCCAGTTTTGAGGCAAGTGAGACACAGGAGGGGCTGCTGCAAGTCCAGGTGACAGATCATGAAGAGTTCTGCAATAAGTATGCATTGTTTAATCATCGGAAGACCTAACTTAAAATTTTTTTAATGTTTAGTTATTTTTGAGAGAGAGAGAGACAGAGTGTGAGTGAGGGACTGGCAGCGAGAGAGGGAGACACAGAATCCAAAGCAGGCTTCAGGCTCTGGCCAGTCAGCACAGAGCCCATGTGGTGCTCAAACTCCTGAACTGTGAGATCATCACCCGAGTCAGTCAGACACTGAACCGACTGAGTCACCCAGGTGCCCCAAAAAGTAAGGTTTTTTAAATTAGTAATAATATTAAAGAAAATAAATGAAAATTTGGAAGTGTTTTCTGGCTTCATCTTCAGTCTGTAATTAACTCCCACCTCTTCCCTCAACACATTCTTTTGTTTGGCTGCAATGGATTCCTTAAGGATTTTTGGTTGTTGAGACCTGTCACCTAGAGTAATCGCCCTCCTTCTCCACCTGGTAAAATTTCTTTTCTCCAAGACCTTGTTCAACCATCACCTCTTCAGATTTTCCCTGAACTCCTTGGAATTAATTGTTTACTCTTTTTCTACAATATTTTTAACATAGCCCAATGTATTTATTACATTGCATTTTAGTTATTTTTATTCATGGTTATTTTCCTGTGTTTTTGGTTTGCTCTTCTGCGCAACAAAGAAGAGAGATATTTTTTTTTAATTAAGGTTTTCTTCAGGGGACTATAAAATCACTGAAGGAATCACAGAAGTTAATTGAGGATATTTTAGTTTGGAGGCAGTGGTTGGGCACACATACAAATATACCCTGTAAGTGCTTGCAAACCCATTTCTGAAGAGCTTTTGAGAAAAGCAAGAGACAGAAATTGAGACTCTGGATTTATTCACAGAGAAGAAAGAGTTAAAGGTCACATATGTATATATTCAACAATTTTATTCATTGCCTTCTATATTTAAAACTACAGTGCTAGCAGGTAAGGATACATTGGAAAACATATGGCTGGGTAATACTATCCTTTTGTAGTCTGCATTTCAGGGCAAAGGGGTGAGAGGGTGGAAATGAATTTCTAAGGCTGAGTATGCATGCAGAAAACAGCAGATGGCTACTATGTGGACACTAGGAAATGCTCACTTTAATAAGCAAGAGGAGGAAAATGAATTATTCACAGTGGAGTAAGAATAGAAAAACAGTAGAGGAAGAGTCAGAGACTTAAAAAATAATTTAAAAAAACTATTGGAGAATAAAAGATCATAGTTTGGAAGTAGTTCTTTTAGTTTAGAGATTGCTAGAAGTGGATTT
This sequence comes from Suricata suricatta, assembly GCF_006229205.1. NCBI lineage: Eukaryota > Metazoa > Chordata > Mammalia > Carnivora > Herpestidae > Suricata > Suricata suricatta. The sequence goes on from NC_043706.1 coordinate 50,453,471, forward strand.
TTCAAAGTAGAAATAGTTGTGTCAATATAGACATGATTATTATTTTTCTCTTAAACTTTTCCTCAGAATTTCTTTCTTTCTTTTTATTTTGCTAGGCATACCAAATTTTCTTTGTTCTTACTTGTGGCCCTGTGGTAATTCCCAAACCAACCTCCATATGTGTTTGGAAAGGCTGTCTATTCAGGTCTGATTCCCTCTTAAGATTCGCAGCTTTCCTATGAGGATTTTATTCCTTCTTATAGACGTTAACTATGGAAACATTTGGTATTAAGTTGCCGTATTCAGCAACTTAAAAGAACTGTAATCCAAAACTCAACGCTGGATTCACTGCTGCTAGATGGAAGACTGGCCACATAATTTGTGGATTCCAGTGAAAAATGATAATGTTGCATGTCTTATTCAAAATTATTAAAATTTTAAGATGGTGACTAAAAAGCTTTAAACAAGTACAAACCTATAAATGACTATACAGATCACGTGATCCAGCCCCGACTGGATGTTTGCCAAACACTCAGTTGAAGGATATTCTTTAGGCCATTCAGTCTACTACTGTTCCTTCAACACCGTAACATATTTCTCTGGATTAACCATGACCAACTGAGAGCTTTAGGCCAAGTAGAGTAGCTACATAAAATATAGCAAGTCCAGTTAAATTAAGTTTCAGATAGTAAAAACTAATCTTTTTAGTATAAGTATTTCACATGAAATATTTGAGACATATTTGAACTAAGCTTTATTTGTTGTTTGTCTGAAATTTATATCTAGCTGGGAATCCTATATTACTAGTTGCTAATTTTGTGAACTTTTATCCCAAGATCACATCATTTTACTCTTTGTAAAGTATGTTTAATATATTTTTCTTTGGAATATTATTGTATATGTAGATATTTTAAAAGGGGGAAAAACTAGTAAATTTGATACAGTAGCTTTTATAAGTTTCCTATTAAAGACATTGTTCCTTCCATTATAAAATGTTTTTAAGGTAATCCAAAAGAAAATTCTTTTAGGTATCATTTTTACATATATTTATGCCTTATCAGTGTGTTTGTATCTTTTAGACATAAATGAGATACCTGATACCATCATAACCATTTGGGAAACTTAATTCCTGATTTTATCTTATCTCTCCTGTGGTTGTTTTATCATCTTCCCAATATGCTCACTTATTTTAAAAAATTTTTATTTTATATCATCATTGTGTGTGTGTGTGTGTGTGTGTGTGTGTGTGTGTGTGTATGGGCAGTCTTTTTTGGAAAAAACAGGTAGTGATTGACAAACCAAATAATTAACAAATAAAGAAACTTCCTAAAAGATTTATGTATTGTTAGTAATATTAAATTTCTTACTAACTCTGAAAGTATTCACCAAAACCAGAGTTCCAAATAATAGGAAAATAAAATTGAGCAATATTAATGGAAGGTCTTTAACTTGAAGTTTAGATATTTGATTGGTGTTATAAACTCATAAAAATTATACTTGTATGTGATTACTCACTCAACATATACTTATTATTGATTTTATTAGAAGAGTTTAAAGTCAGTAAGAACATCGAATATATTACATAAATTTTAAAAATCTCTTCAATAATACAACTTTATTGTCAATCATGTAGAATTGAATAGGTTTATGTTATATAAAATAAAAATAGATGTTTGGACCAAATTATTCATTCCCTTGTCCCAACAAGATGTGTAAAAATCATTAGCTTTTTATTTGACTTTTATTTCACTCTCTATTCTAGCCAAATATTAATAAATTACACATATTGGCTCATTTATAACAGACATTTGTTGAATAGAAATTTTTATTCATCAAACAGATTTCTGCCACAGTTACCAATATACAATTTTAATTAAATTTATTACTAAAGATTCTTACCATCTGGGGGAAAAATGTTTGCAACCCATCAGCCATAAGAATAAATCTCTCCTATATATGAACAGTGAACAAATAGATTTTTAAATGTTTATTTATTTTGAAAGGGAGAGAGAGAGTGAGAGTTCATACATGAATAATTGAGGGAGGGGAAAAGAGAGAGGGAAAGAGAGAATCCCAAGCAGGCTCCCTACTATCAGTGCATGATCCCACTTGGGGCTCAATCTCACGAACATGAGATCATGACCTGAGATGAAATCAAGAGCTGGATGCTCAGCCAACCGAGCTACCCAGGCACCCCATGAACAATAGAATCTGAAACTAAAAACATAATGCGATTTACATTAGCACTCCACAATGAAGTATTAGGTATAAATCCAACAACATGTATATAAGATCTACATGAAAAAAACTATAAAACTCTAAGAAGTAAAATCAAAGAAGAATTAAATAAATGAAGAGATATCCCGTAACCATGGATAGGAAGACCAAATATGGTCAAGACTCAATTCTTTCGAAATTGATTTATAGATTTACTGCAATCCGAATTAAAATCCCAGAAAATTATTTTATGTATAGCCAAAAATTGATTCTAAAATTTATTAGAAGAAGCAAAAGACCCAGAATAGGGGATATAGTATTAGAAGGAGAAGAATAAAGTTGGAGAATTGATGCTACCTGATTTCAAGACTAAAATAAAGCTATAGTTATCAATACAATGTGATATTGACAAAAAATAGGCAAATAGATCAATGGAACAGAATAAAGAATCCCAAAATAGACTCCTATAAGTATAGTCAATGGATCATTTGCAAAGGGAGCAAAGATAGACTCTTCAACAAACAGTGCCGGGACATTTGTACATCCACGTTCAGAAAACTGAATCTAGACACAGACATTACACTCTTCACAAAAATTTACCCAAAGTAATCATAACCTAAATGTAAAACACAAAACTATGGAGCCACCAGGAAATAACATAAGAGAAAATCTAGATGATCTTTGATATGGTGATGCCTTTTTAGTTACAGCACCATAGACACAATACATGTAAGAAATATTTATAAAACTTGGACTTCATTAAAATTAAAAAACTTCTGCTTTGCAGAAGAAAATATCAAAAGAATTAGAAGACAAGTCATAGACTAGAAAAAAGACACATCTAATAAAGAGCTGTTATCTAAAATGTAGAGAATTCCTAAAGCTCAACAATAAGAAAACATATAACTCACTTAAAAATGACTATACAACATTAATAGACACCTCATCAGAAAAGATATACATATGGCAATTAAGCCTATGAAGATCCACATCATACGTTGTTAGAGAAACATAAATTAAAACAATGAGATACCACTACATAACTATCAGAATGGACAAAATGCAGAAGACAGATGACACTAAAACACTAGTGAGGATGCGGAGCAACGGGAATTCTCATACATTGCTGGTGGAAATACAAAATGGTATAGCCACTTTCAAAAACAAGTCAGCAGTTTCTTATAAAACCAAATACACCTTAGCCATATGATCCAGCAGTTATATTTCTTGGCATTTACCCTAAGGAGTTGAAAAGTTATCATTCACACAAAAATTTGCATGCTGATGTTTTTAGCAGATTTATTCATAAATCCCCAAATTTGGAAGCAATCAAGCTCTCCTTCAGGAGTAAATGGATAAGTAAACTGTGGCACATCTAGACAGTGGAATATTATTGAACAATAAAAGGAAATGAGTTCTCAAGTTCTGAACAGGAATGAAGGAACCTTAAATGCATATTACTAAGATAAAGAAGCTAATCTGAGAAGGCTATGTGGCATATTAGATGAAAATAGGACATTCTGGAAAAAGCAAAATATGGATACAATAAAAGGATTAGTAACTGGGGGAGGGAGCAGGAAGGAGCAGGAGAGATGAATGGGCAAAACAATTTTTATGAATGAAAATGTATGATATTGTAATTGTGGATATGTGTCATTATATATTAGTACCAAACTATTTAATGTTCAACACCAAGAATGAATCCTTAGACAAACTATGGACTTGGGTAATTATGATGTGTCAATGTAGGTTCATCTTTGGTAAAAAATATAACATTTTGGCGAGTAATGTTGATAATTGGGGCATCTATGCATGTGTGAGAACAGAGAGTATATGAGAAATCTCTGTACATTTTTCTCAAATAGTTCTCAATAGCTCTCAAACCTAAACTGCTCTAAAAGTAAGTTTTTAAAACAAAGAATGAATCTCCTATTTAATTTTTATTTATTATTAGAGTTGACATACAATGTTATATTAGTTTAAAGTATACAACATAGTGATACATTACTCAGTGATCACCATGGTAAGTATAATCTCCACTGTTACCATACACCATTATTAATAATATTCCCTTTATTATATTTTTCATCTCCATGATTTATTTATTTTATCACTGGGAATTTGTACCTCTTAATCCTTTTTATCTGTTTCACTTATACCTCTAGCCACCTCTCCTCTGGCAACCACAGTTTATTCTTTGCATTTGAGTCTGTTTGGGGTTTTTTGTTGGTTTTGTTATGTTTTTTAGATTCCACATATAAATGAAATCATATGGCATTTGTTTTCCTCTGAGTTATTTCACTTACCATAATACCTTCCATATCTATCACATATCTTGTCACAAATGGCAAGATTTCATTCTATTTTATAGCTGAGTAATATTCCATTGTGTGTATATATGTATATACATATGTCATATATATGTATATACACACATATATATGTACATGTAAATGTATACATAAATATATCACATCTTTATTCATTTGTTACTGATGGGCACTTGGATTAGTTCTATATCTTGGCTATTGTAAATAATGCTACAATAACCATAGGGCAGTATATATCTTTTCCAATTAGCATTTTTATTTCCTTTGGGTAAACATTCTATAGTGGAATTACTGTATCATAGAGTATTTCTATTTTTAATTTTTTGAGAAACTTCCATACTGCTTTCCACAAATGGCTTCACAATATACATTCCCATCCACAGTACACTAGGGTTCTACTTTCTCCACATTCTTGTCAACATTTATTTTTTCTTGACTCTTTGATATTAGCCATTCTGATTGGTGGGAGGTGATATCTCATTGCGGTTTTGATATGCATTTCCCTGATGATTAGTGATGTTGAGCACTGTATTATGTGTCTATTGGAAATCTATAAGTCTTCTTTGGAGAAATGTCTATTCATGTCTTCTGCCCAGTTTTTCATTGGATTATTTGTTTTTTCAGCATTGAGTTGTATAAGTTGTTTACATATGTTGGATATTAACCTCTTATCAGATATATCATCTGCAAATAACTTCTCCTGTTCAGTCAGCCTTTTTGTTTGCTGATGGTTTCCATGGCTGTGCACCACAAAGAATAAAATACCTAGGAGTAAATTTAACCAGGAGGCAAAAGACCCATTCTCAGAAAACTATAAGACATTGATGAAAGAAATCAAAGATGACACAAACAAATGGAAAGATATTCCATGCTCATGGATTGGAAGAGTTAATATGGTGGGTTTTTTTTTTAATTCCAGCATAACTAATGTACAAAGTTATATTAGTTGCAGTGTAGAATACAGTGATTCAACAATTGTATACATTCCTCAGTGCTCATCATGATAAGTGTGCTCTTAATCTCCTTTGCCTATTTCATGCATTCCTTCACCCACCTCCCCTCCAGGTAACCACCAATTCATTCTTGAGTCTGTTTTTGTTGTTGTTAGCAGTTTTTTTCTTTGTTCATTTGTTTCTTAAATTCCACACATGAATGAAATTATGTGGTATTTGTCTTTCTCTGACTTATTTCACTAATCATTATACTCTTCAGATCCATCCATGTTGTTGCAAATGGCAAGGGTCTATTCTTTTGGAAGAGTTAATATTGTTGAAATGTTCATAATACCCAAAGCAGTCAATTTACAGATTCAGTGTAATACCTATAAAATACCAATAGGATTTTTCACCAAACTAGAATGAATAATCTAAATATGTTTATGGAACCACAAAAGACCTCTAATACCCACAGTAATCTCAAAAAAGAACAAGGGTGCCTGGGCGGCTCAATCAGTTGAGCATCTGACTTTGGCTCAGTTCGAGCCCCACATCAGGCTCTGTGCTGACAGCTTGCTTAGAGCCTGGAGCCTGCTTTAGATTCTGTGTCTCCTTCTTTCTCTGCCCTTCCTCCCCTCATGCTCTGTCTCTCTCCATCTCTCAAAAATAAATAAATGCTAAAAAAATTTAAAGAAAGAAATAAGAACAAAGCTGGAGATATCACAATTCCTGGTTTCAAGATATACATAAAGCTATAATAATCAAAATAATATGGTACCCACACAAAACAGACATAGATCAATGGAACAGGATAGAGAACATATAAATATGCCTATACCCATATGATAAGTTAATCTATAAAAAAAGAGATAATAATATACAATAGGGAAAATATAGTCTTTTGAATAAATGGTTTTGGTAAAACTGGACAGCTACATGTAAAAGAAAGAAGCAAGATCACAGTCTTACACCATACACAAAAATAAACCCAAAATGAATTGAAGATCTAAATGTGAGACTTGAAACTATAAAACTTCTTGAGGAAAGCATAGTGATCTCTTATATAAAGCTTTGGCAACATTTTAATGGAGGTCTCCTCAGGCCAGAGTGAAATGGGGGAGGAAAACTATTTGGGACTACACCAAAATAAAGATTTTCCTATTTAAAGTTATTAAAATAGGAAGATAGATTTCCACAAACTTACAATATGTTAAGAAACCTAAATATTATATCATTAATTATAAGAATAAATGCATTCCTTACCTGTCAGTGTTTATCATATCTATATGTGCTAGAAACATCTTTTTTTTTTTTCACAGAAGAGATTCTTTAAGGTCAGTACATGTATGGAGTGAGACTTTTTAAAAAATGAAGATTCTTTAGATATTCTGATCCATTCAACCTGAAAGCAATGCCTAGAGCCTGCATTTCAATAAGCACAAATCACTAGGCTTATAGTATTCTCCAAGTAAATTTCAGATAGCTTGGGAGAAACATAGCTCTACAAGTGTGAACAATGTTTGTAAAATATCTTCAGTATCAAAGTCAGTATGCTACTCTGTCAAAGCAGCATACAGTTGACCCTTGAACACAGGTTTGTACCGTGCAGGTTCATCTATAGATGGATTTTTTTTATATAAATACAATGCAATATTATAAATGTATGTTCTCTTTCTTATGATATTCTCTTTTTTTAATGCTTATTTATTTTTGAAAAAGAAAGAGGCAGAAAGGAAGAAAGGATCTGAAGTGGGCTCTGTGCTGACAGCAGAGAACCTGATGTGGGGCTCAAACTCAGAAACCGTGAGATCATGACCTGAGCAGAAGTCAGACGCTTAACTGATGGAGCCACCTAGGTGCCCCATCTTCCTTATGATTTTCTTAACATTTTCTTTTTTCTACCTGACTTTATTGTAAGAATCTATAGTATATACTGCATATACAAAGTGTGTGTTAATTGACTGTTTATGTTATCAGTATGGCTTCTGGTCAACAGTAGGCTATTAGTAGTTAAGTTTTGGGGTCAAAACTTACACATGGATCTTTGCCTTCTGGGATATCGTTTTCTTCAAGGGCCAACTATAACCAGAAAATACTGATATTTTTTAATGAGATTTCTTTGACCAACTGTGTTTATAATATCCTTAAAAGTACTGTTAGAAGTTAATTATTTCAAATTTCTATGTAATGTTCGATTTCTTTTATTATTTTGTGAAGCTATAATTTTTGTTTTAATTTCTTTCCAGTCAAGCTAGACCCATAGAAGAACAAAACCTCCCACCCCAAAATGTGTCTGTTTGGAATGTGGATTATTTTAAGCTGATTGTTTTTAAGAAACAGAGCCTTTGACCTTTCCCCTAACTGTGTAAAACAATTTAGATAGAGGACCTACTACTCCAGGAAGGGAGCCATGACCATAAATAACAACTGCATACACTTGACCCTTGAGCAATGTAGAGGTTAGGGATGCCTATCCCTCCCCCCACCCCCTTGCAGTTGAAAATCAGCATTTAACTAATTTGACTCTCCAGAAACTTAACTAAGACTACCATTGACTGAAAGCTTTACTGATGCTATAAAAAACCCATTAATATATTTTTGTATGTTATATGTATTATATGTTGCATTTTTACAGTAAGGTAAACTACAGAAAAGGTTATCAGACAAATCATAAGGAAGAGAGAATATATTTACAGTACTGCATGGTAAAAAAATCCACATATAAGTAGATTCAAACCCATGTTGTTCAAGAGTTAACTGTAATATGAACTAGGTGTGGTAGACAGGAAGGAACTAAGGAGAATCTTAAAATTCCTCTTTATGTCCCATTGTTTCTGTATGGCCTTGTGGCAGACACTTGTTTATCAAATATTTAGTCTTTGTCATCTTCCTATAATTTGCCCTTTGAAGTCCCAGACCTCTCCCCCTTTCTCTCTTAGTTCAAGATGATACATACACTTCATTTTCCCACTGTCATACAAATCTTTCATATTTATGTGGATTTTCTGTATGTATGTAATTAAATTTGACTTTTTCATATTAATCCCTCTTGTGCCAATTTAATTCATAGACCACCCAAAAGAACCTTGAAAGGTAGAGAAATATTTTTTTTCTCTAACAAGCCATACCCTCAATTTAGGGTAACTGACAGACCTTTATGATGCAAATAAAATTTAGAAAGACAGGGCCAACTATTTTAGAATAAAGTAATTGGGCAGGAAACTTTCACTCTCACTGAGATAAAAGGTCCAATTATCTTGATGCTTCAACCTGAGAGTTATTTTTCATTGTATTTGGCATTCATCAGACACATTTAAAGACCTTTCCACCTCAGTGGGGTAAAATTTTAAAAACTGAGCAGCTGATAAACCAAATGAAAGGTCTGAACTGGGCCAAGATGATGACATATGTGTGGAAGGAAACAAAGTCATTTATATGAGAAGAAAGTGTCACTACAAGAATCTTCTTGAAAGATCTGGATAGGGACAATCAAAGGAACTACTACTCAAAGTGTCATAACAGAGGCTCCTAGTGGAGTGAGCTGGATGGTTCATAAGAGTCACTCTTTATTTCTGCTCAAGGTGCACTCTCTGTAGATCACAATAAGGGTTTTGAGCTTGAGATCAAGGATGGTTCAACAGAGCTTTCTGGACTCTATCTAAGTGCTTGGTCACTTCAGGATTTCTGTTTGTTTTGTTTTGTTTTGTTTAAAATGGACTACATGATTTGGCCATATAGGTTAACAAAATAGTAAAATAATAATATTTCTTATTGGGAAATCCTGATTAAATAACTTGTTAAATTAAGATCATATACAAATTAGTAATGATATATTGAGTAGTATTGCTACTACTTAGATATTAATACTATTTGGAGCAATAATGTTAAATTATTGATAATTTCTGCTTAAGGATCTGCTATATATTTCTCATCAAATGCATCATATTAAGTCCAGTTACATTTAAATCAAGCATTTATGGTTTCAGGCTAGGAGAGCAATGTAATATGATGTAATATGAACCAGAAGTCCTAGATTCCAGCCTTACTGCCAAGATTTTATTCTAATTAGCTGGGTAATCTTTGGCAAGGTATTTCACATTTCTTGAGATTTTGTTTCCTTGTGTATAAGATATAATATCTCTTTGCTCATTTTTCATATATATTACCAATGTGATACAAGATCATTTATACAAAAATGTTTGTGAGCTATAGAAAGCTCTACACATGTAAGTTACTATTTTATTATGATAACAATCACTGTAAGCTATATATAAAATAGAGAATATTTTTCATGCACATTTAAAACTAACTAGCTATTCCAAGTTAGAAAAGTTTTCTTGGAGTAACTAGTTATTTTAAAATGTTTATGAAGGGTACCTGAGAGGCTTAGATGATTAAGTGACTGACTCTTGACTTCGGCTCATGTCATGAGCTCACGGTTTGTGAGTTCGAGCCCCACATTGGGCTCTGTACTGACAGTGCGGAGCCTGCTTGGGAATCTGTCTCCCTCTCTTTATGCCCCTCCCCTGGGCAGGGGCTCAAACTCATGTTCTGTGAAATCATGACCTGAGCTGAAGTTGGACACTTAACCAACTGAGCCCCCCACGTGCTGTAGGTACATCCATTGTTCATGGCTGGTTCTTTAACTTAGGACCTCATCAACATCACAAAAAGATTCAGTAAGAACAACTGATTAGAGTATAAGTAATCCTCGGAGACCACCCTGGCAAATCCCATAAATAACTTGGAGAGACAAACTGTGGGGTTGAGACTCTGCTTTCATAAAGGGAAAGGCTACCATATTTTGTAAGTAATAGTTATATGGTTTTACTCATTTCCACTCATTGGTAAAGAGGAGTTTACCTACATACAGTAAATTCTACTGAATATAGAATGGGTTATTTTATTAATCTCTAGTGCTTCCTTATAATGGACCTTCAGAAAAGTCTCACCTAAAGTGATAGTCATATCTGGTTTAATTTCCTTTCCCAGATGTCTCATACAATTCTTGCTTTATGCCACTTGGTCTATTGAAGTTATGTCAGCTCTTTCTTTTCAGACATTTACATCTATATTTTTAAAGGGATTTATTCAAACGATCAGTGCTCATTAGCTGGTTTCCTCAGAAGTCTTTCTGTCTCTCCAAAGTGATCTGACATATACTAGGTACGGCTGTGGATGCTACAGCTCTCTGTATCTCTGAGAAGAGAGCTCTTGAGTAGTATTTTACAAAGTAGGGGAAAAGAGTTGAAATACAAAGAAAAGTTTAACCCTCTTTGGCTAAGCAGTTCACTTCCCAATAGAACTGGTATCAGAAAATGAGTATGCCATTATACAAGCTTCTTGCAGCCCGATCTGAGAGCCCAAGAGTGGGTCACCATGGTAAAGTTTAGACCAGAGGGAGAAGTCACAGGTGGAGCTGTCCAGCTGAATGGGTTCCACTTGCTTGGGCAGGAAGCTGGGAAAGACCCCCATTAGATTCAACTTCAGCATTGAACAGAAACAACAGACTCACCAGGGTAGTCTTCATCCATTAGGAGCTAAATTTGCTATGGAAACTATGGAGCTCTTTTCTGAACCAAATAAGCACTTCAGACTGCATGGTAGTGTAAACTCAGGGATGGAGAAGGAGCTCCTGAGAAAATACTGATAGAGGTAGTGCCAGCTGTATTCAACTTGATTTGGACAGTCCCAAAACACTGTGTGACTCAGCTTTCATTATTGTCATCATTATCATTGTTATTTGTGGTAAGAACATTTATATTGAGATCTACCTTTTACTTGAAAGGTCCAATACAGTGTTTTTAACTATAAACACAACTTTGTACAGTAGATCTCTAGAACTTTCTTTTTTGCTCTTTTAATGTTATTAGGTTACAATAAACTAAGATTAAAAATGAAAAAGCATTTTTCAACCATCATATTGGCAAGAATAGTAAAAACATAATATTTAATATTGATAATGATGAAATCAGTATTATTATGCACTTTTGGTGAAAGTGGTGTATTTTGAAAGGTAATGCTCTGTGTTACTAAGATGGATCTATCACTGTTATCCCAATTAAGACCCTCTGCCTTGGATGTCTCCCATCAAACTTTAAATATTGAAAACAGGTATTACTCACCTAGATGTTTCCTTGACAGACTCATTGCATTGGAGAACATGGTTTCAAAGAGAATATATCACTGGCTCATTTTCCTTCAGGCTCATCACTCTCACCCATCTGTTAGAAATGTGGTAAGAGCTGGCCAGGATACCAGCTTCATCTTATTCAATGCAATGCTCTTATAATGTTAATTTTTAAATTTTCTTTACATGTTCTGTTTTCCTAAAATTATATTTATAGAAGTGAAACCAGATTGACACTGATTTTGCCTTTTCTGAATTGAATAGGCCACTTTTCCTATTAATTTGTCCTTGTATATTAAGCAAGTGCTAAAGCCAAAGAAAGTCCACATTACCCAACATCACCATGGACCTAACCCAGTTATGACTCTAAGAGTCAATTTCAATTCCCACATCCTTTGAATTTCCACTATTACAGATGCATTTGGTTACAGTATGGTTTATTAATATTAGATGAATATTAACAATCTGACAATAATATTGAATGAAATAAATACAAAAAATCAGCATGTTCTTTTATGGTCTATAAAATTTAATTATATCTAAAAATATACAAGGCACAGCATAAAGTGCTGTATAAACATAATACTAGTCTAACTTCTCTCTATTAGTTACTGTTTGATGGAATAGCTTTTTCACATTCTGTCACTTTCAGCCTATTTGTCTAAGATGAATCTCTTGGAGACAGCATAAAAATGAATCATGAGAGGTTTTTTTTTTTTTGTAAGCCATTCTTCCAATTGGACCTTCTTATTGAGGTGTTTAATTCACTTAAACTTACAATAAATATTAGTACAGAAGGATTTACAATTGTAAAAATATACTTTATTACAAGTTTATATTTTGGCTTTACTTACATGTTTGTTTTCAATCTTTGAAATTTGCCTAGTTAACATTGACATTTTCTGATGAGATGACTTACTCTTTCATGTTTAAAATACTTTTGTCTATTTATGACAAATATTAAAGATCTCTAAAGCATAATCAACTGATATAATTATATCTGTTGAATAGCATTTCCCTATTTTCCCCTCCCCTCTGCCCTGGTAACTACTATTCTCTGCTTCCATGCTTTTGACTATTTTATATATGTCATCTAGGTTGTATCACGCAGTATTTGTCTTTCTGTGACTGGTTTATTTCACTTAGCATAATGTCCTCAGGAGTCATCTATGTTACCACATACGGTGGGAATGTCTTCCTATATTTTTAAGGCCAAATATTTTTCTATTGTATGTTTATACCACATTTTCTCTGTCCATTCAACTGTTGATGGAAATTTGGAAACTTTCCACATCATCGCTATTATAAATATCCTGCAGTGAATATGGGAGTACAAATATCTTTTCAAGATCCTGAAAGAGATTCTCCTGGATAAATGCCCAGAAAGGGGATTAAAGGCTAATACTTTTAGTTTTTGTGAGGAATCTCTATATTGTTTTCCATAGTGACTACACCATTTCACATCCCCAAAAATACTATACAAGGAAAACCAAACAGTATACAAGTGTTCCAATTACTCCACATCCTCATTGATGCTGTTATTTTTCCTTTTTTGATAATGACTATAATAACAAATGTGAGGTGATATCTCATTGTATTTTTTAAGACATTTTATTTTGAGAGAGAGGGCTTGTGAGAAGGAGAGGGGGCAGAGGGAAAGAGAGTGCTTAAGCAGGTTCCACACTCAGCACAGAGCCCCACACGGGCCTCAATCCTATGCCTCTGGGATCATGACCTGAGCCAAAATCAAGAGACACTCAACTGACTGAGCCATCCAGGTGCCCCTCATTGTAATTTTGTTTTGCATTTTCCAGATGGTTAGTGATGTTTAGTATCTTTTAATATACCTACTGGCCATTTGTATACTTCTTTGGAGAAATGTCTATTCATTCGTTCATTCTATGCATTTGTTCATTTGTGTGTATGTGTACTTTTGAGTTAAAGAAGATTTCTTTGACTATTAGCCCCTTGTATGATTAATACACCAGCTAACATACCATATGTACTCTCTTTATGGTTTTCACATGTTTTCTCCCACTTTTTGTGTTTTCACTGTTAATTGTTTCCTTTGTTGTGCAGAAGTTTTTAGTTTGACATAATCCCAATTGTCTATTTTTACTTTGAATTTGTAGCCAATAGATCATTGCCAAGACCAATGTCATGAAGGCTTTCCCTTATGTTTCTCCTAAAAGTTTTATAGTTTCAGGTGCTGTGTTTGAGTCTTTAATCCATTTTGAGTTGAGTTTTGGGTACCAGTTAAGATAAAGATCCAGTTAATTCTTTTGAATGTGAATATTCGGTTTCTCTAACACCATTTTTTGAAGAGGCTGTTCTTTCTCTGTTGTGTATTCTTGTCACCTTTGTCTCAGATCAGTTGACTTTAAACTTTTCTACATCATATTAAACAAAGGCTGTGCTCTTTAAACATCTTCCCTGAGGTTTAGGGCTTTTATATTATTCGTTTTATTGATAATCCCTAGTGGTATAAAACAAAGACTAAAATATTGGTAAGCACAGCATCCACAGCCCTGACAGTCTACTGCCACCAGTAGGTAATTTATGGCTTTTTCTGATCTAATTAATCCCTCTGCCTTTTTTCTCCTCATATAATTGAGATAATGTTTATAGACTGTGCTTTGGGTTACTCAGATGAAAGATGTTATTAAATGTATAGAATATTTTACAGATATAATCTAATTAGCCACCACTTCACTTCTTGGGTTAAGTGTCTCTAATTATTTCTTTGTAAATTTGTAATCTAGAAATGATGAGGTTAAGTGATGTGCTGAAAGTAATATTGTAAATTAGGCAGTGTTAGAAATACAGCCTAATGATTATAAAACTTACTGGTATAAATCTGAATAGAATCAAAGAAATTCCTTGACTGTATTAGCTAGATTTTTCTGACTGGCTTTGTTTAAAAAGAATGTCACTGTAACATAATAAACAAGAACATTATAAAACATTTTTTCTTTTAAAGCTCTTATATTTAATATTCACTGCTATTATAGTTATGCCAAATTTGGGGAAATTCTACAGACAGAATGAGATAGTAATTCAGGAAAGGAGTTAAAATGAAAATGCTCTTGGGGCATAACGCAGCTGGAAGAGCATGCAACTCTTGATCTCAGAGTCATGAGTTCGAGCCCTATGTTGGGTGTAGTTAAATAAAATAAAAATGCTCTGGGTGCTAATATGAACAGTGAGTTTAACAACTAACTTCCATTCCTTTGGTGAGAACAATCATGAATTTTGTACACCCTGAATTAAAATATTTGTTTTCCATCCTTTTTATCTCCTGAATGTCTTTTTAAACTTTATTCTATATATTTTTTGGAATGTCTCTTTTATATGATATATTAGTTTTCTGTTACTGCAGTAACAAATTACCACAAATTTAGTGGCTAAGGACAACACAGATTTATTGTCATATAGTTCTGGAGCTCAGGAGTCCAAAATGGGTTTCACTGGCCTAAAAGCAAACTGTCGACAAAGCTTTGTTCCCTCTGGAATCTCTAGGAGAGAATCTGTCTTCTTGCCTATTCCAGCTACTAGAGGCTGCCCACATTTGGCTTAGGGTCTACTTCCATCTTCAAATCCAGCAATGGCTAGTTTAATCTTTTCTATGTTGCTCCCTTCCTAGTTTCCCTCTTTTGTGTTCCTCTTATACCTGCAATAACCCTTCTGGTTACATAGAGATCCCTCACCCAGGTAAAGTAGATTAATCTCTCCATCTCATGGCACAGTGATTAGCAACTTGAATTCTATCTGGATCCTCATATCTCTTTGCCATGTAAGGTAACATATATTCCAAAATTCGGGGAATTAAAACATAAACATCTTTGGAGGGCCATTATTCTGCCCACCACAGATGCTAAGAAATAAAGACCCTCCAATGAATAGTAGGTATAGGACACTGTTGCCATAACTAATTTTATTAATCTCAAAATTTTTAACTTCTTCTTAGCATGCCTAAATATCATTTTAGTTACTTAGGGAATATTTTTTTGAATATCAAAGCTTTTGTTTCGTAAATGTTTTATTATTAAAGAAGATAAAAATATTTCTGGCTGATACTTATCTGAAAATATGCAACAAATTAAATCATGTAATTATATGTGACTGATAACAATATCAGCTAGTCAGCATACATACATAGAATTTGTAAATCTGACTGGTAATAAGAATAAAATTTTAATCCAGGAGAAAAGTGGGAATTTTAAAACAGAAAACACAACCTTCTAATAATAGTGAATGGTTCCTTTCTTACAAAATTTTATTTGAAAGTGATCACACACACTTCATACACCTCAAAGACTTTGTTCTCCTTTTTATTTTTCTAATCAATAAATCTCTTCATTCAAGCTAGAGAGAAACTTTGTTACAAGCAACTACAGAATTATTTTAAATTATAAATATAATTTATACCCATATGATTACCAAAAAATATTGATTGAAATAAATAAGTTTCCAAAGAAATTTGCCAAATTGCCCTTTTAAAAACATGAGTCTGGGGTGCCTGGCTGGCTCAGTCCACAGAACACATGACTCTTGATCTCAGAGTTGTGAGTTCAAGCCCCATGCCGGGTAAAGAGCTTACTTAAAAAATAATAATAAAATAAAATATGCTAAGCTCTAGCATATTTGACATTCGAAAAATGTGGGTTCTTTCTGAATGTCTTCATTGTTGACACAGCTGTCTTCTTCTAGACACTCAGCGTCGCCATGTACACGTCTCTTTCCTTTATCCAGGAATCAAATTTTAGTACTGTTTTTTGTGGGGGAGTGACATTATTACAGTTGCCTCCTGTAAACCTTAATCAATCTATACCAAGATTACTATAAGAACATGTCGAAAGGATTAGTCTACATTGATTTTTTTTTATTTGAAGGCAAAGGGAAAAAAATCATCTTACATTTATTGAACATTCTACCATGTCCTAGGCTGCATTCCAAATGCTTTAAAATATAAAACTCATTTAATGCTCACCTGGCCCTATGAGCTAAGTATCCTTTTAACCTTGTTTACAGATGAGAAAACTAAGATACAGGGAAGTTAAATAATTTGCTCAAGCTCGGGCAAATATAAGCAGTAAAGCCAGAATTCAAAATCAGATAGGCTGGCCTGAGTTTTCATCACCCTGCTCATGATGCTCTCTGGAAAGTTCTGTAAGAGGCAAGTGGCTCCTTTTGTGTCTTGGGGGATTTGTGTGACCAACCATACTAATTCTAATATGTTCTCACTCCAACAAATTCCACAGGGAACTGGAGGGCATATTTAATAGAGACAAGGATCCACTGGGTGAATGGGCCTCCATTACCAATGGAGGAAAGAAGGAGTAACAAGTCTTACCTCCATCAGACACAGGCCAGCAGAGTCCTGCCTTGCCCTCCTCCTTTCAGCTTTCTAGACAATGCTGCCAGGTGTTCCCATAGCACCTCTTACGTCATGTTAGTCTCCTACCCAGTAATCTAAACTGACTTTGTAATGCTTACAGGAGCAAGTCTGAACTACTCATCTGGCACTAAGGATTCTTATTATTCAGCTCCATAGTATTTATCTAATCTTCCACTTCTTTCAAACACAGATTTTGTAATTTCAAAACTTGAGTCATCCTCAACTCCTCTGGGTCTCTTACGTCTCATAGCCAATCTATCAGCAAATCCCACTAACTCTAACATCGAAGCATATCCCAAATTCAATCATTTCTCAACACCTTCACTGCCATCACCCCACACCATGTAACTATCATATCTTATTTGGACCATTGACATAGCTGCCTAACTGGTCCAGCTGCCTCTTGCCCTTACCTTTCTACAGAATCTTCCAAAGACTTCAGTGGAAACACTGCTTTAGTATAAATTACTCCTCTTCTAAAATCCCTCAAGTATCTTCCTATATCAACTGTATAAAAATCTAAAGGCCTTACCAGAGAGTGAAAGGCTTCGCATAATCTGGCCCCAGCAGTCTCTCTGGTTGACCTCTTTCCACTCTTGCACTTGATCACTTCATATTAGTCACATTGGTAAATAGTATTGTTAATAGATTTATATTTAGGAGCAATTTCTGAAAATAGAGAATCACTCCCTGAAGTGTTAGGATAAAATAAAATGGAAATCTTGGGTTTTATATAAAAATATTGGCTGAAAATTCTAGGGGTGAAAACAATTATCATTACAGTTGAACTAGTAGTCTTTGAAGAAATATAGTTTTTTATGCAGTTCTGTTTATGAAAAAAGTGGATTAAAGTTTCCTTTAACGCTCATCTAAATTATGAAAAAAAGTTATTTTAGCTAGATATAATATATTAAGAAAGAAAGAACACAACATGAGAGGTGTTAATAAATTTTCATTTTCTGAAGGGAAAGAACTTAAGAAAAGAAAAATCTGATCCTGACTTATCTTTTATCCAGTTTGAATTTTGGTAATATCTAGCACAAAACGAGCCTTATGGATAGCCCCTCCTTTTCCCTGTCTGAAGTAAAGTCACTATTAAAAATAATAAAAGATTTTCCTTATCTGCCACTAAAATAGACATTTCAGAAAAGTCTTCATAATTTTTTTAAACATTTAAAAATAAATTCCATTTTAAGGTTAAACAAATTAGTATAAATCTGAATAAATAAATATCATTCCTTAGCATTTCTTATTCAAAATTGGCATGGTTCTTGCAACTGAACAATGGATCCAATATTTAAATCAACAAAAGAAAACTATAAAACTTAGTAAATGATATAAGGTAGTAATCCTGCATTAATTGTGGTAAAAATGCATAATATAAATTTTAGTGTTGTTATTAAGTGTATAATTCAGTAGAATTAAGTGCACTCACATGGATGCCACTTAATTTTCAGAACTTTTTATCATCTCAAATTGAAACTGTATTCACTAGACAGTAACTTCCCAACACCCTCCTACCAGCCCCTGGCAACCACTACTATACTTTCCATGTCTATGAATTTGCCTATTCTAATTACTGCACACAAGTAGAATAATAAAACAGTTGTCCTTTTGTTCCTGGCTTATATCACTTGGTATGATGTTTTCAAGGCTTATCCATGTTGTATCATGTATCAGAATTTCTTCCCAGAGGGCCTGGATGGCTCAGTTGGTTAAGCATCTGACTTCGGCTCAGGTCATGATCTCATGGTTCATGAGTTTGTGCCCTGCATCAGTCTCTCTGGTGTCGGAACAGAGCCCGCGTTAGATTTCCAGTCCCCTCCTCTCTCTGCCCCTCTCTTGCTCTCTCTCTTTCTCAAAAATAAGTAAACATTAAAAAAAAATTTCATCCCTAGTTAATACTGATTGATATTCCATTGTATGGACATACCACATTTTGTTTATGCATTCAACTGTTGATGGGCATTTGAGTTTTTCCACTCTTTGGCTATTGTGAATAATGTTCCTTAGATACCACTCAAATTTTTGCTTTTAATTCTTCTTTGTATATACCTAGATATGGACCTACTGGATGACATGATAATTCTCTGCTTAATTTTTTGAAGAACTGCCATATTGTTTTCTATAGAAGCTATACATTTCACATTCCCATGAGCAAATGCACAATGGTTCCAGTTTCTCCATATTTTCTTCAACACTTACTGTTTTCTGTATTTTTTAATAGCCACCCTAAGTGGTATAGGGATGATTCTCTCTCTCTCTCTCTTTTTTTAAACCAGTTTTGTTGGGAACCAATTGGCATACATCACTATATATGTATAAGATGTACAACATTATGATTTGATTTCTATATATTGTGAAATGATTACCACAATAGGTTCAGCGAACATCCATTTTTTCTATAAAGATACAATAAAAAAAGAAACAAAAAGTAAAACAAAATTCTTCTTACTTTGAAAACTCAAAATTAACTCTCTTACCTTGGCTATAGTCATCATGCTGTAATTTAACTCCTAGTACTTATTTATTTTATAACTGGAAGTTTATATCTTTTAGCTACCTTCTTCCAATTCTCCCTACCTCTGTCTCCACCTCTAGTAACCACAAGTCTGATCTCTTTTTCTATTAATTTGTTTGGTTATGTTTTCTTATTTTAGATTCCACATATAAGTGAGATCATACAGTGTCTTTCTCTGCCTCACTTAATTTACTTAACACTTATTTTACTCAGTGGCCTTATGATCCGTCCAGGTTGTTACAAATGGTAGGATTTCCTTGCTTTTCAGTGCTTAATAATACTTTATTGTTTACATACCACAACTTCTTCATGCATTTATTTGTTGCTGACACTTAGCTTGTTTCCACATCTTGGCTATTGTGGGCATGGGAGTGCAGATATCTTTTTGAGTTAGTGTTTTCATTTTCATTTCCTTTGGATAAATTTCCAGAAGTGGAATTGCTGGATCATATGGTAGTTCTATATTTATTTTTTAAGGATCCTCCATACTGTTTTCCATAGTGTCTGTAGTAGTTTGCAATCCCCACCAACAGTGCACATGGTTCCCTTTTCACCACATCCTTGCCAGTATTTGTTATCTCTTATCTTTTTGTTCTAAACAGGTATCTCATTGTGGTTTTGGAATAATTCTTTTTTAATCTTACAATGAGAAAGACTCTTCCAAATATAATTCCATAAAAAAAGAACAGAAGTCATGAAATAATATATTGATGAATTTCATTACTTGAATATAGACAAATTAAAAAATTATTGTAACTTCCAGACAAAGGGTTAATTTCCCTAATTAAAAAAACTCTTCAAACAAATAATGAAATGATCACCAACCAATTGAAAGGTGAAGTTAGAATTAAAAAGCTAACAGAATAAGAAATGCAAATAGATCTTAAATATATAAAAATATAGTGTCACAGGTATCTAGTTCATGGTCTAATGATATTAATTGCATTAGGCTAATATACAGAATTAATGGTAAGTTCTCAATAAACTTTGTATGTCTTATTTTTTTTAATTTAATGTTTATTTATTTTTGAGAGAGAGAGAGAGAGAGAGAAAGACAGAACATGACGGGGTAAGGAGCCAAGAGAGAAGGAGACACAGAATCCAAAGCAGGCTCCAGGCTCTAGCTGTCAGCACAGAGTCAGATACGGAACTCGAACCTACCAAGGTTAGATCATGACCTCAGCCAAAGTCAGACACTAAACTGACTGAGCCACCCTGGTACCCCTTGTATATTTTAAATAACAATCTAGAGTTCCAGGAAATAGAGCAACACAATCCACTTAGGACTAGGACAAAAGAAAAGAAAAGTTCTGAACTTGGAACTCAGATTAAAAAAATTAATTTCCTTAAAAGCAAGGTAAGAGATAAGCAACAACTCTAAGGTATGAGCCAGATTAAGTCAAGTTAGTTTCAGTATAGTTGTAATTACAGAACAGAAAGAATATAGAGGGAATTTTCAACCAAAACATCTGTTTTTAGAAGAAACCTTGAACTTCTTAGATATTAGCAATAGAAAATTATTGGAGGGAGAACTAAAAAAATCTCATTCAACACTCCCATCATGAGAGGTTGAAATACCTAATCACAACACTTATATACCTGGAGATTTCTAAAATCCTTTGCTTACCATAAGATGTGGCTTTAGTGAGTCTTTGACTATTTAAATATAACTCTAAAAAGTCTCATTCACTTTGAGAATGATTTCTTCTTGATCAAAACCTCTTGGTAAGGAAAATCTATTTAAATTTCATAAACGTTTCATATGGAGGTATGTGTTTAACTGCTTTATTCCGCATCTGTAGATCAGAATGATCAAAAACATTCACATGGCAGCACTTCTGATCTCACCCATGAAGCCATTATTAAATGAGCAATTAGTATTCTTATAGATGTATACAGAAAAGCAAAGTTAATGAACTCAAAAAATTATTTTCTACAACAGATTTTAACTTTTTCCCACTTCCATTAATAAACTTAATTTACTCCCTCATTATATCCTGAATGCCTTCTGTGTGCCAAATGGGTTTCATCACAAATGTGATGAATTCCCTACCCTTGAAAAGACTACATACTAATAGGAAGAGATCACAAAAATAAAAAAGGAACAAAAAAAGATATATAAGAGTAAGTTTATAAAGAAAAATAAAGAAGGGTGAAAGCAACTAGTAAGTGAGTGGGGATGATTCTCTTGTATACAGTGGTTGGGAAAGACCTCACTAATGAGGTCAGACCTAGGAAGTCATGTGAATGTTTTTCATAGGGAAGCATAGTCTGGG
The DNA here is from genome assembly GCF_006229205.1 of Suricata suricatta. Taxonomy (NCBI): domain Eukaryota; kingdom Metazoa; phylum Chordata; class Mammalia; order Carnivora; family Herpestidae; genus Suricata; species Suricata suricatta. The sequence goes on from NC_043706.1 coordinate 50,475,257, forward strand.
CAGAAGGAATGCTGGGTACAGAGACACTGCAGTGAGGCTATGTTGTGGGATGTATGAGCAACAGCTAGGACAGTGCATGCACGGCAGAGTGAGCATGGGGGGAAAGTCAGTGGAATATTAAATCATAGAAGTAACCAGAGGAAAATTTGTATATGACCTTTCAGGTTATTGTGAGAACATGAGCTGTTACTCTGAGTGGGATGAGATGCCATTAGAAAGTTTTATAATGAAGAGTGATATGATCATATATATTGTTAAAATTTCACTCTAACTGCTCTGTGTCCATAGCCATTAGAGGGACAAAATAGGGAGATCTGCTAAGAGGCTCTTCCAGTCACACAGTGACTAGGTATTTGGATGGTGGTTTCCGGAAGTCGCTACAAGTGCTAAAGAATACACTATAGGAAAGTGTGGCAGAAACAGTAAGATGCCTCCCAATATTTACCTTCCTCTTATTCCTCAGTAATAGATCATTAGTCCAACACATTCATGGAAGAATGCACATACTTCTCTTATTCTCTTATAGGTAAGCATGGCCAAATGACAAAATTTTGGCTAAAAATAAGTGAAATTTTATGTGACACTCCTTAAGGAGTATGAATAAATTCTTTTTTGTGCTTTCCCCCCAACCCACCCCCCACTCCTTTGCTCCTTAGAATACAGACTGGCTGAAGCAGACTTCTTAAATTGTGTGGCCATCCTCTTAATATGGTGGAACAGTGAGGTGGAAGTGCCTGGTGCCTGTGGAACCTCCTGGAAACTTCTGTCTTGTTCATACACTACTTGCGTATTCCTATTAAATATAGTGGAATCTAAGCTTAATGACCATAGGAGCAAAGGTGACTGCTGCAGGTTGATGAGTGTGGAGGCTTGTGCAATAGCCCAAATAAGAAATGACCCGAATTAAGAGACAATGGAATAAAATAATAAGTGGAGAGATTCAGAATACATTTTAAAGAATAATCAACAATATTTGTTGATGGATTGAATACAGATTAAATTGTAAAAGGAGAAATCAAACATGAGTCATTATTTTTAGCTGAAATAAAAAGAAGTGGAGTTACCACTTACTAATTTGAGGAAGATTACAAGTAGGGTAGAATTTTGTTTTGTTTTATTTTATTTTGTTTTTGAAGTCTTAAAATAACCAAGATTTTATTTTGAATATGTTGGTTTTAGATGCTATTCTATTCCCAAATTGAAATATGGTGGAGGCATCTAATAAATAATTCTACAGTTCAAGAGAGAGGACAGGCTGGAGATAAAATTATGGACTCATCAGAGATCACTAGGGGATAAGTATAAAGGAATGATCAAAGGATGAGCTGAGAAGCATCAGTGTACATGAATACAAAATATGAGGATGAATTAGCAAAGAAAATTCAAAAGAAAGAGCCAATGTGTCTTAGAGGCCAAAAGATGTGGGGTAGGGGATTATGTTCCAAGGAGACTAGAGTGACAAACTGTGACAAATGATGCTGATTGAGCCTGTTAAATGTAAATCAATAATTGACCATTGGAACTGGCAACATGTATGACATGGACATGGATGATTTTGTCAAGAGCTATTTTTGTTAAGTGGGGGGGGGCGCGGGTCCTTGTTGGAATGGATTTCAGGAGGAGTAAGACATGCATTAGAGCCTCTTGGTACAGACAACTCTTTTTAGCACCTTTGTTATAAAGGGAAACAGAAATGAGGAAGTCACTTTTTAATTTTCTTCGTATTCTTTCATATGGGAAATACTATAACATGTACATATTCACAGAAAATATTCACTAGAGAGAATCAGTAGAAAGAATGAAGCAGGAGAGAGAGAGGAAGGATGTTCTGCTTTGAGTGGGTGCCAGGGTTTGGAATCTAGTGCACACGTGGAGGAACTGGCCGTTAGCAGCAGTTAAAATAGCTCATCCAAAGGTTAGAGCAGGATTTTATTTTTAAGTTTTTAATATTTGATTGTTGGAATGTTGGAGCATTTTCTTCATATTTCTTCAGTTCTCTAAGTAAAATAAGAGAAAATGTCACTAGTCAAGATTGGAAAGATGTTTGACATTCAGGGACAGAGGAGAAAATGGGAAATAGAATGTACAGTGTGGAGTGAATTACACAAAGGGGTAGGAGTGTTGTTCTAGGTGTTTGGGGAAGTTAATACTCATACATGTAAACAGGGACCAGTAGCACAGTGGTGAGTTTTTCTCCAGCTGTAGGCTCTTCTTGGGTGTAGGTGTAGAATAGGCAGAGGGTTGTATTCACTCAGGATTGGGCTCTTGGCCAGGATAGTATAATGGAGGGAAAGAGGGCAAGGGAATTGGGAGTATGCCTAAGGAACAACGGTAATGATGGACTGTGGAATCTAACCGGAAGGAGAAAAGTGAGGGATGAAGAGGCAAAGAAGAGAGGCGCCTGGGTGGCTCAGTTGGTTAAGCATCTGTCTTTGGCTCAGGTCATGATCTCACGGTTTGTGGGTTTGGGCCCCACGTCAGGCTCTGTGCTGACAGCTAGCTCAGAGCCTGGAGCCTGCTTCGATTCTGTGTCTCCCTCTCTCTCTGACCCTCCTCTGCTCATGCTGTCTCTGTCTCTCAAAAATAAATAAAAAACATTTAAAAATTTTAAAAATAAGAGACAAAGAAGAAGGGAAGGTATTGGAGTTGATGAACTGAAGGTCTGCTAGAGTTAATTGTCTTAGATATCAGAGATGTAGTGGGAACAAACGGAAGAATGAAGGTGGTGGTTAGAGAGTTAGAGGTCTGGCACTAATATTTTGGAGGGGGCATCACTGAGGGCAATGGCAAAGTACAAGATATGACCATGAGAGTGGCTACTTGAGGTAAACTGAAGGATAAAATTGTTGGAAAAGAGATTAAAAACCTAGTCCCCAGCATACATTAGAAAGTTGACCTATGTGGATATTCATTCACCAAAAATTAGAGAGCAAACAGGTGCTAGAATCTCCAAAGAATTAGAGAGGGCAACTAAGAAATTTGTAGATGGCAGCAATAAAGAGAGGTGATAGGTAGCCAAACAACTCATGTACACCTCAAACTAAACTGCCTGAAATACATAAATACACTGGAACTCTGAGATAATCTTGCATTTGATATAATATTGATTCATTTTACCTGTTTTTATCAAGTGCTCACAATGTACTAGGCACCATAGAAGGAAAGGCAAATAAGGGTGGCACAGTTTCTGATACTAAGGAAATCATTCTAATAGGGGAGATAAACATGAAAACAAATGGTGATGCAGTGAAAATGCATTCCAGCAATCTGTGGAACATTCACAAGAAATTGTGATCATGATGGTTTGTTAAAATGAGTCTTCTGGATCATACAAAAGTCATCCCTGGATGCAGTTCAAATTTACATCTACCTTTCATGGATTTTCTTGAAAGTATCTAGTGAGTAGTATATAAAAGTGTACAAAGTATGGTGGAAGATACAATGACATATTAGACTCAAACCCTGTCTCTATTTTGGATTATTTTATGATGAGTCATGTCATTGGTAAGATTTCCTATGGTTAACCTTTCTTTTCAGATAATTTTATTTAGGCAGTCACGTGAGCTCTGTTCAGCAAGGGCAAAACTGTTCTTTCATGTTACATCAAACCATCTGAGTCATGTAAGCATTTATTTTAAATGTAAAGCCAGAACTTCAGCTAAGAAAAATGTCAGCGGAAAAAAAACAAAACAAAACTGGATACTGAAGACAGAATGCACTTAGTGCTGTCTCTCTGAACATATTCACAAGATTTTTACTGAGAACTCAAAACAGTGGGGTATCATGTTTTTGTTTTGTTTCGGGGGATATTTTGGATCAGATAATAGTGTCTGTCAAATGACTCATAATGCCACCTGATGGCTGACATTTACCTCTTAATAACTATCATACTATCTGAGTGAATAACCAATATCAACAAGAGAACTTGTGCTCTTCCTGGGATTTATTCCTTACCTTTTCTGTTGGAAGCTAATATCACAGTTTATTTAAAGGGGTTTGATAGTTACTGATTCTTTAATTTGTAATAATAAGTCACTTGAATCCCTTTTCAATGAAACATGTAACAGTGTATGTTAACATTGATTTCATCCTATTTAAATTGGGGATAATAATGTCTATCTCATGAGGTTATAGTGAGGATTAAATGATCAATGTAAAGCTATGAAAAATGCTCAATAATTTTTAGCTAACATGACTATTATTATTACCATCAAAATTATTATAACTCCATAGTCATTTTATTTTGAAACATCCAGTTGTAAGGGAGCAAAACCCATCTAGTAGGGTGAGAACACAGTGAAGCTTAATTGATTGTGCCGAGATCAAAGAACGACATAAGGGTTGGAATGGCACTGAGCCTGAGAAGACAATAAGATTAGGCCCAGGAGAGCCATCAAGTCTCTTTTTCCATCTCTTTTGTTTAGCCCTGCACATCTGCATCAATATTTCATGTCTGCATAATGGCTCTTCTGCTTTTCTCTGAAAAGGCAGTTTACATGTTACCGTAACAGGTTAACTCAGACGCATTGCCACAGATCCTTTTACCTCAAGGGACTCAGTGTTGTAGTTCAAGCCACAAGCTGCGACTAACTCCCGAGATCTCAAAGCCCTTTCTAAATAGAAGAGAAAATGTGATCATTCCAACTGGATTCAATAATCTCCTGACCCTGGTAGGAGCAAAGAGTTGATATAATTTAAAAATGACTGCTTTTTCACCCTCATGTTGTTTAGGGCAGTTTCCGGACATCGGAGAATTATTGGTAGCGCTGCCAGAAAGCCCACTTTTATGTCCCACTCTCGATTTCTCAGCACGTTTATGTCTTTCTTTCCATATATCCACAAATATCCTATCCATGCTTCACAAGCTTGATGCATAACAACAAACACAGATAGCTCCATAACTGGAGAAAACCTGACATAAAATCTGTCACTTCACCCAGAGGATGATACAGGGCATATATCTGGACTTCTTAGGAGAGAAATGACTCAAATTAATTTAAAACAAAAATGGAAACTTATTAAATTATTTAACTAGGAAGTCCAAAGATATTTTTAGATTTAGGCTCAATTAGGTTGCAAAGATCAAGCAATTTTCCAATATGTGTATCTCTACTTCCACTGCTTCCCTCTGTGTATTGCCTTACTATTCTCTACTTCAGAAGGACTTTATCCATCTATCTAGGGGTGACAGGTCACTATTAGATTCATGGTTTATTATCCTAGTTTTCTTTCCACTATCAAATATACATTACAGAGAAGGATTCTTCTGATTGATCTTGATTTGGTCATAGGCCAACTCGGGATCAGTTGTTTTATTTAAGAAAAATGGTGTTCTGCCTATGGCCAGGCCTGCATCATGTGTTTACTTCTGAGGCTGGACATATATGGAGGGAGGGGGGATATGCTCTATGATTGACAGCCCCACTGGAACCTAATGGTTGGTGAAGAACAGATCCACAAAGGTAGAAGTGCTGGTAAAATACTTCCCAACCCATTTTATATTCCAGCCATGGTTGCCCATCATCAGCATTAAGACCAATTATTAAATGTCTTCACCTAACTTGCTATATTAATTACAAATGTCACCAAATATGTACTCATTCCCTCTCCAAAGGGCAAGAAATCAATATCACCTTTAGATGGCAAAGCCACAGATGTGTACTCCCCCTGGATCAGGTCCAGATGTGGGTCTCTATGGTATATTTTACCACCCTAACATTTACAGTCCACAGTGGGGGTGGATGGGATAAGCCTCCTATTTGTGATAAAGGGGAGAAGAAATAATAGACAGCTGTGTCACTGAACCTCAGAATAAATCATATTCTGTAAAAAGGGATAGTAAGAAACCCTCTTTGGCCATGGGGTAAATTCTATGTCTGGAGTAAATTCTGATCTGCCTCCCTTTGCTCTCACTGCTAGGAGGTTTGCAAGGGTTCATTTTCCACAGTGGCCGTGTCTGAAAGGAGCATATGGAAGGATTTCCTCCATAGCATTGTAATTGCTTAATCCACTCACTTTCTGTAGATATGGTCATAGTGATCTGAGTGTTGAATTAATGGTTGAGCAGCAGTATATCCGTGTTATGTAGCCTTGAGGGTTCTCTCAAAATTAAATTTTCTAAAATTCCCACTCTTCTACTTGTTAATTTATTTCTGACATGTCTACAGAATGGTAATTAGCATTAGAAATCCTGGATTAAGAACACTGAATCTACTGATTTTCTCCCAATGATTGTCCTAATGCTCTGCTGATCTCTCAAACTCACTGCTATAGGGCTTCCACTTAGCCCTCAGCTGGTGGTAGTAAGGATGGACCCACCTCTGCCCTGTCCTACTACATCACAGATGATAATGCTTTCATGATTTACCTCCTAGAGTGTATTAACTCTGTCAGTCTGGGTACAAACATTAGGAGATGTCTGGAAGATGAAGTGTGTAATGTAAACTGCTCCTGGACACCAATCTTATTTTCTTACTCCTCTGCTTTCACTTGTTCTAACTTTTGGGAGAGACAAATAATTTGTTTTGTTTTATGATTAACAAAGCACTGGTTTTTTGACTGTCAGACATCTCAGATTCCTGTGTTGTGCTTTATCAAGAATTCTAAATGTTGTTCTCTTTCTGCTTACAGACTTCTGGCTTGGGAATCCAACCTTGTCCCATTCTTGCAAGAGATCACTGGAGGCTGCTAAATTTGCTAACATTCTCATATATTCGCCAGGTCTCCAAAGGTCCCACCTAAGTAAAGCAGGGGTCTGAATTCTAGGATACATCAGAGACCTATCAAATACTTCTGCCTTTCAATCCAGAGAGAGATCATTGCTGCTCACAATGACATCTGGACTCAACTTCCTATTTCAGGGTCTTGTTACCTGCAGAATTCCTTTTTAAGACACCACTTTATATATGAAGATTCTTTGAGGTGCAAGGGTCAAAACATAACTTGCTTAAATATAACACAGAACTGAGTTGATGCTTTTATAATTGGTTGTATCTAGAACTCAGTCATCATGTAAAATTCCTCCCCCCACTTATGGCTTATTTTTCTTTATAACTTAGTTTAAGTTTCTCCACCAGCATTCTTTCCTGCTGTTAAGAAAGAAGGAGTCCAGTCCTCCTGGCTCCTTCATCTTAGTTTGACAATCTCAGCAGAAAGATTCTAATTCTCTAATTGCATTGTGATATTTGGGTATAGTTTTAAGCTTTACAACACAATCCCCTATCTCACTTAGGGATGCATACAGATGTGAAGAAAGAAAGTGTCAGGATAGACATGAGAATGAGGAACACCTGATCAGGGACCGCGATTATCTCTGTGAGGCCAGAGGAGAATACTCTGTGGTGGGTTATGGAGGAGCTTTAGCTGTATTGGTTTGCATGGGTCCTTGCTGTTTATTCCTTGTGCATTTTAGTATGCCCAAGATACTTTATAATTTCAAATAGAAAAAAATTGCTGTCGTGTTGGAGGTTCGATTCCAGAGACAATTTCTGATTGGCCCAGTTTAGGTGATTTGAGGAGCCTGTCCCCTCATTGTTCCTTCTCCAATGAAATGTGGAAGGCTAGGTCATATGCTGACATCAGGGATGTGGGGAGAATCAAGAGGTCCTGTGATGCCCAGCCCATTAGCTACAAAAGGAACATGGGAAATATGGTTTTCCAACAAAAGGGGGGTTATTGGTGAGATAAAAACAATTGAGGGATTTTATTAAATGGGTTAATTTTCCCCAAATGAAATTCATTCCTTCTCTAGTTCATCTGAAGCCTGTCCCAGTATGGATTCTCATCACTTTATATTTCATGGCCTAAAAGTATAACATTAACCATGGTCAACATACCTGATAAACAATGATGGGGAAAAAAAACAAGATGAGTTGTTAATGAAGTAAATATTAATCTTTTCCTTGTGCAGTGTACTTCAGGGCCACCCCCGAGAAGAGCATGAGGAAGGCTTCTCTGTGTGTGGGGGGTGTGTATGCACACACACAGGCATGCAAACACCGCTTACTTCCTGGTGGTGCTTGGATTTGGATCTGAGGGTGACCCAAATGGATAACACCCCACCCCCCGCTATTCGTTATCATGGCTCACTGTTCCTCAGAGTCTCACACTGCCCTGAAACCTCCTCACTGTCATTTGGCTTCATTTTGGGGAATTCATTTTGTTTAAAAAACGTTCCCACAAGACACTATCAGGATGCCCTCCAAACCCTATTTTACCATCAAAACTCCTGCCTGTGATCATGGGCTATCACCAATGTTCAACCATCCCCATTTTTCTCTGCTGATGAGCCCCAGCCACAGATCATGATGGGTAACAATGGGATCCTTCTTTACCAGGACCCCATCCTGGCCCTTTCTCCTGACAATGCAGTGACGGAATGAACTTTACACTGAAGTGCAGAGATTATTATTATCAGAAACAAATATTTGAAGGCTGCTTTAAAGACATAGGAGTGGGAGAGGGTTGGTCAGATTTGATATACATGCACCCAAATTTTGGATTCTGTAGTTTTTAATCTGTACATCACTCTTATCCATAGTACCTAGTAAATCTACCTGCTGTAGTTCATGTGATTCATGATTTTTTTGTTGTTGTTTAAACCTCAAATATTTTAGTTTTAAAATTTTTATAAATGTTTTTATTTATTATTGAGATAGAAACAGAGCATGAGTGGGGGAGGGGCAGAAAGAGAGGGAGACACAGATTCCAAAGCAAGCTCCAGGCTCCAAGATGTCAGCATAGAGCCTGAGGCGGGGCTTGAACCCATGAGCAGTGAGATCATGTCCTGAGCCAAAGTCAGCCACTCAACCAACTGAGCCACCAGGTACGCCAAACCTCAAATATTTTAAATAAATGACCCAGGTTTTCTTTATATGCTTGCAGCTGAACGAAGGGCTGAAGCATATCCTGGACTGAAACTAAAAATTTCAAGGTGCAAACTGCACACTCCCACCTATACCATTATTTGCTACTATTTCCACTAATGTTCATTACAGGTAGGTGCTCAGACTAAGTCTGAAGAGCCAAAAGATAATAACTCAATCAAATACTTTTTTGTGGTATGATATGGAGTAGTAATTTCTTCCTCTGGGGTGAGAAACTCCTCCCTGAACCTGACCCTTTACCCCTGAACCTTCCACATTCTCTGAAGGTCTCTTATTCTCAGCCCTTCACCTGGTACTAAAATGAGTCATTAGTTAGAATTTCCTAGATCACAAATAACAGAAACCAGCTTGTATTTACAAATATAGGAATGGAAAATACATTATGAAAATGGACACATGTTTTCCAGGGCCCCAGGGCAGGATTGCACTCAAGCCCACAACAGAATCTAGATTTAGGAAATGGAAAACAATTAGTACAATTAGTATCATCTTTTGTCCCAACTTTGCACTGTCCCTTTGTATTCTTGTCCTCTTTGCAAATCAGGTTTGTTTTTCTGTCTATGTGACTAAATACAGTTACTCCACAGACTGATGTGATAGCTCCAGATGCAGAAGTTGTCCAAATTCCAAAAGAAAATCTGATTGGCTTAATTTAAGACAAATGCCATTCCTACTTCATAGGTTGTGCAAAGTGAAAAATTAATTTCCGGGGGTTTATTTTGAAACATCATCTGGCCACTTTAAAACATGATCATCCTAGATGAAGCATCTGAATGGAATTCTGACACATAGATACTAAGACCGTGTTTCTGTTTTAATTCATCATAGAGCTTGCCTTGGGTTTATGTTTGCAGTAGGTGCAGAATGTCTGTAGTAATGATATCCATAGGAATATCAGACTTTTGTATGTTAATTGCAGGTTTTCGAAGCTAGCCAACATCAATTTAAGGTCAGTCGGTATTATTATAATTATACCAGATCTAGGGACATGGAGACATAGGAATTTAAGTTGCCTTTTTAAGGAGTCATGAGTCTCCAGGATTTGAATGAAAATCAAGTGGCTCTAAAACATGGGCTCAGTAAATTTAGGTAATGGTACTAGATTTCAATCTCTGTTCTATCTGAATTTCTATTTTCTTCTAACCTTTTTTTTTTATGCCAGCTGCTTGGTATCCCAATAATTGCTTTTCATAATAGATTTTTTAAAACTGAAAAAAATCTGTATTCCTTATATAATAACAAATACCAATGTAATCTGTTTCTGAAAAGAGTATTTTATATGCTTTTGCAACTTCTTTTCCTTTGGTTAAACATTCGCCCTTAATTCCTTTTTTCCAACTAACAGTCATAATGATGGTGGATTTTATTTTGCTTATGTTTGTAAGCAGAATGGGGGCCTTAGGGAACATCTGCTTAAGTGAAGTTTAGTGTATTTAAATTAAATTCCAGTTTAATCTCCACTAGGGAAATATATTTTGAGTTGTCATACAGGAAGAGTGGTGATGGCAGAAAAGGGCGCTGTTCGAAACTGTCTACTTGTGTTTATGTATGAATAACTCCTCTCAGTGATTATAAACATAATTAAGAGATACATTTTGATATTGAAAATTTGATATTAAAGAACGTAGAAGTCACATCTTTGAAGCTCACAGTCTCTTCCATTTATCCTTTTCACCCCTATATCAATTCTTAATTCTCAGAAGGAAAGAGGAAATGTCAGCTACAGGAGTTGTTAAGAGATAAAAAGGGAGAGCATGTCAGCATTATTTGCAATCATGAAATACAAGGCATACTCACTTCACAAATTCATTTCCTTCATTCATTCCCTCATTCATTCTTCATATATGTATTGAGCCCCTACTATGCACAATGATGTGCATAGCACAATGATGACGGGAATGGAGTGGATGGGTATTCTCTGGAAATTAGTGGGAGTTCTCTGGGAACATAAATAAACCTACAATTATAATTCTGATAGTTTTTTAAAAAATATTTTAATACTTATTTTTGAGAGAGGGAGAGAGAGCGTGTGGCGGGGGGGGGGGCGGTAGAAAGAGAGGGAGACACAGAACCCAAAGGAGGCTCCAGGCTCTGAACTGTCAGCACAGAGCCCAAAATGGGCTCAAACCCACAAGCCACAAAATCATGACCTGAGCCAAAGTTGGATGCTTAAATGACTGATTCACCTAAGTGCCCCTAATTTTGATAGTTTTTAGGAAGCAAAAGCACATGAAATTTTATAAGCCTAGAAATCACCTGGTCTGAAAAGCCAGGAAGGCTTTCCTTGGATGAAAGCATCATTTAACTCTGTAGGAGGAACTCATAGATTTTTAAAATATTAAAAAAAAAACATTTTTTAATGGTTAAGTTTATTTATTTACAAGAGATAGAGACAGCATGAGTGGGGGAGGGGCAGAGAGAGAGAGGGAGACACAGAATCTGAAGCAGGCTCCAGGCTCTGAGCTGTCAGCACAGAGCCCAACGCGGGGCTCTAACTCAGAAGCTGTTAGATCATGACCTGAGCCTAAGTCAGCCGCTTAACCGACTGAGTCACCCAGGTACCCCTCACAGATTTTTTTTAATATACAAGAATATTTAGTCCAACATTGTGAATAATAGAAAAATAGCATCAATATAAAATTTTAATAGGGGAATGACACATATAGAATGGATATCCTCACAAAAGGATATTTTGCACCCATTAAAAAGTTAATTGTAGCTTTACCTTTTTTCACAGGGATTTCCATGATGTGATATTAAGAAGAAAAGGAACATTTTTAAAAACAATCAAGTACAGGAATAATTTTACAGAGTAGGTTCCTCAAAGTAAAAGAAGGGAGCAGGGTGAAAACACTTTTCCAGGCCAAGGGAGCAGCGTTTGCAAATGCCCTGAGGAAGAGAATCTGTTGAAACAGATTAATTGAAAGGGGCTGATAGGGCTAGATCTCAGAAAACAGCGAGTGTATGGGGCATGGGGGTTTCAGTTAGCTAAGTGTCTGACTTCATTTCAGCTCAGGTCATGATCTCACAGTTCATGAGTTTGAGTCCCACACCCAGCTCTGCATTGACAGTGCAGAGCCTGCTTGGGATTTTCCTCTCTCTCTCCGTCTCCCTCTTCCTCCCCTACTCATTCTCTCTCTCTCTCTCTCTTTCTCTCTCAAATAAATTAAAAAAAAAAGAAAATGGTGGGTCAAGGGGGCTGGGGGAGGAAGGAAGGGGTGTCTTGTGAAGCAGAGTACACAGGCCAGCTGATGCAGGAATATCCATATGAAGCACTTTGTTGTTATCATTCAGTAAATGTTTTTTACTTTTGAACTGTTCTTTCTTTATCACTTAGCAGCTGTAGGCCATCAGAGTGCTGGCCTTGCAGAGTACTAGATATATATTAGAACCTAAGATGCCATGCTTGGTATAGAGGAATTCCTCAGTAAATCCCAATTTTCTACTTTGCTTACCCTTCCTTTCCATTCTGCTTCTCCCATAAAAGCATGTATAATCTGGTTTTTTGGTTCTCACCACTCAGACCCAATGCTCCTCTATGCTTCTGAACAAATGAGGTTAATGTCCCCTTATTATAGGGAAACAAAATGAAATTTCTTGACAAAATAATCTATACGCATACTTTTAAAAAGTAATGTCATGCCTAATGATAAGTATAAGCAATTTACTTAAAAAAATGCTCTCTGTTTTAGTGTGTAAATATTCACACAACTAGGAAAGAAAATATAAAGTTGTCAGATGCTTGACCTACAGATGTTAGAGGAGACTGATGAGTTTTATCGGTAACTCTGATGAAGTTCCATTGGTACTGGGATTTAAGAAAGGAAAGAACAAATGTCTAAATTAAAAAAATACATTGTAATTGGATTCCTAGGATTCAGTGTATGTTCAAATTGTGCAAAAAAAAAAAAAGTCTTGTATTTGTATGTGAAACAGAGAAGTCCTAGTCTTAGGTGATTATTAATGGCATTTTCATCTTCATTATGTTCGGCAGGACTGCTGTTATTTGTACAAGACACGGGGTAATTTTCCACTGTGAAGGCATACAGCATTCCAGACCTCATCCACCAAGTTCCTGGAGAGCCTGCAATTATTACAGCATTTTCCAAATGTCCTCTGTGGGTTGATATCTCTTCTGCTGAGAACTACTGATCTGATTGGAAGACAAGACAAGACGGGGGAAGATTAAATTATACCAGAAGACTTCAGGAACAGCCCAGGAAAAAAAAAAAAAAAAACCCAACCCATAAACAAGGATAATAATAGGGATGTTATAAGGTCACATATCTTGGGTAGCAAACTAGGAAAGGGATTAAGGCTCGTGCATATTAAGGGGCCCACACCAGCCAAAGCTAATATTAGACAATGATGGAATAGACGTGAGTCTTGAGTGATGGCTCTCCTACAGAGGGACAGAAAGGAGCAAGGGGGCGTCACGGGCTGGAGATCCACTGAGGAGGATGGGCAAAGGCATGAAGCGCAAGGAAACCTGCTAGGTCTGGGAGACATCAGGGATAACAGCACTGCAGACATCTGCAAGCTGAGACCTTCCAGAAGAGGCAGATGGAACTGGCAGTCTACTGATTCTCCCTCTCCTCTCTCTCTCATTCTCTTTTCTTTTAATTACAAAAGTACAATTTATATTGCAGAACTGAGTTGACCTCTGTGAAATGGTCAACCCAGTTGACCCCTGGGTAATTGTTGCTTCTAAGGCCACCTAGAATGATCACTGCTGATGTACTTCTTCATAATCTATACAACATAGGATACCAATGGATGCCTGCAACTGTGTTAATAATGTTGGTGATAATGACTATTACACATTGCCATGACCAAAAAAAAATACCTCTGATTATGGCATTCACATATATCCATAACAATGACAAATAGCTCATGACTTTTCAGGAGAAGTTAATTTACAACATATATAAATTGGACAATGTTCCTATGTTTTAGCTAATACTGGCAAAAAAAACCCCACTAATAATAAATATTTAAACATTGAATAATTACAACAAGCAGTACTTTATACCAAATATCTTCTATTAGCATCACTTCATGTTCTGTCTCTCCACTTAATTGCATGATTATGCATTTTACCAGCAATACTGGCAATATTTTAAAAATTATTAGTGTGTGTTATAAAAAATGTAAACAACCTTATACATATTTTCATATATTTGATCTGCTGAAAAGAAGAGAAGAAATGTCTTCATGTGACGTTAGGCTCTAACAAGTTTAGCTATTAGAGAGCCCCAGGGTTTCATCATTTTATTTCTCTACCCCATTCCCTGAAATAATTTGTTACAATTATCTAACATTTTAGATACTTATGAATTAAAAAAAAACCTACACAGTGGTACATAATAATTTTGAAGAATGAAGGAAGTACAAAGTATGATAATGTATTTTGGGGGGTATATAGGTGGGTCAGTTCGTTGAGCCTCTGACTTCTGCTCAGGTTTAATCTCCCAGTTTGTGAGTTCAAGCCCCAAATCGGGCACACTGCTGTCAATATAGAACTTACTTCAGGTTCTCTATCCCCACCCCTCTCCCTGTGGCTCCCTGGCTCATGCTCTCTCTCAAAAATAAAAATTAATGTATTTTTCATTCCTTCTACAGGAATTTAGTGATGGAAAATACAATAATCATTAATCTGTATATATAATTTTATTTAAATATATATTTTTCCACACCTCTTTTTCACAATGACCTTAACATTTTGGTGGACTTTTTTTCCCCACATCTTTGAGTTTAAGTTGTTCTACACATAAGCACAAACACACAGATAAGTCAAGAATTCAGATAAACATGGATGATTCCTAGCTATATCTACTATGTTTTTTAAATCTGTTTATCTTCTGCCTAGTGCCTGGCACAATGACTTTCCTACAGAAAATTCTCTGTAACTATGTGTTGAACTAGTAAAACTTGCATAATACTTTATGTAACAATTTAAATGTGGCAGATAAATGAAATGATTATAAAGTTCATGTCAATAATTTTCACAGTAGTCTTAACATGAAATGTCTTAAGACTATTAAATTAATGTGATGATTCAGCCGGTAGTAGGTTTTGCCAACACTATTAGCAATTTTCTTCTTAACTTCCTCAGAGTACTTGGGGAATATGTTGTGTTTCTTCTTAAATATTTGTTTATTTTTGACAGAGAGAAAGAGTCTGAGCAGGGGAGGGGCAGAGAGAGAGAGAAAGAGAGTCTCAAGCAGGCTCTGGGCTGCCAACTCAGAGCTTGAACTCACCAACCATGAGATCATGACCTGAGCCCAAGTCTGACACTCAGCCGACTGAGCTACCCAGGCACCTGGGAAAATGTTTTTGATAAACACAGCTAGTTTTGTTACTGTGTGTGTGTGTTTTGGAGATAGATAGAGATAGAGATAGAGATAGAGATAGAGATAGAGATAGAGATAGAGATAGAGATAGATAGAGATAGAGATGATAGAGACAGAGATAGAGATAAAGATAAAGAAAGAGAAAGAGAGAGAGAGAAACCCAAGCACATCCACACTGTCAGTGCAGGGCTCAAACTCACACAATGTCAGACATGTGGCTGGCATGGGGCTCATATGGGGCTTGCACAGGGTTTGAACTCAGGAACTGTGAGATCATGACCTGAGCCAAAATCAAGAGTCTGATATCTAACCTAATGAGCCACCCAGGTACCCCTAGTTTGTTATTGTTATATGTAATAATATTCTTTCTGTAAGGATGGCTTTGTCTGCCTTGAAGCCACTGTCTTAAAATGCATTAAAATATGTATATTTTAAAGCTCTTGGGGCACCTGGTGGCTCAGTTGGTTAAGCGTCTGATTTCAGCCCAGGTCATGATCTCATGGTTTGTGGGTTTGAGCCCCATGTCGGGCTCTGTGCTGACAGCTAGCTCAGAGCCTGGAGCCTGTCTTCAGATTCTGTATCTCCCTCTCTCTCTCTCTGACCCTCCCCTACTTGTGCTGTTTCTCTCTGTCTCTTAAAAAAAAAAAAAAACAAAAAAAAAAACTAAAAAAAATTTTTAAAAAAGCTCTTAAAGGGACATAAGCTTACTCTACTGATAATGGCTTTTGTCATTATTCAGATCACATTCCAACAGTTCTGTAAAGTTCCATCAGCAATCCCTAATGATATAAGCAGTCTATCATTTCTTCCTTGTACAGGTTAAATAAAGACCTATGTGCTTCCCACTTCTAGTTCCTCACACTGGCTTGAACTATTAGCTCCCTTTCCTTGAGCCCCTGTTCCCTCTCTTCACTTGGCTTGTAGGCTCCTTAAGGGGTCAGGTCAACTTTACATCTTCCATCCTGCTAAGGACAGAAAGCTTTTAGCGTACCACCTTTCATGGATTATCCCTCTCCACTTACATTTTCCTCTCTTTCATTAGCTACTTAATAATTGACACTCTTCTAGATACCCTTCTTTGAGATTTTACTTATGTATGAATGAATAGCTTAACAAAATTAGACTTCTTATGGGCCCATTTAAACTTGTTTGGTCTAATTATTCTTGCTATTTTTAAGTATACATTTATGAATGTAGTCCCAAATGCTCATAAGAAACATTCAGAATTATTTTTGAACATTGTGAAAGCAAACCAGTAAATGAAGTACCACACAGATAACATGAATTGAGTGAGTAGGATGACTGTGTATCAGAAACGGAGACCAGGATTGCAAAAACATTGGGGCACCTGGGTGGCTTTGTTGGTTAAGCATCTGACTTTGGCTCAGGTCATGATTTTGTAGTTCGTGAGTTCGAGCCCCACAGTGGGATCTGTGCTGACAGCTCAGGGCTTGGAGCCTTTTTCAGATTCTGTGTCTTCCTCTCGCCTCCTCTGCAGCTTGTACTCTGTCTCTCTCTCAAAACTAAATAAATATTTTAAAAAATTTAAAAAAATACATACTAAAAGGTTAGATATGTAAATTACAGGAACAGAAGAAAAAAGTTACATATATTTAAAAAAAGATGATTTTCTAGATACTGTTGAAGAAAAGATAAATCACAGCTACCACAGTCTGGAAGCCTACCTTTGTTCTGTCTTTGAACTTGCTTTTACTTTCTGACTTAATCCTTTGCTCTGTGCTGTTTCAGCATCTAGAATATGTAAATCTCCTCCTCCAGTCTAAGTCTACTCATCAATCAAGACCAAATCCCAACAGTTTCTCATTTCCCCCAAGTGTTTTATTCAGAGCAAAATATCCATAAAAGTCATTTTTAAGGTCAATTCCATTTTATGATAATTTGCATATCATGGCAAAAGCTTCAAGTGTGCTTATTATAACCCTAAGTTTCATTTTTCCTGTACTAGGCTGCATTTTTAATGTTTGCTGCAAGTGGCTATATTTTGAAGACTATATGGTTATACAATTACTAGAAACATTCCTAACAGATTTACCGAGATGTAGACAAATTTTTAAAATAAATTTTATTTCCTTCATTGATTTTAAGTTATAATTGCTATAATTATTTTGTGTTAAGACCAAATTATAATGCCTCTATTCCCCTACCCTTCCTCCACAACATCCCACCTAGAGTGATCTGCTTTTCACGCTTCTATTCCTGTTTCACAAAGTATCTTTTCATATTAAGTCAGCAACCAGTCCAAAGTGGATACCAAATCTTTGCTGATGTTTAAAATTTCTCTTTCACACGAAAAGGTACATGCACAAGTACTGTTTCTACCACCTTTCCACCTCCTGCTCTTTTGCAAGCCTGGAAACACTCAGGCGGTTGGGCAGGGGTCTGCATGGCTGGCTGCTGATTGGAATTATCTACTCCAGGCTCAGTCTGCCGCGCTCTCCCGAGGGTGGTACACCCCCCACCCCTCCTCAGCTCTAACCCTGCGGCCCCTACGTCCCCCACCCCCGCATTCCAGAGCCGAGGAGGGAGGAGGGGGGAGAGCTCATCCCGGCTCCTCCGAGGTCCGCCCCCTTCCCAGGTGAGCGCGGGAGTCCTCCCGGGTCTCCTCCAGCCCCGGCTCAGGGGTCCGGGCTTGCAGGCTGCAGAGAGCCCGCAGGACGGGGAAGGAAGGCTTTATCCTTTGCTGGTGGAGGGTTGGGTTTCTGAGTTCAGACAGGTTCGGAGGCGCTTTCCGGCTGCGCTGGGCTCGGCGGGACACGACTTCGGACTTGTTGTAACCGGTCCCCACTCCCGCCCTCGCTCCGCTGTGCGCCCGGGCCCGGGAGGCGCGGTCGGGGCTGGCCTCCGCTTCCCTCCGCCGACCTGACGCGCGGCAGGTAACTCCCCTCCCCTCCCCTCCCTCCGCCTCCCTGCTTCCTGGGAGGCAAACGTTCGGCGGCGGGCGCGACTGCGCGCGGCTCGGGGGCGCTCCTGGCCGTAAGTGGGCTCCCGGCTGCCCCCTGCGGCCCCGGCGGGCGGGAGACCGGAGCGCGGGTGCGGCGGGGTCCCGAGGCTGCGCCCACCCTGGGCCGGCCCGGCAGGGGGAGGGAAGGGGAGCCTCCCTGGGGAGCCTGCGCGCGATCGGCGGTTCACCTGGGTGTAGAGTTCGGGCTCCTCAGTTGGGCGGACTTTCTTTTATTAGCGTGTAGGGGAGAGCGCGTCGGGAAGTTTGAAAAGTTGTGTCTGGCTGGGTGTGGGTTCGGGTTCCCCCGGGGACAGGCGCCGCCCACCGTGGACGTGGGATCCGTTTTCCCCCCTGCCCCGGGAGCTGGCGGCGGAGCCCGGGGGAGAAGCGGTGGGAAGGGTCTGGGAAGAGCCTAGCGGGAGGAAGTAGGCGGGGGTGGGGGGTGGGGGGACCTGGTCTGGCAGGGGGGCGGCGGTGCGGAGCGGGGCGTCCGGCAGAAAAGTGGGGAGCATCGGCTGAAGGAGGCGCGTGTGTTCTTTCCATCTCCCGTGGGATTTGCAGCTGGGCTAGGAAGATAAAGTTATTCTTGACCAAATCTTTCTTGTTTGTCTCCAGTCCGGTTCTGGCCCCAAATTAGTTGAGACCTGTGCTTTCCAAACTCGAGTCTGCCCGAGTCTGTCTCTGTGTCCTTGGTTCGCTAGCTAGGTGATCCTGGGACACTCCAGATTTTGAGAACCACTGCTCTAGAGGGAGAGGAGGTTGTTTCTGGAAAGGTAGAGACTTGAGGCCTTATGTTTGTGACGCGTTGGGAGCATTATCACCTATGTAAGGTGTGTGAGGAGGCAGACAATGTGCCTGTGTGTTTGGGCTGCTGCATCCATGAGTGTGTAAAGAGACAGTGGTGCTTTATAGGGAGGAGGTTGTGGGGACACAGGATTCCATGCTGATCACGCACTGAGTGACGAGGTTCTAGGTCTCCCACCCAGAAGTGGAGATAAGGACTCAGGAAGCCAGGACAGTAAGAAGAGCCATGCTGGTGGCAGGAAGTCAAGACTGTAGACCAAGATGGCCAGCTACTCATGTCCAGATTCCCAGTTGGGAAACATTTTGCCAGGTAACTGGCAGGTACCTCCCCTCTCTCCCTTTCTCATCCGCAACCAATGGAAGAGCTCTAGGGAAATCCATGACTGAGGCTGAGTCAGTCCTGACGAGAAATAGGACAAGGAGACAGTGATGAAAGGGAGGGCCTGAGAAGAGAAAACTATTAAAAAAAAATTTTTTTTCTAATTTGGTTTTTCAAAAAAATTAAAGAATGAGAATGCTGTGAAACAGGATGAGGTGGGGGTTGGGGGTCGGTGTTTGTTTTTGTTTTTTCCCTGTCTTGCAGCAGTTCCCAGAACTGATAGTCCCCACACCTTCCAGTTTCAAATACCACCCCCTGGCTTTTGGGTTTAGGGCACACGTGGTGGACACACCTATGAAGGCTGCTGGCTGCACCCTGCAGAGACTGCCTGAGGGACTGGGTGGATCCTGCCTTTAAAGCTGGCACATTCTAGACCGCAGGTGCTCAGAATTTATTGTGGGAAGCTGTGCCTATTGAACAGTTGCTGAAAGGGATTGCATAGATGGAGACCAACCACACCTCAGGTGCTGACTCAGTGATGTCTTTTGTGATTACTCTTTGGAGGTTACTGCTGTAACTATAACTGACTAACTTCTTTGGGGATGGCTTAATTAATTTTATTATTCCTCCTCTTGTATCTCCTGCTACCGCGTCCCCTTACTGTTTATACATGGTTTTCTTGACTATGACTTTCCCTGTAGCAACACAACTACTTTGTTTCTTATTCCATTCCATTATACAATAATGAGTTTCCAAGACGTAACAGTGTACTTTAAATCTTGAGAATCTTGTGGTGAAAGTGTGATCCCAGTAAACCAGACCTCGTCTCCGTGGCCGGGTTGGAGGAGAACTTTTGAAAAGGCCCCACTTACCTTAATTTCACTAATTATTTGTCAAATGACAAGTTGTCCTTGTTTAGCTTGTTAGGTAAGTTTGCATATCTGTCCCTCTGTGACTTGTAAAATATGAGTGCTCCAAGGATGTTTCACAATTCAGAGTCTGTTCCACACAATGTCACTGTTAATTTTGCAATGCACTTTGTTTATTTAATTATTTCTAATCTGCAAGTGGCATGTATTTTAGAATTTTCATGGTAAGTTTATCATTTGAGAGTCAGAATACATTCTCCCCACCACCCCCAATTTAGTGTTCTAACTATGGATTTTGAGATATCATGGGCTAAATTTTACGCAAATAGCACCTAAGGTCCATCACAAATTAAATCCACTGACCAGTTCTCTGAAAAAACAGGCTGGAGCCTTCACGTGCAGCTTCATTCTTACTGAGATAGGCTGGTGGGCATTAGCATTGTCTTGTGGTATTTGGCTCAGCTCACAAGGAGCATGGGTGGAGGTGAAGCGGAATGGGAGAAAATTGGCTCCAGGTTTGGGAAGAGGGTTTATTAAGGAGCCATATATAACATATATGAGAGATAGGGGTGGGCAAATCAGGGAGGCAAAAGATGTTTCCAGCAGCTTTGATGCAATGGGGAAGGACAGACTGGCTTGGAGAGATGATCCAAATAAAAGGGTTACTTACCCATTGGGCACATCTATGTTGGGAAGGGTTTGAATCCTGTGATCGTGTCTGATATGAGGAACCTTTTCCTCTGGGGACATTTAATTACTATCCAGTTTGTAATTTTGTTTTTTTTCACACTGTCCTTAGGAGTGAGGCCAGATGTCCCCTAAAGGCACATGACTTTTATCTCTTGAGCTGTGTAATGGATTAATTTGGAGAAGAAACCCATCTCTGGGGAAGGGAAGTTAGAGATGGTCAGCCTGTTGAGAACTGGTGTAGGGTCATGTGTAATCTCCATGTTATTGGCAGGGGCCTATTTTAAAGAGTTTACACAAAAGTTAGGCAGTCCTCATATCTAAAAGTTATAACTCTGTTCTCTTACACTCTATCCCTTCATTAAACTTTAATGTGTTGACTATTTTGTGCCTAGCATTGTGTCTCACTCTGGGTAGGAAGGTAACAAGATATTGTTCCTGGATCTCAGGAAGCTGACATTTAGGGACGTAATAACAATTAAAAGCGCAAACAGAAATGAATGAATCTGGTCTATTCACTTAGTGTTTCCTTCCTATTTGGAAGTTCCAGCAGATACTGTGTATGTTCATTAATCCTCTGTGAAATTGAACACTAGCAGCCCTGACTTAGTCATGATTGGGACAAAGTGCCCAATTCTCTTGACATCTCAGATTTTCCACTGGTGTGTCCCATCCTGCTCTGAAATTCTGTGTGACCACTTCCTATTGAGGGTACCATAAAATAAAGTTACCTAACATCTCCCCGTAGTATCACTGCGAAGCTCATGATTTTCAGTTCTTTTGTCAGATTCTCATTTCAAAAGGTTTTAGTTCTCTCTCATCAAGTTTGCTTCTCTGATTATATAAGCATTACTCATTTGGGGAAGAAAAGGCAGTTTTCAGAGCACCAAAAAGTGCATCTTCCACCTCAGTGGCTGCAGTAGAGTCACTCAGCCACAAGTGCAGCATGTCCTTTATTCCCATGCACAAGCAGAGTTGGCTTTCCTGGCTTTCGTTCTTAACAGGACATGGCTCTGACTACTTAGCCTCCTCTGACTCATTCAGCAGCTGTTTCCAGATGTTTTAAAAGAATTGTCTTTTCTCTATAAATGCGACTTCTGAATGATTTGTTAGAGAAGGGTGAAATAAAGCTAAGCTGTCCTTAGATTAAGGAGCTATTGACCACGTTCCCCACTGACTCCTTGGCTTTAGACATTGACTCCTTGCTTTCTATGCATTCCTTCATTTCCTTTCTCATCTTTTGTTGTTCTTTCTATCTTTTGTCTGATCTTCTGGTTTCTGGCCTCTTTGTTCCTTCTCTGTGCTTCTCTTTTCTTTCTTTTCCTCTGTCTTCCCTTCCCTTCTTTTCTCTTCTACTCATTTGGCTCCTCCTCTTTTTCTGTGCCACGTTTTGTCTTTTCTTTTTCCTTCTCCCCATTCCTTCTATTTATTTGTCTAATTCTCCGTCTGTTCATCTATTTATTTGTCTTTATTTCTTTCTATCACTTCCCAATAGCAGTACAGTTTTCTAGTTTGGTACATTGTTTATTTCTTTTTTTTTTCCCCCAATGTTTATTTCTTTTTGAGAGAGAGAGCATAAGCAGGAATGGGGCAGAGAGAGAGGGTGACATAGAACTTGAAGCAGGCTTCAGGTTCTGAGCTGTCAGAACAGAGCCCAACGCGGGGCTCGAACTCACAGACTGTGAGATTATGGCCTGAGCTGAAGTCTGACTCTCAGCTGACTGAGCCACCCAGGCAGCCCAATTTTGGTACATTGTTTATTTCTAAAAGTCTGTAAAATTCAAATAATATTTAAATCAAATAACATATTATAGAGATAATTCTGTTCTCTAATAGTTAAAATATATTCTAAATAAAATTGCCAATTATATTTTAAATGTTTGATACGCTAGTCAACAATATATTTCTGGCATTTTATATGTTAAAAATATTCTCTTCCTTCACAATGGAACATGTGTACATTGATCACTGTATTAAAACAAAAGATTGGCCTCAGTTGCCATTTCAGTAATTTCCATCTTTGCCCATGTTATACTCAATTTATTAGATAAGCATTTTACTAACACCAAGACTTTCATTTTTCCATTTTCTGAAAACTTATTTTAAAAAGTTCAAGTTGCAATAAAATATTCAAATAAGAGTATAGACAAGATAGTGGAAAAGAAGGATATTGATGTTACTGAAACTGGATATTGACATACCCATAGCCTGACTGTGCAGTAAGTTGACATATTTGTTAATTAATGAGTTGAACGGTGGATTTATCACAGGAAAGTTACTTTGAGTGTCATTGTCTAATGTAGAATAGTCCAAAGGTCAAAAGAAGTAGAGGGCTATAATACATATAATTGAACTTTATTTTAAAAATCTCAGTAGGAAAATAATACTAATGAAAATTAAAGGTACAGCATATGTCTACAATTTCTGTGTCAACTAATATCAGGCAGAAAGCATTAGGCCATATACAATGAAAGTAACACAAAATATGCTTTACTGTAAAAGTTTTATTTATGTAATACTAAGCCAATTCTTGTACACTCATACCTGAAGGTATTCTTTGATAAGTCTGTGACATCTGGTGTATACTTAAAGCCTTGATTCAGGATGCTTTTATTAAGATAGGGTCTTCCCAATACTTAAAATTCTGTGTTCTGTTTGTAGAGTAGATTTACTTCCATTTATTGGGTTATATCTTACATGCAGAGGAGTTAAACATGAAGTATTAAGGGAAAAGACCATAAAATCTCTCAAAAGTTTGTATCTAAACTATGAGTCTGCCAAAGTTTGGACGGGAACCCATGAACCTCCTAAGTAGGTTTGTGTATGTATCATACATAGAAATGACTGATAAAATCATTAATTATTTGAGTGAAAGAAACTAATTATTATCTTTGGTTTTAAGATCCTAACATAGTGATACCATCATTTGGGGTCTCTTCTCCCTTCTCCCTCACAGTTACACTGATGTGAGCGGTAAGGACAAATGGGAATAAAATAGATGCGCTCCCGGGTGTCACTTCTGGTTCGGGTGTAGAGCTTTATAAACACCGTCTTCACTCAGCCATTACAGTCCCCTGGCACAGAAACACTGTCAGGGGAGTCGGGCACGACCCTGAGGAAGATTGCAGGGAACTCTGTTCACAAGTAACCCACAGGACCTCGAAGTCCATCTGCAAATCCAGCAGCATTTTACACACTTAAAAGAACTAAGTATTTTTTTATACTTTTTTTGGTTAACTTCCATCTGTGAGTGAGAGAAGCCAGTGAAGAAAACAATAAAAGGTTTGAACTAGAATGGGCTAGTTTTCCAATCTGATTTTTTTTGGAATTTCTGAGGGAAAATAAAAAAGAAGTGCTTCGTTTCAACTGTGATAGAGCTATCTAAGCAGGCTTGGTTAAAAGGGAATCCTGAGGGACAAGACTAATAAAGGATTGCTAGACACTGGGATTGCTTTGCATGTTGTGTTTATCTATATGGCTCTTTATACAAATTAAGCCAAAATCTTCCAGACTAGATATAGTATTGACATTTAATTGGGAGGGGGGACATTTTAACTAAATAAACTCATGTCTACCTGAGCAGTTTCCACAATTTTATTTCTGTTTTGAACCTCTACTTTTTAATAGTCCAAGATTTTTGTTGTTGCTGCTAAATGTATAGAACCTTGACTTTTGATGGCCATTCCCAACATACAAAAGGAAAACACATTTTCTTAAGACATTTTATTTGCACACTTTAAATTTAGTGTAGATGAATCACAGTCTTTTTGTTACACATAGTTGGAAAGCCACTTTCATAGTTCATATTGGAGCATATGTTTATGATGATTTCCTACATCACCTGCCAATCTGTAATGTCATCTTGCACCAAGATTGGCTTTCTCTTGTCTGAAGTAGACTCAAAAGATGGATGACCGTGCAGATGACACACATTCAGCCTTTCACTCCTCCAGGCCCTTGTTACCGGCAGTGCACTCAACATATCAGGTCTTTGTTACATATTCTACAGAGGTTCAGAAACTAGGGTCGAAAGATCTCAAAGTCACTTCCTGTGGTAATCAGAATTGCGGTGGGTGTTGTGAAGTGGGGAGGGTTTGGTGAGGCAAACGAGAGTGAGGGAATAGATAGATCCCTAGTTATGTCTCCTTTGTGATTGATTACAGGTGAGGGAAGAATGGACCATAGATCCCGGTATACTTAGCATGTAAGGCAGTAGGCCTTATGTAGGACGGCAGTGATACTCCAAATGAGGAGGACCCGATATGACTGAGCAGAGATACATTAGAATAAACAACATGGTGGCCTTCGAGGAACTTCCATTTTGGTGAGGGGGATACAGGCCATGTCAAGTAAACAAATACCTTAATTATTTTACATGATAATAAGTGCTAAATGTTAAATAAAGCCAGGTGATAGAAGTAAGCATAACTGAGAAGGTAGGGTCTTTAAAATTTTTTTTAAATTTATTTTGAGAGAAAAAAATAGAGCTTACGCACACTCACACATGCACAAGGGCAGAGAGACAGGGAGAGAGAGAATTCCAAGCAGGCTCCACATACACCATCAGCATGGAGCCCCACATGGGGCTTGATCTCAGGAAGTGTGAGCTGAAATCAAGAGTCGGATGATCAGCCTACTGAGCCAACCAGACCCTGGTTAGGTCTTTTTTTTTTTTTCTGTTTTTTAATTTTTTTTAATGTTTATTTTTGAAGGCAAGAGAGACAGAGCATGAGATGGGGAGGGGCAGAGAAGGAGACACAGAATCTGAAGCAGGCTCCAGGCTCCCAGCTGTCAGCACAGGGCCCGTTGTGGGGCTTGAACTCAGGAGCTGTGAGATCATGACCTGAGCTGATGTCAGACACTTAACCAACGGAGCCACCCAGGCACCCCCAATATAGGTCCTTTTTAAAATAGGTCTTCTGGAATGCCTCCCTAAGGAGGTACCATATGAGTGAGGTAGGAATGAAAAGAAAGAATTCCAGGATGTGGGAATGACTAGTGCAAAGATCCTGAAATGGAAATTAACTTAGCATGTTCAATGTAAAAAAGTGAGCCTATTAAATAGTCAGGGAAGGTTTCCAGAAACCAGTTGAGTATATGAGTCTGGAGCCTAGAAGAGTAGTCCCATATGGAGATTTTTGAGTCATCGAAAAATGACGGAGAATATTTCCTGCTCTAAGACTGGATGACATTATCCTGAAAAGAATATTGACAGAAAGAAGTAAAGGTATAGATAAGTAAAGTTCCCGAGTCCAAGCCCAGACAGCAGGAACATAAGCAGCCTTGACGGCATTTGAAAGACACTCTTAGCCTCCTGTCCTAGAACCCAATATTGAGGAGATCTCAGCAGTGATTTCAGACTGTCAGCGACCACTGTCACTATTAAATGGTAACTACTCACTATTAAAAATCATTTTCCCTGGTACTGTATTCTCAAGGAAAAAAACAAATAAAACAAACAACAAAAAAAACAACAGTTGCAAGTTTTGCCTACGTTTGGAGTAGAGAGATGGACAGGCTTCTTGAAACCAGAATCTGGGTTTGCATCTGGATGATGTGTTAGATAAACTTAAGCATCACAGTGTTCTGTTTTACCATGTTGGAAAATATGGACTTTTAAACTTCTCAACACTGCTCTGGAATATATAGTTTACTCTAATTGCACTGTAATGATATACCAAACATCTATAATCAACCTGCTTCAACAGTGAATCCTTTCTTCCTGCTGAAATAAGTTCATATAATAACAGAACTGATATCAAAAACAGGAGAAATGAGTCCTACTTTATAGCTAATTTGTATCATTATGTTGAAAAACAAGACTTAGAACTGTATTTCATGAAGCTTAATTTAAATACAGAGAAACTGTTTTCAGAATGACTTTAACATAATTAAACATCTCAAGAGACAATTTTTAGGGAGAATTCCCAAATGACACTTGATAACATTTCTTTCCTTCTGACAAAGTGCTCATTTGAAATTAGTATTTATTTTTTAATAGAGATCTATGGATTTACCTAATTACTTTTACAATGCTCAGTAGGTTTCTAATTATTCTTTTACAAGCCCTTTTCAACAGGTAATATTTTGTATTATCAAAAAACTAACCTATTTAATTGAAATAAATATATGCTTGTCTTAAAAAGTTCTGCATGGATATTATCATTTTTTTCTTTTTTATTCTCAAGTTAGTTAACATACAATGTAGTCTTGGCTTCAGGAGTAGAATCTAGTGATAACATTTCTTACATATGACACCCAGTCCTCATCCCAAAGAGTGGCTTCCTTAAATCCTTCCTTAATCATCCGTTTAACCCACCCGCCACCGGTCAGTATTCTGTATTTAAGAGTCTCCTATGGCTTGCCTTCCTCTCTGTTATCTTATTTTTCCTTCCCTTTTCCTATGGTCATCTGATGAGTTTCTCAAATTCCACATATGAGTGCAATCATGTATCTTTCTCTAACTTATTTCACTTAGCATAATATCTTCCAGTTCTATCCACATTGTTGCAAATGATAAGATTTCATTCTTTTTCATTGCTGAGTAGTATTCCATTATGTGTGCAAGTGTGGATGCGCACACACGGGCGACCACACCCACACCCACACATATATATACACCACATCGTCTTTATCCATTCATCAGTTGATGGGCATTTAGGCTCTTTCTATAATTTAGCTATTGTTGATAGTGCTGCTGTGAACATTGGGGTGCATGTGGCCCTTCAAATCAGCATTTTTGTATCCCTTGGAAAAATTACTAGTAGTGCAATTTCTGGGTCATAGGGTAGTTCTATTTTAAATTTTTTGAGGAGCTTCCACACTGTTTTCCACAGTGGCTGCATCAGTTTGCATTCCCACTAGCAGTGCAATAGGGTTCCTCTTTCTCATAAACGAGTAATCCAGTGAAGAGATGAGCAGACGCTATGAATAGACACATTTCCAAAGAAGATATCCAGCTGGCAAACAGACACATGAAAAGATGCTCAACATCGCTCATTATCAAGGAGACACAAATCAAAACTACAATGAGATCCCACCTCACACCAGTGAGAATGGCTAAAATTAACAACTCAGGAAACAACAAATGTTGGTGAGGATGTGGATATGATCATTTAAAAGATATAAATTCTTCAGGATTTTTTTTTTTTGCCTATCTTGTTTAATCAACTCCTTCTGTTATGCTGAGCTATTAAAGCAGTAGAATATTAGCTTGTTATGTAACATAGTGAACATTAACAATTGTGCTCGCCATAGATAATCTCGACCATCACAGAGCTGACAGTCTAGTGGCGAAGATAGAGAATAATGCTTATAAGTAATGCATGGAAAGTGATACTATGTGCACAAATTGCTACGGGAGCTGCTTACAGTGGCTGTGTTCCTCGCCCCTGGGAGTTAGGGACAACATGGCACATCTGTGAGCTACGTACTCAGACCTCATTAAGTGTATGCAGTTATTTTTATTTTATTTTTTTTCCTTTTTGGTCCCTGAACCCATATGGCTGTAGTTTCTCATATTCTGTACTTGTTCACGTGTTGTGCTGTAACACTTACTATGCTGTTTTATATGCAGCGTTTTGAATTACATGTGATAGTCAACTTAAAGCGTGAATGGAAAAAGAGGAGGGTATTCTAATGTAAAAAATAACTAGTGGAGTAATTCCCTTAAAAAAATTCCTTTTCCCCCCAAAGTGAAACGATAGATAGATAGATAGATAGATAGATAAACATTTGATAGAAGCACAAAAGTGTAAAGAAATTTAAAAAAATCACCCATAAAACAACCTCTCCAAGGCAGCCACTCTCATTTTTCTGTACGTGTTTTTATTTTTGGTTTTGGATGAATTTTCTTTATTTTGTAATTCTGCCCTTATATGGCTTGATAGCCTTATCAAGGCTATCCTAAAGCATCATAATATAAACATTTTTTGCTTGCTATCAAAACTACTTTGGGCAGCTTTTGACTTTCTTGGCTTTTTGTTTTGCATTTGAAAATGGATATGTCGAATATTCTTCATTTAACTTCAAAAAAATGGAGCTGAACTGTGAAGGCTGACTTAGAAGAAACTGAGGACGGCAGGCAATTCCTTGTCACAGTGGAATAAGAAACCTTTTCTTCCTTCCTTCCTTCCTTCCTCCCTTCCTTCCTTTTTTCTTTCTTTGTTTCTTTCTTTCATTTATTTTGAGAGAGAGAGAGAAGAGAGAGAGAGGGAGAGCACGAGTGGGGGTAAGGCAGAGAATCCCAAGCATGTCTGTGCTCGTAGCACAGGGCTCAAACTCAGTAATCATCAGATGTCCAACAGACTTAGCCACTCAGGCACCCCAAGAAGCACTTTCTTAGCCACCTCCCTCTTCCCAACAACACTAGCAAGTTTGTTGGTATAGCAGACCTTTTCAACAGGCAAAATGGATACCATCTTAGAATTCTGAAGCCAAAGGTACCTGGAGCCCAACTGGTTAAACAGTCTAGGACTCTTGCAAAAAATATGTCCTCTGCTTTATTACATACTGAGAGAGGGTACTCATTAAGAACATAAGAGAAATATAGATCCTTATTACTGTGTATACTTCTTGCCGTTATTGCTGTGACCAGGGTGTGGGGGTGCAAGAGCACCTGTCTCGGAGGTCCCAAACAGATCAAACTTGGCCACTCGTCCCTCACAAAGTCCAGAGGCAGTGGGATGAGTAATGGTGAAACAAGAAAGGAGTTTATTTCAGTGAAGCCAACCCTTGGAAGATAGCGGATTAGCCAGAAGACAATGGACTGGGATCCTGAAGATTATCTCCAAAGGACTAAAATTACTTCCTGGCTTATATAAAGCAGATGCTGGACAAAGGTTAGTGGATAATTGCTGGAAGGCAGGAAAGGTCAGGCCCATCCTTGTCTTGGGGTCAGTCACAAGGATCTTGCTGGCTCAGGGCAGACCTTAGAGCATAGTTTCATTTCCGTATGGTAGGATGCTTTGCCTGCAGGGTCTTTTGCCTGAATTAACAGATAAGCTGGAAAGAAGAACTTAGTCAATTAGAAAATGTGCACTGAGGCCAGAATGCAAGGTTTGAGGTTGTCTCTCATTACTATCTAACTATTTTAGTGGTTTTTAAGGCTGATACAGAGTTGGGGGCCTCCATCTCATTAATTCCAACTTTTTGCCTTCAGTACTGTTATTTTAACCATTTTTCTGATCAGGGACATGAGGCTTAGAGCCCTCAAGTCACGTGACCATAATCTTAAGACCTATTTGTGGCAGAGCCAAAGACAAAACTGGGGCCATCTCACCCATTCTGAGTCCCTGAGCCAATCAGTGATTCGTCACTCAGTCCTGCTTTCCCACTTGACACAATTAAAGACGACTCTTCTGTGTCCCTTTCAGTGTTCTCTTTAAACACCCGAATTTTTCAGCTGCTCTTCAAGATGTAATCTGTCCCAAACTGCTCAATTCTGTACTTGTGTGTGTGTGTGTGTGTGTGTGTGTGTGTGTGTGTGTGTGTGTGGTTGGTTGGTTGTTTTAAACAGAGAGAGAACCTTAAGCAGGCTCCACACCCAGTGCAAGGCTGAACCTGACATGGGCTTGCTCTCTAAACTGTGAGATCATGAGAACCTGAGTTGAAATCAAGAGTTAGACGCTTAACTGAGCTATCTAGACACCCCTGTCTGATTAATTATTTTATATTATTTTAAACATTTTTTAATGTTTACTTTGAGAGAGAGCGAGTGGGGGAAGGAGGGAGATGGAGAATACCAAGTAGGTTCTGTACTGCCAGCACAGGGCCTGATGCAACGCTTGGGCCTTGAACTTATGAACCATGAGATCATGACCTGAGCCAAAATCGAGAGATAGATGCTTAACTGACTGAGCCACCGAGGTGCCCCCTGTATTTTTAAACTTTAATGTGAATTAATAATTTTACATTTATTGTATTGGATTTAATCTTGTTTATATTTATTTGTTATTTCACCACCTTAAGATTTTTTGAATATTAATTCTGGCATCTGATGTGTATGCTATTGTTCATACTGTATCAATACTTTTCTATTTATTCATCTGCATGATTGATACATACATTGATCATGATCAGGACAAGATGGCACACTTCACAGCACAAGATACCACCCCGTTGGGATGACCTTATCCTGTTCATTAGAGCTTCTGGAGTGCCAGTATCATGACATAGTGCAGTTTAGGAGTAGTTTAGGTGTTGGTAAAACAGTAATTTGCTTTAATTCCACTTACATTTTAAGCCATGCCTAGAAGATTCCTCTGCAGTTTGACTGTCTAGTATATGCTCTTTGAGAAAAGGGTTTATTGTGGGTTTTTTTTTTCCTCCTGTGGATTTCTCTGCAGGAATCACTCAGTAATTCTAAACACCAGTGAATGATGATGTTTTAATGTCATTAACATATATTGGGGGCCTTTATATTCTTATATCTGGACTATAGTTTAAACTGGGAATGGAAAATACATTGAATAATGAGTATTAAATTTTTTTTTTAATCTTCATTTATTTTTGAGAGAGAGACCGTGCATGAGCAAGGGAGGGACAAAGAGAGAGGGAGACACAGAATCCAAAGGAAGCTTCAGGCTCCCAGGTGTCAGCACAGAGCCCTATGTGGGGCTTGAACGCATCAACTGCAAGATCATGACCTGAGCTGAAGTCAGACACTTAACTGACTGAGCCACCTAGGCGCCCCTTCAATTATGGGTATTTTAAAAATTATTTTGACAAAGCATTTTTGTCATACCATCCTCCAATGAAATGAAATAAAGAAATGTTTAGATATTGAGCAAGTTGAATTTTTATTTGGGATTTATAAGATGAATTGGAAGTACTTAGTTTCCTTTTCATGAATTTGAAAACATGGGTGGTTCTATTTGTGATCTGCACATGGAGATGTTTGCGTCCAGACCCCTGTGACTGAGTGTGCTGTGTGTTTGTATATTCCTTGGCCTCCTGAAAAGCATGCCCTGGGGAAGACTGTAATCTGTGCTAATGGACTATTTTGTTATGTGATTGTAAAGCCAGCTGAGAAATTTTTAATAAGTTTGGATGCCACAGTTTGATATCAAATTGTACTTGGCAGCTTGAATATTATAGTAAAATTTTAATTTAATAGTATCTTCTTTAATGTTTTAATTGTCATCTTAAATTTCTGGTAATCAAATTCAAAGTCAAAGACAATCTTGGCAGCTAAAAATTCAAAGGAAAAAGAGATCTACCATTTTCAACTGTTGTGACCGTGGATTATGATTTTCTAAGGCAGAGATGTTCTGAAATACTCCTTAATGAAAACATCTTCTCATATTCTCTAGGTAGATATTTTGACATGTAAAGTCAGTTACCCCCTCCCAAAAGAAAGATTGACTGAGATTTTTTTGTCAATATTTGGAAGACTATCAAATGTTCTTTAATAAATTTGTTCAACCTTAAAGTTATGTCAGAGACCTAGTTTTATGTCATCACATAAGCTAGAAAAAAAAACACTTTGAAATCATTTCTGGATGGTAAATTACTTTTTAAAATTTTGTAAGTATCTTTATTTAAAATTTTTAAGGTTTAAAAAATAAAGGTAATTTTTATATGCGTTTGTGTTAGCTTCTTGGTACTGCTATAACAAAATATCACAAAACTCGGCCTAAAACAGTGGAATTTATTTTCTCATAGTTCTGGAGGCTAGCAGTTCTCAATCAAGGTGTTACTAGGACAGTGTTCTCTCTGAAGGTTCTAGGAAAGAATCTGTTCCATGTCTTTCTCTCAGCCCTGGTGTTGCCAGTAATCCTCAGCATTTCAGTTTCTGCTTCTGTAGTCACTTGGAATTTTTGTTTGTTTGTGTCGACTCGACTCACTCCTTCTAAGGGGACCAGTCGTACTGGATTAGGCCCCACCCTAATTAAATACGACCTCCTCATAATATGATTACATTTGCAAAGAAGACCCTATTTTTAAATAAGATCACATTCACTGGTACCAACGGCTTCTACTTCAACACACCTTTGTTAGAGGACATATTTAATCCATAACAGCATTTAGTAGTTGAATACAAACAGCGTAAGACAGAAGTTGGAAAATGGGCCTCAGCGACAACAGCAGCTGTGATCCTTTTTGCCTTTTTTAAAGTTTATTTATTTTGAGAGAGGGACAAAAAGCACAGGAGCAAGAGAGGGAGAGGGAGAGAGAGACTAAGAGAGAATCCCAAGCAGGCTCTGCACTATCAGTGCATAACCCAACAGGAGGAATGAATCTACAAACCATGAGATTAGGGCCTGAGCTGATATCAAGAGTTGGACGCTTAACCAACTGAGCCTCTGAGGCGCTCCCCGTTTTGTATTGGTTTCAAAGGCTTGACTTTGGGTCATCTGCTTGCACATTGCTAGTCATAACCTTGGACTATTTGTGATTTAAGGGAGTGATAATTTTTCCTTGGAGCATTTTTCCATTGACCTGTTATTTCAGAAGTCTTTTCAAATGAATCTTTTCAGATCAGAAACCATAAACAAGTATGCGATTTACATAGTTTTATAATGAAACTGCTGAATTGTTTTCCAGAGTAGTCTGTGAAGTAAAGTCTGGTGTTTAATATCATTTTTTATATTCTTTGTATTTATAAATTTAACGTTTGGAATTCATACTTTCCATGAATGACACCAAAGATTCAATATCAAATGAATTTGTAATGCTTTTGAGGCATGGATTTGAATCCCATGTTTTATAAGCTTGTTTTTTTGGAATGAGTCACTTCACTAGCAGATGAGCATAGTGATCTGTTCAGCTTTTATATCATAGTGAAATTTTATTTTTCTCTACTCATTAACTGTATTATGTATGCTTATATACTTTCCAGGAGTTTTTAATGGTTATTAATAAAATAATACACCTTTACATGTTTAAAGGAATACTCAATTAATTTTGTCCTCAAATTAAGCACTTAAAGTGTTCAGTGATTAAACTCTTGAGAGTGCCATATTAAGTCTGTAGCTAAATATAGGTGCTATTTTATTGTAGTGCCCATTTATGCAAGTGCCATTACCCTCCTATTCTCCCTTAAAATTTGTTTGTAAATGGCTCCTGCACAATTATCCCTTGTATACTGCTCTTGTGATAAATGCTGATCTCTAGACAGTGGTGAGAGGGCTTGGCTTCTCTAGTAGGACAACATCAAGCGTATTTTTATTTTATTTTAAAAAAAAGGATTTTTTTCATATTTATTTATTTATTTTGAGAGAGAAAGAAAGAGTGCACCCATGTGCAAGTGGGAAAGGGTCAGAGAGAGACAGAGAGAGAGGAAGAGGAAGAGAGAATCCCAAGCAGGCTCTGCACTGTGAGTGCGGAGCCAGATGTGGGATTTGATCTCACTAACTGTGAGATCATGACCTGAGCAGACGCTTAAACGACTGAGCCACCCAGGTGGCCCTAGCATATTTATTTTTCTATCTTAACTGTTATACATAATATCTCAACTTCAGTGCTCATAGCTGTCACGTTTTTTTCTGTGATGTATTTTTCCACATTGTATCTGGCATTCCTATTTGGTTAGTCCCATAGTGTTTTACCT
The DNA here is from genome assembly GCF_006229205.1 of Suricata suricatta. Classification (NCBI taxonomy): domain Eukaryota; kingdom Metazoa; phylum Chordata; class Mammalia; order Carnivora; family Herpestidae; genus Suricata; species Suricata suricatta. Next base: position 50,509,688 of record NC_043706.1, read on the forward strand.
TTTTTTTTATCTTTGTTTTTTTTTTTCTTTCATAATTAACTTTTAATCTCTGTCTTTATGGTTTTATTTTGCTTTCATGGTCCTTTTGATCTCTATGATTTCTCCCCTTACCCATAGCTCAAGAATGAATTTTTTAGAGTTGCAGAGTATATACTTACCTAGGGAAAGCTTGGAAATCAACGCTGTTTTCTAGCACTGTCATGCATTTGAACTTACAAGGAGATAATTGTAGTATTTACCATCATGTTACAGGAATTCAGAAGTTAAATTTAAAACATGAGGAAAGAGATGCTAAGAAAGTTTAGAATTTTTGTTACAAACCAGTAGTTAACTACCATCTTTAGCAATGACAAATAATAGATGTCATTTTCATGGGATCACTGGATGCCTGTCCTTTCATGGACTGGAATTCTTAAATGAAAACCACACCTCACTAAACCTTAGGGAATTACACTTTAATCAAATGCATTGATTCTATTAAGTAAATAAAAACCTTTTTTTTTTAAACAATTGTAGCATTATGTGCAAAAGAGAACCTTAATGAACATCAAAAAGGTCATAGATTCATAGTATGATAACCAGGCATATTAATTGAGCAACTTGATGATTACTCAACCTTGGTACCACGGACATTTTGGGCCATATAATTTCTTAATGCAGGTGGCTGTCCTGTGTATTGAAGAAGTATGTTCAACATTATCCCTGGCCTCTCCATACTACATGCCAGTAGCATAAACATGTTCTATTTTTTTTTCTTGTATCAGATTTAACCGTTATCCTTTCTATACTTTTAGACTTTGTTGGTAAAAATTTTGAGCCTAGGGGACAGGATTGTCTCCACTAAAAGAGCCAAGTGGACCCTTTTAATTTCTTTCTTTAGTTCTGCCTTAGTCTGTGTTGAATTTTTTCTGATCCTCCCCACACCCCACCCTCTCAGTAAAACTTGTGGCACTATTTTCTATTCCTCCACAACTTGTCTGTATGATTAGTGACTTGCTACATCTTTTGAGCCAGGGAGTTTATACATCATTATGGCTTTATGGGTTATCCTCCCAAGTCAGATTTGAGTTTTGATAGTCCTGAGTCTGAAAAGGTTGGGTCAAGTGGAGAATTTTAAATTAAGACAGCTCCCTTCACAAAGATGTTTTTGGTCAAACTAGCCCTTTAGTGCTTGTAGCACATCATAGAGTCGTATTTCATTTGTATCTGTACAATGGAGAGCATGGCTTAAAAGATTGTAAAGTCCCTTGTTTGCTTGAGATGAAGCCTAGTTGGGTGTCTTATGGAGTGAAAGATTGATTGACATTTTGGGAGCATTGGGAGGGTTGGGGTATGAGCTTGGTTAGGCAGATTTGGATTCATGAGAGAAATCCCCGAATTATCTTTGATAGCTTAAATTTCTTCATCACCTACATGCTGTCAAAGCATCTAATCTCAGGAGTTCTTACTTTGAACCAGCTCATAAATGTTGTCACTTCTTCACTGGGTGTTTGAACACTAAGACCCGGGTACCTGTCTTTCCTCAATTCCTCCAATACTTCCAGACTAATTGTTTTAAACACTGGTTTTATTGAATCACAGAAATCTGTGTCCCTTCAACTGGCTGCATCATGTCTATTCAAATTTACCTCCTACTTCTAATGAAAGTAGCATACTTTCCGGCAGACCAAGTTTGTTTCTTGGTTTTGGTTTTGTTTTTTACTAGCTCATGAATATATCAAACTCATGCCTGTTCTGTGCTTTTGCTTATGTTTTTCACTCTTGTGTGGGATTAAAATACTCCTTCTTGCCACCTGATCGTATTCTTACTCATTACCTCAGGTTCAGCTGAAGCCTACATCCTACACAGGGCTAGTCATAGCTCGTTTATTCCATGTTGATATCTACTTGCTTTTATCTGAAAGCACTGACTACAAGCAGGACTCATTGTGGTTCATAGCAGTATATGGCTTTGTTCAAAGTGATTACAGAAAGTTTTGTGTGTATGTTTTGTTTTGCCTCTTTAGCTAATTAATACATTTCTGGAAGGAAAGTATTTCATGCTTTTTATATTTTTAATATGGGATTATATGCATCACAAGTATTAGTAAAAGCTTCTGTTAATGGATGGCCCGGTACTGATTGTTTTGTATCTTAAACAATTTTGTAAAACCAAAATCAAGATAGCTTATAGAAACAAATGACCATATGCCATATGTAGTCCCAGGTTAAAGTGAAGAAAGGGTGACCTTTCTGGATGTCAGAGAAAAGAAGGCATATTTTCCTAGGTGAGAAACTGAACATAGAGGTACCTTGGAAAAGGGAGATCAACTAGAGGCTGGTAAAAGGAAATCTGGGGGCGCCTGGGTGACTCACTCCGTTAAGCGTCCAACTTCAGCTCAGGTCTTGATTTCACAGTTCATGGGTTTGAGCCCTGTATTGGGCTCTGTGCTAACAGCTCAGAGTCTGGAGCCTGCTTCTGATTCTGTGTCTTCCACTCTCTGTGCCTCTCCCCACTCAAGCTCTGTCTTTTTCACTCTCCAAAATGAATAAATGTTAAAAAAATTAATAAATAAAAGAAAATGTATTTAGCTCATTTGTAATACATATATAAACTATGGTGCAATTAGTGTCACTTTGGATGTGACCTGTGACTGGTAGTGGAAATGAATAAATGTAAAAATAATGATTGACATGGGTCATAAAACATTTTGTTACAGAATTCTAACTGATCTTCATTTCCTTCTTTTCAAGCACCCACATACCTCTCCTCACTGCACAAATGGACATTTGAAAGTGTTTGAAAGTGCTGTTGTCAAATTCTCGCAAGCATGGAGACCTCATCAATGCTGTCTTCACTGAACGATGAGTGTAAATCAGACAATTACATTGAACCTCACTACAAGGAATGGTATCGAGTAGCCATTGATGCACTGATCGAACATGGGTTAGAAGCATACCAACAATTCCTTGCCAAGGAACGAGTATCAGACTTTCTAGCTGAAGAAGAAATTAATTATATTTTGAAAAACGTCCAGAAAGTTTCACAAAGCACAGCACATGGTACTGATAACTCCTATGATGATACCTCATCTTCGGGGACTTACTGGCCCATTGAATCTGACGTGGAAGCTCCAAATCTTGACTTAGGCTGGCCGTATGTGATGCCTGGACTGTTAGGCGGTACCCATATAGACCTCCTCTTTCATCCACCAAGAGCACACTTACTTACAATTAAGGAAACTATTCGGAAGATGATAAAAGAAGCAAGAAAGGTAATCTTTTCATTCCTAAATGAAATTGTTTTTCAATGAAACTTTTTAAAGTTGAAGTATAGTTGACCTACAGTGCTACATGAGTTTCAGGTGTGCAGCACAGTGATTCATCAAGTCTGTACCTTATGAGGTGCTCACCAGTAGTGCACTTACCGTCTGTCACCACACAACACTGTTACAATACCATTGATTATATGCCCTACATTGTACTTTCATTCCTGTGACTTACTCATTCCAGTCTAAATGAAAAATATGAAACATGGAAAAGCATCAAAGTAGTATAACAGATATGTATGTTAAATGCATCTCTATATGTGTGGACCATGCCTATTATTCTCAGGAAATGTACCTGTAAAGGGATTGTACTTCCCATAGCTTGTGTAGATTTAACAGACTGGCATTAGGATCCTGCTCTAGGTGGAGATTTCCTCCTCTTCTTCCTGTACATCCACCTTCTTCTGCCTGTGAAGGCTACAGTGTGTGGACTGGGAATGAAATGATGGGACACATTGAGTCAAGGCACTTACATTTTCCTTAATCTCTGAAAGGAAATGTGTTTTTGGTAAGTCAGTTGAAATTTGTTTTGAACTCAAAAGGACTGAGCCCTAATTCTTGCTCTAGATATAGTTGATGCTCTTATTTAAGAGCATAGATGTACTTATTTATTTCCTCAGTTTTGTGGAAACAGTATAAAATCAGGCATGATAATGTAAAATTCTGAAGTTAGATCCTGAGGTGCTTAGTATTTTAGGGCCTCTGTACTCTTTATTAAATATTTATATTGGCTTATAAATCTCATAAATTCTATTTTAGAGCTTCAGTAGAATTGTAGAAATTTTCTTTTAATCAATCAAATAAAAGTTACTGAGTATTTTCTAGGTACTCAGTACCATGATAGAGAATTTTGACATTACAAAACATTTCCAAAGCTGTTCATTAAACTCAGCCTAGAGTTTTGAAATGAATGGATAAAGAATTAATCTTGTTCACTATAAAGCATCTATTTCTTACTTACAGATACCATGTAATATAGAAATGTGACCTAAAAGCGCCCTGAGGATCCACACATATGTGACATGGATTTATTTTGTGTCAACAAGACCCAGAAATGCTTCAAAAGCTTGCTTTTATGAAGTACAGAAATATAAGACCCTTAAAATCCACAGTGACATTGTAGTTTGCTAGATAGGCAACTAAAAGCCTCACAGTCCTGTTAGGGAGACACGATGTTCTGAGGCCAATGTCAAATGTAGGCTTTGCAAAAGTAAGGGGATTTTTATTTTCCACCAAACCTTTTAAATTCAAACAATCTGACTTTTAGCCATGAAATTAACAGTATCACATTAAAGAAAGTACTAATCTATCCCATTTGCTAAAAATTAGCTACAAAAATCAGGCATGCGGTAGGGGCCCAAATTTATTGAATGAATCGGACGATCAGTTCAATTTTCTAAATTGAACTGTGAGTGTTTTAAAAACTGTAGTATCCTATGCTCTGTGGATGCATTATACAATTGTATTTTGTAAAACAGCGGAAGGAAAGTCAAGAATATAGATGAATCCTTATAAAGGTAAAATAACAATGTCTTGTACTATAACATTTGCTAACTTTTGTTTGGGGAGACTATATGTTTTCGAACTATAATAATAACTGAAAATTGAAAAACACACCCGTGAAGGTTAATAGTATGATGGTAAACTTAGTAGTTATGAATTCATCAGCCTACACCACAGCTAGTTTCCTTTGGAGCATTGCATTTCTGTGATGCAAAATGAAATTTAGGAGATATCATGAGTTCTTGGGTTAGCAATCATTGGAAACTGAACATAGTTATGAACATAGTTTGTTGTATTCTTTCTGATGTGGCAGCTATTTATTTTGTGAGCCTCTAAAAGTAATATCCTCTGCCCAATCTTCGTCTGCTGGGAGTTCCCACTTACATTGGCAAGATGAGGATTTTGAAGTCCATGCTGTAAAACAATGATCTCATGCTCTGCTTCTCCTCCACAAGGTCAAATGGCATGATATAAGAAAGGATTGTTCCTGTATTTGATTTTGTGTATACATATCCAAGCTAAAGTCAAAGAAAGAGAATTATTTAAACCTTGTGACTTGAGTATATAGCAATTGAATATAAATCATACCAGTAACTTAGAGTTTCGTTTTGTTTTATTTTATTTCCCAAAAGCATTGGAGAACATTTTAATTTCCACCCAGATGCATTCAATATTGAGGTCAAGTGGTCTATAGATGTGTGTAATGTATATTTCTCCAATCTTTTGGAAATATCTTCACGTGCCACAATGTCTATTTAAAGATTTTTGGAGGACCCAGTACTCCAGAAAAGAACATTATTGACCCCATTTTTACAAAATGTTACACTGTTTAGCCCATATTAGACAAGGTCTTGTGAAAACATTGTAAAATAAGAACAAATATTATTTTGAAGGAAAGCTTATCAGAACACATTGCTTCGTAGACTGATTGTGGTTTTTATGACTATCATTTACTCAGCGAGTATAAGTCAAGTGCTTATAATTTCAGAATGAATGGAAGCTTTTTAGGTTGCAGGATCAACTTCCTGTTTTCTAACTATTTTCAGAAGACAAATTCTCTTTATTAGTTAACACTCAATGGATTGTCATGGCATTATGAAGAGATGGTATTTTTTTTTCATCAAGTGTTTGAGTAATGTATATTTTGATGAATAGAACAAATTTTCTTTCCTTTAGCTTTCTCAGGCAGATAGATTACTTAGGTAATCATTATACAACTGTTGAGCTATGAGGCCAAACATATCATAGGAACTAGCAAAGCAGAACCCATGAAGTGATCTCAGAGAAGCATTTAAGTCATTTTTATTGTTCTGTTTGCAATTGACTTAGGTATTGTGAAAATAAAGGTCATGCTATGCAAAAATCTAAAAATATGCAAGAATCCAAAAGCACTTTTCTTAGAGGTCCAAGCTTTAAGAAGTCTAACCACCAAATTAACTCTGTAGTCCCTTGAGAATGGAAATAAAGATGATACTCTATCCTATCCATCTTTACTGGCAATATCTTGTTTTTAAGCTTCACTAATTTATATGCTCTTGTTTCTATCTAATGTAACATAGGCTCTGAATCATTCTACTTTGATAAGCAAAACGTAATCCTTATAGTATTTTAAAAAATCCATAGATTTGCTTTTATTTATTTTTTTTTTTTTCCAGTTGTCCCTTAGAACTTGTATAGAGGTTTTTTTTTGTTTTGGTTTCTTTTTTTTTTTTTCCTTTTGTTGGTTTGTTATTTCTTTGTATGCCTATTTTCTTATTAGAGAATTTTCTGCTGGGAAAATCCAGTTACAGGTAACTTCTTACTTTGCCCTGAAGGGACCATATTTTGATTTACTGGCTGTTTTCTCTAACTCCTTCCTATTTTTCACTATGTGCTTGCCATAATTACATTTGGGTCGACTTTATAAAGTCTGATAGCGTCTAGGAAGACTTTTCCCAGGTAATTACTTGTCTCTCAAGAGGTGTTCCCAAGATGATATATGCATGTATTCCTAATTACTGTGAACACCTCTTATGAAAGCATCCTCTCTAATTACTTTAAAAAGCCGTCTTTCATTAAAGTCATTTTTCTCCTAACCATTCAGTGGTGGATATCCATAAAGTCATAATTTCTGATAGTCTTGAATATGTGTGTGCTTAACCAGAATGCTATTTGCATCTGTTTTCTTATTCTAGGCTAGCGTCTTCTGTGATGTGAATCTTACTCTTGTGAAATATGGACTCAGGAAGACACATAAGCAAGAGTCTAGTGAGAATTAGGGCAGACTAGTACCTGAGGTGTTCTGTACTGCTTCTCTGAAGTTTAAGTCTTGATTCCTCCCTGACTCACTGTTGTTGGGTGTGGCTGTTATGGCCTGGGGAGCTATTAGTAATGCAGAGAAACTTTAACCACCAATTGGCCCATGGCCACAAATGGAAAGGTAAGAGATGATGGGGCTTTTCCTGGGATTTGCCTGGCATTATAAAAGCAGTACTGTACTAAAGACTCTTTTCCCAAGGGTTTACCACTAACGAGTTAGAGACTGAACAAGTCATTGTACCTCCCCATTTATTTAGTGAAAGACATGAAGCAAAGTCTTTTAATGTTTTTTTGTTGTTTATTTAAATTCAAGTTAGTTAACATATAGTGTAGTATTGGTTTCAGGAGTAGAATTGAGTGATTCATCACTTACAAATCACATCCAGTGCTCATCCCAACAAGTGCCCTTCTTAACAGCCATCACCTGCTTAGCCCATCCCCCGCAATCCCATCCAGCAACCCTCCATTTGTTCTCTGTATTCTACAATCTCCTGTGGTTTGCCACCCATCTGTTTTTATCTTACTTTATTTTTCTATTGCTTCCCCTATGTTCATATGTTTTGTTTCTTAAATTCCACATATGAGTGAAATCACATATTTGGCGTTTTCTAACTTATTTCACTTAGCATAATACATTCTAGTTCCATCCACATTGATGCAAATGGCAAGATTTCATTCTAATGTTCTTGTCCACGTCTCTAATATCACTTACCAATTCAAGATTATTTCAATACATTATACTCCTTGCTGAATTAGTTCATTATATGAATAATTTTAATTGTGTAATAGTGTGTCACTTCCATCTGTATGGCTGTGATCATATCCTGCCCAGCTAAGTGATATTGATGTATTTATCAGTGCCTTTATTAGGCTAGGATCATCACTCTCTTAATGTTTCCAATTTTTATTAAGACTTTCCTCTTTGCTCTCGTTATTACAACTCTCACTGTGAATACTTTCATGCTTTGAATTTGAGTCAAAATTGTTTATTTCCAGGAAATGTGTTTTGCTTAGTCAGACTGAATGAAATTGTTTTTATCCTGTGACATTAATTCGAATACCTCTTCTCTAAATAAAATGCATTCCATGTTCATATGTGTAAGTATATGTATATATAAATAATATAATAAATATTATGTATATAATATATATAATAGTGTATATATATGTGTTGGGGGAGAGAGAGAGAGATCGATCTTGTTAAAATTGCATAGACTTTGCTGTGCTAACCCTAGCTGTATCTGAATGGGAATACTCTTTAAGCACTGGTGCTATACAGGAAGAAAGCAAATCACCCATTCTTCTCATTTCATTCACCCACTCCCTTTCTATTAGTAATAACTCTGATGATATTAAGTATACAATTTTAAACATAGTTACTTAAATTTTTTTTATTGTTTATTTTTGAGAGAGACAGAGGACAGCAAGGGAGGGGCAGAGAGAGAGAGAGGGAGACCCAGAATCTGAAGCAGGCTTCAGGCTCTGAGCTCTCAGCACAGAGCCTGATGTGGGGCTCGAACACAGGAGCTGTAAGATCATGACCTGAGCTGAGGTCAGAAGCTTAACTAGCTAAGCCATTCAGGGGCCCTTAACACAGTCACTTAAGGGAGAAGAGAGAGGAAAGAAGACACTATGTAGGGACTCTGATCTTATTGCAAGATCAAGTTTTAGGCTTCCTTAATTGACTTGAAAACTTTTATGGACAAGAAGCTGCAGCTTCTCTCTTTCTCTCTTTGTTTCATTCTCACTCTCCCCCTCTTACTCTCTTTAAATTACCCAAATTCAAATAATGCTCTTTTTAAAATTAAACTAAATTAATTTATTTTTAATGTAATTTATTATCAAGTTGGCTATATAGTGTATGCAGTGTGCTCTTGGTTTTGGAGGTAGATTCCCATGATTCATCATTTACACACAACTCCCAGTGCTCATCCCAACAAGTGCCCTCCTCAATGCCCATCACCCATTTTCCCCTCTCCCCCAACCCCATCAACCCTCAATTTGTTCCTTCCCTCTCTGTAATTGTTTTTTCCCCTTCCCTTCCCCCATGGTCTTCTGTTAACTTGATCTCAAGTTCCACATATGGAACTT
>NC_043706.1:50518987-50531207 GCF_006229205.1 Suricata suricatta
TACATGTGCACCTATGAATCAGCACTCCTGTATCCTTTGGATAAATTGCTAGTAGTTCTATTGCTGGGTCGTAGGGTAGTTCTACTTATAAAATTTTAAAGGAATTCCACACTGTTTTCCAGAGCGGCTGCACCAGTTTGCATTTCCACCAATAGTGCAAAAGGGCTCCCATTTCTCCACATCCTCACCAGTATCTATTGTTTCCTGAGTTAATTTTAGCCATTCTGACAGGTGTGAGGTGGTATCTCAGTGCAGTTTTGATTTATACTTCCCTGATGATGAGTGACATTGGCATCTTTTCTTATATCTGTTGGCCATTCGATGTCTTCTTTGGAGAAGTGTCTGTTCATATCTTCTGCCCATTTCTTTACTGGATTTGTTTTTCGGGTGTTGAGTTTGTAAGTTCTTTATAGATTTTGGATACCAACCCTTTATCCAGTAAATCATTTGCAACTATCTTCTCCCTTTCCACTGGTTGCCTTTTAGTTTTGTTGACTGTGTCCTTTAAATAATGCTCTTTTTCAAAGAGGCTTCACAGAATGGTATGAAGGCTCTGAATTTGGAGTCAGTTAGGGCTGGGTTGAATATCAACTCAAACAGCTGTTTGTATTAGCTATCATACTATGACCTCTCTAAACTTCATTTTTCCCATCTGCAAAAGGGAGATGCTTATACTCCCTAGGATCCCTGTGAGAATGGGATGAAATAGTTGACATGTCTAACATGACACATACCACACATGCTGTTGACTCCTCCTCCTTTTTCCATCACCCCTTCTCCTCTCACTACATTATTATTATTCCAAGCCTTTCTTTTTTCAAAAAAAAATAGTGTATGCGTATATATACGTCATTATTTTTGTATCATTATGATTTGGCATTTGTTCTTTAAAAGTGAGAACAACATTGACCGAGTTTGATATCCGATGAGATAATGTGTTAGTTGGAATGCCAGCTAGGATTATTAGCTCTTCATGAAAAGCGTATTCCTGAAAAGACTTAAGCCCGTATCTGAGGTGTTGTATGGATGATGTGTCCCACCTCAGCTGTGGAGCCACACAGCATTTCCCAGTGTTTGTTTAATATTGACTAAGGGGTAGTATTGATTCAGTGTAAATATATTTGAAAATAAGACCTACTATGAAGACAGATTCAGAATGTGCGAAGAAGTTATCCTTTTTTAATATAGAAAGTTGTTAAATGTTGAAGAAAAAATTATAAGTCATACTTGGTTACCCCAAATCTGAAACCTTGAAGAGAGGTAGAGCTCTGGTGAAAACCTAAGGTCGGGGGGGGTACATATTACTGTAGATCAAGGGGGGAAAAATCATTCCATGTTCATCTAGAATTTTAAATTGATAATTTTATTAGTTTGTTTGTTTGAGGGAGAGTGGGAGTGGGGGTTCGGGGAGAGAATCCTCAGCAGGCTCTAGGCCCAGCACAGAGCTGGGCACAGGGCTCAATCTCAAGACCATTAGATCATGACCTGACTGAAATTGAGTCAGATGCTTAGCTGACTGAGCCACCCAGGTGCCCCAATTTTATTAGACTTTTAAAGAAAGACATTATACATGGTTTCATATTTATGAACAAGAACAACAAGATTTTGTAACTTTTAAAGTTTGTATTTATTATAGAACTGCCATTTGATGTCAAAGTTGGTTTAAGTAACTGAGTTCATGAGATATTATCACTTGCTGAATATTTCTGATATAATTCAAGAAGTGATAAGGAATATTATTTACAGTTTACCATAATTAGTCTTCTTAGATACTTTATTAGACAATGTGTTATTGAAAATAGGCAACTTAAGAAAGAACTTAGCTTTTAATAAGAAAAATTAGAAAAACTCTACAGAGGATAATAAATTTATCAGAAACTCTGTCTTGATATATTAACCTATATCTTCATTAATAGTTAGAAGGGAACAATATAAAATTTTACTTCTTTCAAAGTACATTTGACCTCTCTGATTAGGAGAAATATATGTATATTAATGTATATAAATATATGTATGTTATATTAGAGGAAGTATATATTGTTTACTTATTTTTGAGAGAGAAAGGGAGGGGGGGTGGGTAAGCATGAGCAGGGGAGGAGCAGAGAGAGAGAGAGAGAGAGAGAGAGAGAGAGAGAATCCTAAGCAGGCTCTGCACTGTCAGCATGGAGCCCGATGAAGGGCTTGAACTCATGAACCCTGAGATCATGACCTGAGCTGAAGCCAAAAGTCCAATGCTTAACCAGCTGAGCCACCCAGGTGCCCCATAGGGAAATATTTTTAAGACCATTTTCTCTACTTAGTTATTGCCCTTTGGTGGTCTGTTTTTGTTTCCTACTCCCTGCGCCTTCAAAGTTATCCATGAGAAACCATACCTGTAGGGACTGCATTTAGTATGTACAATGTGTCTTTTGAACTTTGAAGAACAATTATTAACATTTGGTTCTGTATATTCTGGGGTCTCTGAAGTAGATGCTTATTTTTTATGTTCATTTCCATACAGTCATTTTTCTTCCTGTCACAGGATTTAAATAAAAACCAAATACTTATGTATTTACTGAAATGTGTAATATTTTCCAGACAACACACTCTAAGTAGTTGGTTGGAGTGGCTGAGCTAATTGTCACTAGAAAACATTATGTCCCTAAAATACCAGTTTTCCTAATGTCTAAATAACACCTACATTCCAAAAGGACAGAATTGAAGAATCTCACAAACTCAGATCCCTTTCGAACCAAGCTAGAAAATGTTATGAAGTGTAGCTTGTTGCTGAATGAGATAAAATGGGAGCTGGAGTGCACATTGAGGCATCTTATCAAAAGTTAACTTTCATGATGTGCACCTGGGTGGCTTAGTCGGTTGGGCGTCCAGCTTCAGCTCAGGTCATGATCTCATGGTTTGTGGGTTTGAGCCCTGCGTTGGACTCTGCTGACCGCTGGGGGCCTGGAGACGTTGTTGGCTTTTATCATCAGGACTGAAACAGGGATCTGATTTTGAGTAATGGATTTATGTTATGTAATCTAGTAGCAGTATCAGGTATTATTTATTGAGCACTTAGGTGTCAGGCACTGTTAAGCACTTTCCATGCATTACTTTAAACTGATCTTGACAACCTCCCTGTGAATTATGTACTTTTTCTCATCCATAGTTTACTGATGGATAACCTGCTTTTTTTGTGAGAGGTATCACTCTAGTGAGTGGTAATGGTTTAAAGTGATCATAATTGGAAAGTAGTAATGACAGACAATTTCTAAATGGAGGTATCAGAAGATATGGTTGAGGATCTGGAATTAAGACCAATTTGGGGCAACTGGGTGACTCAGTTGGTTGAGCATCCAACTTTGGCTGAGGTCATATTCTCACCGCTGGGTTTGAGCCCTACATCGGGCTCTGTGCTGACAGCTCAGAGCCTGAAGCCTGCTTCAGATTCTATGTTTTCCTCTCTCTCTCTGCCCCTCCCTCCCATCTCTCCCTCTCCCTCTCTCTCTCTCTCTCAAAAATGAATAAATGCTTAAAAAAATAGAATTAAGACCAATTGGTGGAGATGTAATGTGAAAGCACTAGTTTATAAATGAACCACATACAAAAACCATTATGGGGTTGCTATTAGAAGTCAGAGTAATGTACCTGCCATTGACAGGTTATGATATGTTGATGAGATGTGCCTCCATCAGGAGGCACTGAAAGAATTGGGTTCTCTTGAGTTCATATACAGGTGATCTTTGAAGAAGTAAGAGAAGGGCAGTCTGATAACAAAGTTGTCCTTTGGCCCCTTCGGGCTTCCACTATGAGGGGATCGTCTTTGGCCAACCTTATAGGTAAAAAATATATGGCAGGGTGTGCGTTCATTTAAGCAAATATTTAATGCCTAATGCATGTCAGGTACTGTTCTAAATTCTATGGATACATACAGAAGAGTGTAAAGTACATAAGAAACCCTGCCTTGAATGGAGCTTACATCATATACATGAGGTACATAATAAGCATAAGAAGTGAGGAGTGCTATGAAGAAAAGAAAAGAAAACACAAATATGGTTGGGTAAAGAGGATTTAGAGTGGTGGTGGGTGTTAGTCTGGATTTTAAGTAGGGTGTTCAGAGTAGGCCTCAGCAAGAAAGTGACTTTTGAGGAAAGAGGACATGAGTTATGCATCTATTTACGGCAGAGCAATCTAGATCCAGGGTATGCTATAGGCCAGGAACAAATTGGCTTCCTATTTGTTAGAGGATGCCAGTAAAGATGCCGGTTGCTGGACCCAAGAAAACAAAGGGGAGATGAGTAGGTGAGTAGATGGGTTTAGAGAAGTAACATGTATGTCCTCATGAGGAATTATAAGGAGCTTGGCTTATGCTTTCTGTAAAATGGGGAGCCACTGGAGAATTTTGAGCAAAAGAGACAAACTCATTTTCAAAATTGCTCTATTTTAAAAGAATACATCTGTCTGCAGTAATGAAAGTTGACTGTAGGGCTTAAGAATAAATGGGTCAAGGGCTTTTAAAAATTCAAGTGGAGATGGTACTTTATTTGGTTAGATGGCAGCAGTGATGGTTAGATTTTTGGATATATTTTGAAGACAGGAGTGTGGAATAAGTTCATACAAAATTACTCCAGAATTTTTGGCCTGAGCAATTAGAATGATGGCATCATCATTTGAAGTTGGTGTCAGTCATCAGAGGGTTGGAATCAGAAAGCACAGAGACCAAGTTACAGAGGCCTGGAAGTTACTACTTCCACCACTTTCCCAATAACCTCACCACCAACACCTACAGACCTCTCTCAGCAGAGATTAGGGTTCACATTCGAATCTAAACACATAGAGACTGGACTTGGAGATCAGTCCTGATCTTAAGGGCGTAGGTGAGGGATGGAAAGTAACTTAGATAAGATTCAGATACAAAAAAGTAGGTGAACACAGAGTGAGAGATAAGAAGACTGGCTGGTTCCTGACCCAGGACCTGGGAAAGCAGGAGCTCACCTAACCTGCTGAGAAGTGGGACCTCCCAAAGACCATTGTTTAGCGGCTCTCTTATACTGGGTCAGGCGAGCAAAAGGCAGAGTAAGTTACTGGAAGATGTCCCTTGGGAGGTCACTTTTTTTCATTGGTCGTTTGGGTGAATAAATTTGGCATTTTCAGACAGTAGGGAGTGTGGGGCAAGTAGAGTAGGTTTGAAGAAGGGAAGGCAAGGGTTGGTGGGAGAGAGCAATTGACATCAAATTGTGGAGGTCTTTCAAACCAGCTCAGTGAATTTGGCCGGTAGGAAGCCATGGAATGCTTTTGAGTAAGTCCATGATGCCAGAAACCCTGGTCTTGGATGTCATAACACTTAATTGGATATAGTTAAAGGGGAAAATATAAAACAGGCTGTAATGTATGCTGGGATAATGCTCACCAACAGGCTAACAAGAGCTTGAAGCAGCTGAAAATGCATTATGAAACAGGATGTCTTATTGAAGTGAAAATATATGTTCTGTTCTAGAATAGAAAAATGTAACTACCTAATTCTGTATATATAGGAAGGTGATTTTGTAGTGTCTTAAAGGTATTGTTTAAATGTGTTAGTGGTCAGATTTTAAGTTAAAATTTATTTTTGTACTATCTGGGGGTGCCTGGGTGGCTCAGTCCATTAACAGACTTTGACTCAGGTCATGATCTCATGGTGTGTGGGTTTGAGCCCCGAGTTGTGTGCTGCCAGTTTGAAGCCTGAAGCCTGTTTGGGATTCTCTGTCTCCCTCTCTCCTGCCCCATCCTGCTCATACTCTATGTGTCTCTTTCTCAAAAATAAAATGTTAATTTTTTTTTAAATTCAAGAAGTTTCATGTATATGCATAATTTCAATGTATGTACATATTGAATCCCTGTTTTGTTTAAGACACTGTTATGTCATGTAAGTGGTAAAGCAAACACTTCAAGTGGTTTGCAGTCTTAATATTTGGAGGCTGTGCTGGCAGATTCATAGAGACATATAGATCAAATGCTGTGGGTATATGAACAATATGTGAGTGACCTATGTATTATAAAGGATCTGGATTTTTTTTCCTACCTTTTTACTTTTAGGTATCATCAGATCATGGAGACATTTCCTAAAGTTTCAGAGTAGAAAACCTTTGATATAAATAAAATACCTTCAAAATATTTATTGGCAAACATAGCTTACTAGATCAACAAATGTATTTAACAATGGCGTATTTTTTCTTATTATCAGAGTACAAGTATTCCTTATAGAAAATAAAGAAAAATAGAGGCAAGAGTTAAGAAAATAAAATTTAGATATTTTCTTCTTTGTAAGATAAATAGATGGATAGAGAAATCCATGTTCTCACAAGTGTGTGTGTGTGTGTGTGTGTGTGTGTGTGTGTATGCATTCTAATGCTTATATAGATCTCTGAAGTAGAATGTTTATAGGTAACATACTTGAGATCATGCTTGAAATTATGCATAAAAATTTTCCTCCCATATTTATTTTCAATAGGGTTTTTCCCATAATAAAATAATTGAGTTCCTGTACTGATAAGCAATGGCTTAACCAAATAGCAACAGTGGGAGCTGCCTGCCCTGGGTGCAGGTAATAAGGAAGTTCATTATCTCTAGAGCATTTATAAATAACAATAAGATTCACTGAAGGACAGTCTGCTTTGTGTTATAGGCTGGCCACTGTAAATAATGTCAGTGATAATGTGCTGCTCCTCACCAGGGCTGACCCTCCTGCAGGGAGCCCAGATCCCTGCTATCCCCCTCCCCCCACCATTCCTTCATGTGCCAGTGCTGATATGACAAGAATCTCATGGTAATATTCCTTTAGAAAGGAACAAAGCTTCACCACTGTTTCTGTCTAATCATTAGACACTGAATAATTAGTTGACTCATGAAACTTTAAAAGCAGAAAAAATCAGTAACTGTACATTTTCTTTCACAAACCAAAACTTTCCTTTGGGCTGTATTAATTTCCTACTAATAATCACCTTTCGATTTCCCCCTTAAGAATTCAAACAAATATTTTAAACAAGTAAATAAATGTGAAAAGCAGAAACATTGCCATTTGGCTAAATATCAATCCAATATGTGCTACTGGAAAATCCATAATCATGAAAAAAAAATCCGTGTCTGTGTTGTAGAAGTCATATTGAAACCTGCTAAAATTCTGCAGCAGTCACTAAAAAAAATAAATACAGAGAGAATCTGGGGTTTGTAGCCATGTACTGTACAAATGGGCAGTTGGACATTGAGAAAATCTAAAAGTCCAAAGTCACCCAACTGATTGGTAACTATTTGGGCAGATGACATTTAGTTTCTTGATTTCCATTACCAGACTTTTATATTATGTTGCTTCTCAGCTGGGAAGGAGAACTTAATCTTCACCACGTGAATAACATCTAATGGTTATTGAGTGGTACATGCCAGGCAGTGTTCTAGGTCCTTTGTATGTATTAGCATATTTCCAACAGCTCCTTTCACAGAGGTAGGGTTTAGAAGTAGGAAATGGCAATGCTGATATTTGAGCCCAGGTAGGAGGCCCAGACCGGGCTCAAATTATCTGTATTAGACTTATCAGTATTAACTCTAAAAGACTATTTCATGTTGGTATCATGCACACCAACTGAACACACAACCACACTTGTGCAGGCACTGTTATATTTGATTCCTGATGATCTACCAGATTGAGTCCAACTCAGTAAGCATGGCATATGTGAGGCTCTTCATGTTGAAAGAGGCTCTTCATGCATCCTTACCTTTATACTTTATCTCCTTCCTCCTTACATCAGTCACCTTAAACTGGTATTATTTAAAAAAAATTTTTTTAGTGTTTGTTTATTTTGAGAGCAATAGAGAGTCAGCAGGGGAGGGGCAGAGAGAGAGACAGAATCCTAAGTAGTCTGCACCATCAGCACAGAGCCTGATGTGGGGCTCAAACCCACGAACTGTGTAATCATGACCTGAGCTGTAATCACGAGTTGGGCACTTAACCAACTCAACCACCCAGGCGCCCCAAACTCTGGTATTATTGAATTGCTGTTTTCTGGGCCTTCTTAATTTGTGATGCTTATTCCCCTATGTGGAGCATCCTTTTCTGTATTTTTGTCTCCTCTTTGGTTTTTAAAAAATCCATGTTACATTTTACTTCTTTGAACCCTGATCATTTCTCTTGCCAGACTTTTGTTAGTCACCTCCTATGATACTGTCACCTTTGACCTTGTCCTTTGATTTTAGGTAAGATGGAGTCTCCATTTTATCATAGGGGGTGGGATTCTTTTTCTTTTTTTTCTTTTTTTTTTTAACTTGGTCATTTTCTTAAGATTAGATTCATTTTTTTAGTTGGAATATAATTAGCATACAGTGCTATATTAGTTTCAGGTGTATAGCATATTGATTCAGTAGTTCTATACATTGCTCAGTGCTCACCGTAAGTGTAGTCACCATCTGTCACAATATAGCGTCAATTTTTTAATTGATTTATAATAACTTTTATCTTTTTTGGATATGAATTCTTGTTAGATACATGTATTGCAAATATCTTCTGTGGCTTTTTCACACTGGTAATGGTATTTTTTTTTTTTTTGGCAAACAAAAGCTCTTAATTTTAACCTACCCTAATTTGTTAATCTTTTAAGATTAGCTATTTTGGGGTTTCTTGGAGGAAATATTTGCCTACCCTAAGATTTATTGGCTTTCAGAAGTTTTATATTTGGGTATACAAATCCTTCTGTCATGGATTTATGTGTATGATACGAGGTCAGGATCCATGTTAATGTTTGTATGAAGATCTAGTTGACTCTGCACCTTTAATTGGCAAATCATGCCTTCCATGTTGTATACTCCAATGTCATTGCTATAAATCAAGTAACCACTTATACACTGGCATATTCTGGACTCTGTTGATCTATTTTCTATCCTTGTAACAAGACCATAGTATTGTAGTTACCATACCTTTATAGCAAACGTCTCTGTGTAGTAGTGTAATTACTTTGCTTTGTTTTTCTTTAGTATTGCTTTTGCTATTCTAAACCCTCTGTTTTTCTATAGTAATTTAAAACTCATCTTGTCAATTAAAAAAAATCTAAGTTTATCATTGACATTACGTGGAACAGTTTGAACAGAGTTAGGTTTTACAATATTGAATCTTCCTATCCCATGAGCAAGGTATGTTCTTCCATTTATTTAGTTACTAGATTCTCTCAGTGAGATTCTGTAGTTTTCTATATATATATAGCTCCCATGCTTCCTTTGTTTGATTTGTTCTGGATTATTTATTATTTTTCATACTACTGGAAATGATACCTTAAAGTTTTTTTGTTCTGGGGCACTTGGGTGACTCCACTGGTTGAGCATCTGACTCTTGATTTCAGCTCAGGTAATGATCCCAGGTTAGGTTGTGGAATCAAGCCCCACATCAGGGTCTACACTCAAAATGGATTCTGTTTCTCTCTCTCTCTCTCTCTCTCTCCCTGCCTCTGTCCTGTCCCTCACTAATGCATGCATGCTTTTTCTCTCTCTAAAAAAAAACAAAAAAAACAAAAAACTGCTTTTGTTCTAATTTTTTTGTCTTTGCTACTGTACTGTATAGAAATACGATATGTTTTTTGCATTTTGCTTGAGTCCAATTACTTGATAAATTCACATTGTCATTCTAGTAGATTGGGAATTTTTTAGTAATGCCATCATATCTGTAAATAATGCTAGTTTTATTTTTTCATATAACTCATAGATTTTGATTACCTTATTACATAACTAGGTCTACCATTACAATGTTGAATATAACATGAAATATGAATAGTACTTCCTGTGGAATTTTTTTAAAGTTTTTTTTGAGGGGGAGAAAGAGAGAGAAAGTTGGAGAAGGGGTGGGGGGTGGAGGAAAGAGAGAATCCCAAGCAGGCTCTGCACTGTTAACACAGAGCCAGCTGAGGGGCTCCATCTCATGAACCTTGAGCCAAAATCAAGAATCTGGACAATTAACCAGCTGAGCCACCCCAGGTGCCTCTTAAACAGACTCATTTCAATTATAAAGTCAATTAACATTTAATGTAGTTTATTTAAAGATAATGTATTTTTTTCTGTGTCCGACTTTAAGATTTTCTTTTCCTCTCATTTTCAGTAGCTTTAATATGATGTAATTACATGAGTACTTATTTTTCAAAATTTTTCCCTCTTGGACATAGTTAAATGTTTTTATTTATTTTTGAGAAAGAAAGAGTACAGCAGGGGAGGCGCAGAAAGAGAAGGGACAGAAAATCTGAGGCAGGGTCCATGCTGATAGCAGAGAAACCAATGTGGGGCTTGAACTTACAAACCATGAAATCATGACCTGAGCCGAGGTCAGACACTTAACTGACTGAGCCACCCAAGTGGCCCTGGACATAGTAAAGCTATTTAAGTCTGGGTCTTAAAATATTCCTGGTGTTTTGGCAATATCTCAGCTATCATCTCTTCGAATATTGCTTCTGTCTTATTCTCTTTCTCCTCTTCTCCTAGAAATTCTGATTACAGATATAATATACATCTTTGTTTCTTTATTTAAAACATCCCGTATAAATTTTATATTCATTTTTGTAATTTATATGATTTTCTCTCTACTTCATTCTGGATAATTTCTATATAGCCAACCTTAAGTCACTAATCCTACATTTAAGTATAATTTACTCTTAAACTCATCTGTTGAGTTCTTAATTTTGGAATTGGTATTTTTCACTCATAATAATTCTTGAATGCCTAAATGACAGTTATTTTAAAGTATGTTTATGATAATCTGAATATCTGGGTCACTTGCTGGTCTCTTTCTACATTTATTTTTCCTACGTGTTTGGTCATTTGGTTCTTTCCTTTCTCATGCTTGGGAATTTTTGATTGAGTGCTGGATATTTAGTATTTAAAAAATACAGTGATAGTCTCCTTGAGAGAGGATTTAGTTTTCTTGGGGTTGATAGCTAGAGTAAGGTTAGATTCCCTTATTGTAGCCAGGGATTGAGGCATAAGGAGGCTGAGATCTGGTCTTATAGGACAGTGGTCTGTTTTCAGGTTTCACTTCCCACTAGGCTAACACTTCTTGGAGCCTCTCTTTCCTAGAAGAATCCAGACTCCAGTGTGAGGGTCATAAACTTTTTTAAACTTTCTCCCCCTCTTATCAGTTTCTCTTTTGTTTCTTATCCTTTTATTCAGTGAAAAATTTAAGATGTGGCAAATACTTTAGGGCAGTATTGTAAGAAATTTCGAATTCAGTTTATTGTGATTCCCTTTGATCCATGGTTAGTGGTTTATCAAGTCCTTTTTACCTTTGCATTACTGGACTCCCATTTTGTTTGTGTGTTTTCTCTTTCCCTCTGAGATTGCTGAAAGGTCTTCACCGTAAATTACTGTTTGGTGTCAGTGGCTTGCTCTGAATTGGCCAATGTGAAAAAGTGGAAGGAAAAATTTGTCATACCTTGTTATTCCTTTTCCATCTATGGTCTTGGCCCCACACATCCTGGCTGCCTTTTTTATTTTTTTCAGACCTTATTATTTCCAATAGGAGAGTTGATCCAATAAAACTCATTGTATTAGAGGAGTCTCTTTTATTATATTTTGAATTCATTAGTATGATTAAATATCACAAAGTCTACATGTTAATTGAAGAAAAAACACATAAAATATATATTAAAAGTGCTTAAAATAAAAACAAATGGTAAGCTATCACTATTTTAATGTTTAGAAAAATATTTAAAATTTATGTCTAGTATTAAATACAGATACTACTCATTCAGTTAAAGCCTAGTTTTATTTTATTTTATTTTGAGCTTTTCCAACATCTTTATGAATGGAAGCCGTCCTGTATCTTATGTGTCCTTCTCATACCTTTTTCAGTGTTTCTCTGTGTGGTACAAGTTATGAAACTTACTGTTTTAACCATTATCCCAAGGAAATGCTGTCTGTGTCACCTACAAGTGATAAATCCTTTTGTTTAAAATATTTCTCAAAAATAACATTCATGTGAGAATGTTTATGTGTACATATGCTATCTAAGAATAGGTATTCATGTGGACTGAATGAGGGCATGTGTACAGACTTCCCATTTCCCAATTTTAAAATATTGCAAGTCCTTGAAACGTGCTTACAAATGGTTAACTGTTTGGGAAATTTAATAGGGTTTAAGTTCTCCAGGTTTAAAGTCTTAAAAAATGACTCCATGTGTCATATATATATATATATATATATATATATATATATATATATATATAATTTAGCAATAAAGTTT
>NC_043706.1:50531307-50635655 GCF_006229205.1 Suricata suricatta
ATGAAACCAAAAACAAGATTTTTATAGCATTTTGTTCTTCACAGTTGTATTCTGGAAAACATGAGTTTGGGAAAGTGCAATATTAGTTTGTTTCATGTGTATGTTTATTTCCTCTTTTTTTTTTTTAATATCATTTGCCACATTCAAACAGTAAATGTATTCATTGAGCCAAGTACACTAACCTTTTTCTCTTTGGAAGTTACATTCCAAATAGTTCATTTCAGTTAACAGTCCAATTTAAAACACCATGTGGCTCATTCTTAAAATAAAAGATTGCCCTGTCAGCTGCCATTTTATGTTTTTGTACAAGTAGGCCCATTCTGATCCCGTCAGTGCAGCTTTTAGGATTTATTTACATGGTTTCACAGTAGCAGAATCCCTGGAGCTCAATTTCCCAGAGCTTAGTTTCACATAAATGTGTACATCCCCACTGTTTTATTTTTAAAGGTAAGATCAAAGAAATTGAGAGGCCAGTTATTTAAAAAAAAATTTTATTTCCTTTATTTATTTTTGAGAGACAGAGACAGTGGGAATAGCGGAGGTTCAGAGAGTGAGGGAGATACAGAATGTGAAGCAGGCTCCAGGCTCTGAGCTAGCTGTCAGCACAGAGCCTGATGCAGGGCTCGAACCCACGAACCATGAGATCATGACCTGAGCTGAAGCCGGATGCTTAACTGACTGAGCCACCCAGGTGCCCCAAGGCCAATTATTTAAAAACAATATTTCAGGAAATGTGCCCCAAAGAATGCACTCATGTGTTACTCATGTGAAATTCTCCCCTCAATATCAGAAGTAAAAGAGGTCCATTTTTCTCCTGGTTACTACTAAAGAAACTGCTACAGATTGCTATAATCTATGTAACAGTATATTCAACTCATGTAATCCTATTATTGAGAAGAAACCTTGATAAGAACAACTTTTAAAAACTACATGTTTGTCCTGGGGCTTAACATTTAAAACAGGACTGAACACCTTTGTTCTTCGCAAATGCCAAGGGCTGCTATGGTAAAATCACTAGAGCTTCCTTCCCGATGGGGGATTTTCCAGGTGAATTCCTTTATATTTCCAGTTTTTTCACCTCAAATGCTACCCTCTCTTTTGATCTGTTTTCTTCAGATGGACAACAAAAAAGTATGTCATCTTGACTCCCACCCCTGCAATTCTATTACTTTGATTTTTTGTTTGTTTTTTACTCTGGTTGATACATGATGTTAGATTAGTTTCAGGTGTACAGAATGGTGATTCAGGGACTTTATATGTTTCTCTGTACTCACCCGACTCCATACTCATCTGACACCATATAGCACTGTTACAGTATCATTGACTACATTCCCTGTGCTGTGCCTTTTATTCCCTTGACTTATTCATTCCATAACTGGAAACTGTATCTCTCACGCCTTATACCCATTTTCCCCATGCTCCCATGTAGGTCTGATTCTGCTTTGTGTTTGTCTATTCATTTGTTTTGCTGTTCAGATTCCACATATAGTAACATCATATGGTATTTGTCTTTCTCTAGTTTATTTCACTCGTCATAATGTCCTCTAGGTCCATCCATGTCACAAATAGCAACATCTCAACCTTTTTTCTATGGATCAAAATATCTATATCTATGTCTAACTATATCTATATCTATCTAGATATCTAGATGTCTATTGATAGATAAGTATATAGATATAGATGTCTCACATCTTCTTTATCCATTCCCCTTATTGACAGACATTGGGGCTGCTTCTGTATCTTGGCTTTTGTAAATAATGCTGCCAAAAATATAGAGGTGCATATATCATTTCGAATTAGTGTTTGTGTTTTCTTTGGTTAAATACCAGTATTGGAATGATTGGATTGTATGGTATTTCTATTTTTATTTTTTTGAAGAACCTTCATACTGTTTTCCACAGTGGTTATACCAATATACAGCCCGACCAAGCGCACATGAAGGTTCCTTTTTCTCAACATCTCTCCCAACACTTGTTATTTCTTGTCTTTTTGATTCTAGCCATTCTAACAGATGTGAGATAATATCTCATTGTGGTTTGGTTTGCATTTCCTTGATGGTTAGTGATGTTGAACATATTTTCATGTGTCACTTGGCTGTATGTTTTTTTGAAAAATATCTATTCATGCCTTCTGCCCATTTTTAATTGGATTATTGTATTTTTGCATTGCGTTGTAGAAGTTCTTTGTATATTTTGGATACTAATCCTTTTTTTTGGATATACCATGTGCAAAGAACTATTAGAAATAATAAATGAATTCAATGAAGTTAAATTGACCCCTAGAAATCAGTTTTCTTTTTCTTTCTTTCTTTCTTTCTTTCTTTCTTTCTTTCTTTCTTTCTTTCTTTCTCTCTCTCTCTCTCTCTCTCTCTTTCTTTCTTTCTTTCTTTCTTTCTTTCTTTCTTTTTTGAGAGCAAGAGAGTGAAAAGTATGAGCAGGGGAAAGAGGCAGAGAAAGAGAGAGAGAGAAAAAGAGAGAGAGAGAGAGAGAGAGAGAGAGAGAGAGAGAGAGAGAAATCTTAAGCAGGCTCCACACCCGGCATGGAGCCTGAAATGGGGCTTGATCTCATGACTGTGGGATCATGACCTGAGCCAAAATCAAGAGTCGGACACTTAGCCAACTGAGCTACCACAGGTATCCCAAAATCAGTTGTTTCTGTACACTAATAATGAAATGGCAGAAAGAGAAATTAAGAAACCAATTTCTTTTATATTTGTACCAAAATACTTTTTTCAATAGGAATAAACTTAGCCAAGGAGGTGAAGGACCTGCCTGCCTATACTCTGAAACCATAAAACATTGATGAGAACAATTGAAGATGACACAAACAAATGGAAAGGTATTTGATGCTCATGGATTGGAAGAATTAATGTTAAAATGTCCTTACTGCCCCAAACAATCTATAGGTACAGTGCAATTCCTATTAAAGTACCAATAGCACTTTTCATAAAACTAGAAAAAATAATACTAAAATTCATTTGTAACCACAGAAGACCCTGAGTGGCCAAAACAACCACGAGAGAGAAGAACAAAGCTGGAGGTGTCACAATCCCAGATTTCAAGATATACTACAAAGCTATAGTAATCAAAACAGTAAGGTACTGCACGAAAACAGATCAATGGAACATTGTAGAATCCAGGAATAAGCTCACACTTATATTGTCAATTAATCTGTGACAAAAAGAAGGCAAGAATATACAATGGAGAAAAGATGGTCTTCAATAAATGGCGTTGGGAAAATTGGGCAGCTCCTTGCAAAAAAAATGAAACTGGACCACTTTCTTTTACCACCCCCTCCCCCCCACACACACTCAAAATGGACTAAAGACCTGAATGTGAGACCTGAAGCCATAAATATCCTAGAAGAGGATTTAGGTGTACTTTAACATCAGCCATAGCAACATTTTTCTAGCTATGTCTCCTGAGGCAAGGGTAACAGAAGCAAAAGTAAACTAGTAGGAGTACATCAATATAAGAAGCTTTTGCACAGTGAATGAAGCAGTCAAGAAAAGGAAAAGGTAGCCCATGGAATGGGAGAAGCTATTTGATTTTCAAACCTTTAATTTGTATTTGACTATTTCCTTTCTGTTTTCCAGTATGACACCCCTCTAGAGAGAATTGTCTCCATCCTGCTACCTTCTACCATTTTTTATGTCTTATTTTTTAACCATTATACTTCCTTAAGAAACAGTTTTCATCAAGTGTACTTCCTTAGTTTTCTTTCCTCCCATCTCTGCAGTCTGGATTTCTGTTTCATTCTTGTCTAAACTTGGTGCCCTATAGGTCACTGTTGTCCCCCTGGTTAAGACACTGGAGACCTTTTACTAACCCTCAGTTTCTTCCGCTTTGCTGTCAGTAGTCCACCTTTAATTCTCTTGCCACTGGTTTCTGTGATATTTCTCTCTTCTTTTCCTGTACTTTTAACCATTGTTTCTTAATGTTTCCTGAAAGTGAATGTTTAAGAGGTTTTCGTCCTTGGGTCTGTTCTCTCTCTGCATTTTATCCCTTAGTGCTGCTTTCCACTTCTGCACCTGCAGCCACCAGTGCTAATTACAACCCTGGTGTGGCCTGTCTTCTGAACGCTGGCCTTTCATTCTAGCTGACAGTCTAGCGTCTTTACATTTTTGGCCCACTGAACTTTCTAATTCAGTGGTCCAAAATAACAGCTAGAAATTGATGAGCTTCACTATACTCTCTCTTCTATCTTCTCCCTGGGAAAGGCATCATCACTTTCTGACACTGAAGCCATAATACTTTGGCATCACGTATTCATCGGTCTCTCATCTTATACCTCCAGTGCTGTGTAGACTGGACTTAGTGACTCCCTTCTAATGAAAGGAACATTGCAGAAGTGATGGTTTGACCAGATTATAAAAGGCATAATGCTTATTCCTTGCTCTAATTACTTTCTCTGAGGAAGCCAGCTTCTGTGACTTGAGGTCACTCCGCAGTTTATATGGAGCCCATACAGTGAGGAAATATGACCTCATACCAACAGGTTTGTTTGTAAGTAAAGCCTCTTGGGAGCAAGATATTTCTTCCCAGCCAATTCCAGATGACCACAACCTTGGCTCTGAGTCAGAACTACCTAGGTACACTTTTCTCAAATTTTTTGCCCACATAAAACTGTGAGAAAATAAATGTTATTTTAAGCCACTGAATTTGGGGGATAATTTACTATGCGGTGCTAGGTAACTAATGCAGGAAGCCTGATCTCTACTAGTGAGATGAGATTACTCCTTAGAATTCTCTTGATTTATACCACTGACATGTTCCTTGCCACTAACTACTGTCTTGTAGATATTTGTCAATAAACTTTATGCTTTGGTGTGTTAGGGAAATCGCTTTACAAGTGTAAGCTATTTAATAACTATGTAAGTATATCAGAGCTTAAAATAGGAGCCAAATTTCTTTATCAGGTCAGTAACTTAACACTTTATGTCTTGGGAGATTCTATATGTGAATGTTTACCATCACCTGATAGGTCTTAAAAGACCTATCTTAAGTTTTATATTTCTGATTATGTTGTATATCCCAGGAGCCAGTGAAAATATTGTGATTCTACTAAATCAAGTTACAAGTTACATACAGAACCAATGTCTGAATTAACTCTAAGATTGAATACTTGAACAAAGTGACATAGATGGGAAGTGATTCTTTTTTATAAAAAAAAAAGCCTTCAAAAGTTTAGCACCAAAAATTCTCCTTTGATAACATTTATAAGCAGAGAAATGTAAAAAGGAATCTCAGAGTACTTTATAATGGACATTTTCATGTGTGAGTTCTCAATATTTATGACTATAGTCTTCCTACTTCTCCATTTTAGAAGTGATTTGACAATCTAATCACTTGAAGTGTTACAAGTGCTAAAATATAATTGGTTTTTTGTCATCTTATTTTAACCTGAATCAGTATGTTTTATGGTGGTCAGAGAACAGTACTCTTTAATTATTTCATGGAGAAAACTCTTCTTTTCCATTTAGACATTTATATTTGCAGAAGGTTAGTTTAAGGGTTAGGGGGAAGAGTTCTTTCTAGGCTCATATTTAACAGCGAGTCTTTTGCTCTTCAGTCACAGTAATTCTGTAGTACACGCAGCCAGTCATGTTTGATGACCGTGGTGTCCAAGGCTCTAAGTGGCTCCCCCAGGTATTCCATATCCAGATTCAGGAAGCACTTGATTTACCAATAACTTGCAAACTCCTAAGCCCTAGCACCATTTATTTTCCCTCACAGAATAGTGGTCAGATGGCACATATAGTCTGTTGGATTTTGATGATTCTCTTGATTTTTTTTAGGTTGACAGTCTCCTAGGTGAATTGGAGAAATATAAGCCACTTTCTGCAACTTAACATATGTGTGTGGTGTCTGCCAATAAAAAACACATATCTCAAGGAAATGGACAGATATAATCTGGTTTATGCTGGTGTCTCATATTTGAGAGAACATACTTGACGTGATTTTAATTAAGAATACGTGTCATCTTAGGGAACCCAACACACACAACTCTACAGGGGTTTGTCTTCAACCATCTGGTATTAGAATTAACCTTGTTTCTGACTGGAATAGAATGCAAAGCCTCTTCCTCAAGTTTCAGTAGATGACATATTGTCAGGGGTACAGCCCTTGGAATTTAGGATTCTAGTGGAGAGTGGCTTTGTTTGTACAGAAAAGGCTTAGAAATCAGCAGGAACAAATCTGGTATTATACCTTTCAGAGAGAAGCTTCCAAATATCCAAGTGTACGTGGCAGCTCGGAGCACTGGTTCTGAGCATGGTCTCTGGACCCAGACTGCCTGACTTTGAATCTCAGCTCTACCTAATTAGCTTTAACTATGTGCTAGAGTGCTGCATGTCTAAGAGAGTATTTCATTTGATCCTTGAAAACATGTAGGGGTGTTTTATGTTCCCATCATTCAGATAAAGAAACTGAGATTTCAAGAAGTAATTTGACCAAGATTACAGCTGCTACACATAGGTCATCAAAGACTGGACCCTGCCCCGGACTTATTGCCAGAGGGTTTACAAATATTCTATTGTAGAGTTTGTAACTCAGAAGGGACGTGGGAAAAACAGTAACAACAATAATATCCAAATGCTGGGGCGGTGAGAATGAGCATTACAAAGAGCTATTGAAGAAAGGGTCACTCTTAAGCTACAGAAAACAAGTTTTGGTTTGGAAAAAGCATTTTATTGGGAAGGTAAAGAGATGTCAAGCCCCTTCAGTCCTTATCATTTTAGCCTTGCATAAAATTCTATCATACATCTTTGTACTTCTTTGAGACTTGTATGTTTCTTTTTATATTTGTGTATCTTTTCTATCTTCACATAGTTCAGCCTGGTTGTGGTTCTGGCATTTACTTTGACAAGCAGTGTGTGTCCAAACATAGTTGTTTCATTCGAAAGAGTTTTAATACACAGTCAACACATATACTCAGTAAGTAAGCGTATGAGGTTCACATTCATAGTTTGTGTGGGTTGTATGTATTGTGTATAATGGTTGTCTCTATTGAGAGATGTTTTAACTAAATTAGGAAAATTTTTTTTAATGTTTATTTATTTTGAGAGAGAGAGTGGCCATGTGCATAAACAGAGGAGGGGCAGAGAAAGAGGGAGAGAGAGAATCCCAAGCAGGCTCCACAGAGCCCAATGCAAGGGCTCAGTCTCATGAACTGTGAGATCATAATCTGAGCTGAAATCAAAAGTTCGACACCTTACTGACTGAGCCACCCAGATGCCCCAAGAAAAGTGGGTTTTAAAACCAGTAACCAGTAACATGGCATAGAGTTTTTAAAAAATCGTTGGTTAAAACACTTTATCAATTGCTTAAACTGAAAGTATACACCTAATTGCTACCTTTCCAGACTTGGCTGCCTGTTTATAGCATCTATCTAGAATGATACAAGGAACCAAAATATCAGTATCAATCCCGACACAGCCAAAATAGGTATGACAATAAACAATGTTTTGGTGTAGTAGGCCTCCTGGTCCTCCCCCAGACCGTATTTACCTTTATTTTACACACAATTAAACTTCCTAATCTTTCCCAACCTAGATCAGATTACAACTATTAAGTTAGAATACAAGGAGCCATACTGACAAGAAGAGGAAAGATTAGTTTGGCATCTTGATAGCAAGAAAAAAACTGTTACAAAGCATACAAAACAGTACAATGAGGAGAGCAGTTAAGGCCCTACAATACAGTGATGGGCACTATAAACATCTTTTTATTTATTTATTTTTAAACATTTTATTTATTTATTTATTTGTTTGTTTGTTTGTTTGTTTGTTTTAAGAGAGAGGCACATAGGGGGACCTGGGTGGCTCAGTCGGTTAAGCATCTGACTTCGGCTCAGGTCATGATCTCACGTTTGTGGGTTCGAGCCCCACGTCGGGCTCTGTGCGGAAAACTCAGAGCCTGGACCCTGCTTCCAACTCTGTATCTCCCTCTCTCTCTCCCCCTCCCTAATCATGCTCTGTCTCTCTCTGTCTCAAAAATAAATAAAACATTTTTTAAAATTTAAAAAAAAAAAGAGAGGCACAGAGCACAGGGGAGGGGCTGAGAGAGAGACACAGAATCCAAAGCGGGTTCCAATCTCTGAGCCACCCGGGAGGCACCCCCTATCAACATCTTTTTAAATTGTCATTGTCTTAGAGTACCTTTAAATAATTCCAGACTTAAATTAATTTCAGTCTACTATGCCAAAAATGTCAGGGAAGATTATTCTCTGTATAAGAATGTTTTTCATTTAAAAAAACCACAAAATCGTTTTGGTTCTTAGAGTCACATTTCTACTATCAGGAAAACTTACCTGGTTTGAGCTTATATATGTTAGCCAAAATCCTTAGAAGGAACTTCTTTAATAAAAACCAATTATATTTGTTAAAAATTAAACATAACTGAATATTACAGTCAAGCCTAGATTCTTAGAGGTCAGATAGAAAAAACAGACATGGAAAATAATATAAAAATACATTTCATACCATCCTGACTTACTATTTAAGTAAAAGTTGTCTGTGGATTTTTTTCACTTGTGTCCTCTCTGTTGTTATTAATACTTTATTTTGTTTTCTCTTTAATACTCTATCCATTCCTTCCCATGTCCTCTCCCTGAGACCCTTTAGACTATTTACCTCTTTCCAATAGACCTTGAACAGCCTTCCCCACTAATTATGGTGCTACACTGGTGTGGCAAGAATCCACCGCGTGACCCAATGGAAAAACAATGACATCTGGATAGTAGGGAAACCACAGATGGGAAGCAGCTCTGGGTACCATGATTAATCTATAATAATATTTATAACCTTGCTAATAATGAAAGTTTTGGTTTCATGACTGTGTATTCTCAGTAGTTTAAATATTATAAATAGAAATCTGCTTAAATAAAGTTAAAATATTTGATGTTTCCTTACATAATACTGTATTCTCTCTGAATAGATTATAGGGGCAGAGCGTTAAGGAAATTTTCTTAGAATTTTGACAGAAATCCTAATAGTTTCTATCTGAAATATTCTGCAGATGTCTAGAAAAATACAAAAGAACACAAAAACCTAACTGCTAAGTTAGCTGTCAAATTCAGGTCAGAGTGTTTAAGTTTTGGTGTGGTAGACTTATATTCTAGGACTTTGTAGTAACTCTTTTTTCTGGACTAGTAGGATAATGTGAGAGTAAAAAAGACATGGAAGTAACATGAAGTTGTCTAACAGAAGGATTGAACATCTCACTTCACAGTCAGCAGTGTTTTGGCCAGCAGATAGGAATTAGGCAGATGTAAAGTAGAAATAATGCCTGTATTATTTTTCAAATTAGCCAACCTTAGAGTTTAAGGGATTTCAGTGTAACAACACAATCAACTAAAACAATCAATTATATGCACCAATAAGAAGACCTGAATAAGAAAAAATATCTGAATTAGTATATATTTTTACCTAGTATTATGACACATTTCCAAAATCATGGTATCACCTACATACTTGTTGTTCTACTCAGGTTGGGCTGGCTTAGAGTGGCTAACGCTATCATTTTCCTACCCCTTTGGATGTTCAGCTCCGTTTGGTTTTTTTCTTAAGTAGCATTTCCAAGGAACCAACATAACTTTCTCTATCTTCTGGGACTTAATGCCTGAGACAAACAAGAAGGTTCTGGCGTATTCAAACTGGCCTCTTGCTGCCCTCAGTTGCTCTTCTCCTCTCACAGTGCCTCTAGCTCAGAAAAGAATTCTCTGCCAACTCCCAAGACTGTGTAGGAGTAATAGGAATCCTTGGGAGACGCATCACTAGCCGGGTTCAGGTGTGAAACAGGCTTGGGTTCTCATTATACTTTGTGGAGACTCAGACACAGAGATGGCTGGTCTCGTAGGTCACTTGTGACTTGTTGAGAATTGGGACAAAGCAGAAAGAACAAATTGCTGCCAGTCACTGGTTCATAATCACTATCTTCTGGATATCTCCACCTGAGTGCCTCTTGTACCCCAATCTTAGTCCTGCCTACTCTTTATCTTTACCCTTCTTTCAAATCAGATACTGTACTTACATGTTCTGAGTATGGTAACGGTATCACGATCTTACTATGCATTCAGTACAGTAACCTTGCAATCAGTTTTTTAACTCTCCCCTCTCTCATATACCTTCCTTTACTCCCATTTAAAAATTTTATCAAGACCTGTGCATTCATTCTCTCACCAATGTATGCCAAATGGGTTTTATCTGCTCTGTCTCTGGTACCATCTGCTCTGCTCCAGGTTCCCATGGTCTCTTGCCTTTATTGTTTTGGGAACCCCTTATCTGTTCTCCTGCAGTGTTGCTTTTTGCTGATTCTTTCTTCACCTTCAAGCTTTAATTAATATGTCTTCTCTGCTAAGCATTTCCTGAACTTCCCACCTTAGTGCAGTACTATCTTCGATGCTCCCATGCATATCTTTGTAGTTCTTACTCATGCTGTGATTCACATCTTTGTGTATGCCTGTTTCTCCAACTAGACTTTGAAGTCCTTGAGAATGGGCCTTTGTCTTATATACCTTAAAATTTCATAGCCCATAGTAAATACCTAGCATGTTTCTTAAATAAAACTGATCAATAGAAAAGATTCTGATTTGTTATAAAATCTAAAATTAGTGGTATAATTGATTAAGTAGAAATTAGGAAGGCCTTATTATTAGATTTTAAGCAGACATTATGTACAGCATTTATGTGAATGGAAGAAGTTGTTTCAGGTTTTCCCAGACATCTCTTTTTTAGGTATTTTAAAAAATCACAAGCAAAGCGTGTCTTAGTAGGTTGAGTGTCTGACTTCAGCTCAGGTCGTGACCTTGGGGTTCATGAGTTTGAGCCCCATGTTGGGCTCTGCCCTGACAGCTCAGAGCATGGAGCCTGCTTCAGATTCTGTGTCTCCCTCTCATTGCCCCTCCCCTGCTCGCTCGCTCTCTCTCTCTCTCTCTCACTTTCTCTCTCTCAAAAATAAACATTAAAAAAATTACAAGTGTTATGCCCAAGATTTCAATATTGTCCCCCAAAACCAGAAACTGCCAGGGAGACCGAGTCACGCATGCAAAAGCAAAGGACTTTGTTACAAGTTTAGGCTGGCGGGGCCTAAGCTCGGGCTCACAGACTCTACCTGCGCAGCGGATCCATTCTGAGAGCCCCGAACAAAGGCGGGGCAGGGCCTTTATGGGCTTGGGAAGGGGGAGTTACAGGAAATTGTGACACAGGTACAGTGATCCAATCACTATTATACAATATTATTGACAGCAGGTTTAACCATTCACATTGCCTAGAGTATTCGTTGCTTTTGGCGGGACCCAATCACAACATTTAGAGTGTTAACCAATTACAGAGTGGGCCCAGGACCCAGGACCCTCACGTAGGGTGTAACTAGCCTCAAGCAATAAGTGATCATCTATAGCTTCCATTTCTAGGCCTGCCCTTAAAAATGTTAAGGGTGTTAGCTGGTCTTTCCTGATTGGGTGTTACAAGGGTGGTCCCTCCTGCCTTGGGCAATGTGTGCCCTTCTATTGTCTAATGATTAGAATCCCTTTGGTTCAGACCTGCGTCCTTACACAAGCAAAGATTATTTTACACTGTGATTTTAGGAGATAGGAGTAAATGCAGCAGCTCTGTGCTTGAATTGAAATACACATCTTGTCTCTTGGCATTCCTGATACTCCAGCACTCTACTTAGTTCTGTCAGCGTTCGCTTCAAAAGCTAGGAGAGATTGTTCAACTGAATGCTTTTCAAGTGTTGTTCTCGGATATCAGTGACTGGAGATAAGTTGAGCTCCAGGGACCAAATGACCCAGGGCACGCTTTTTAATCCTGATGAAATGAAATCATTCAGGTAAAAAACAAACAAAAATAAAACCTGGATGTGTAAGAGTTTTTTTTTATTTTATGCCATGATGTCATTTATTCCATGGTAAATAGTTTACAGATGATTATAAAATGTAGTTTCACATTTAAAATCAGCTAAAATTTTGTGAACAGTTACACTGATGTGCAAAATGTAACTTTATACATGAAGCTTTTAATGTAATAATTATTATTGCATACTTCAGCTTAATGGTAGGGCTTTGCAGCTTTTAGTATCCTCATGCAAATTACAGGACATGACTTGAAAGCAAGAAATAGAATTTATCTTTTTTTTTTTTTTTTTTTTTTAGTTTATTTATCTACTTTGAGAGAGGCTGAGGAAGCACAAGCAGGGGGAGGGGCAGAGAGAGAGGGAGAAAAAAACCCAGGCAGGCGTTGTCAGCACAGATCCTGTGGGGCTCAAATTCATAAAACCGTGAGATCACGTCAGACTTAAGAGTTGGAAGCTCAACCTCCGGAGCCACCCAGGCGCCCGGCGTTTCTCTATCTTAGATATTGCCTTTCAATGAGGCGGAGGGATTGGAAGAGAGTGAGGCATTCCCAGCCCCCTCCCACCATGACAGCATGTCAGAATCTCTGGGGGCCTCTTTAAACTGCTCGTTCTTCCTGTCCCCAGTAGGAATCGCCATGTGCAGTGACAGCTTTTACTTCACAGAAGTGTGGTGTTCATAAAATAATTTCAGTGCCACAGATTGTTTTCTCTTAATCAAGTAATGTTGGTGACTGAGGGGAGGAAAAAAGGACAGATCAGTGAAAACATGTGCCTGTAACCTATACATAGCAAATAAAACGCTGGACATATTAAGGCGTTCTCTGTGCTTGTAGCTATGTGGTGGCAGGCCTCAAATATGTTCCTTTAATAAGGAAGTGAGAGGGGCACCTGGGTGGCTCAGTTCATTAAGCATACGACTGAGGCTCAGGTCATGATCTCACAGTTCATGAGTTCAAGCCTCACAACAGGCTGGCCCCTGTCAGCGCAGAGCCCACTTCAGATCCTGTGCCCCTGCCTTCCCTCACTCACACTCACTTTCTCGAAGAATAAGAAAAAGATTAAAAATAAATATTAATAAAGTGAGAGATGCCAAAACTGAAGGGCATGATAGACCACCCATTCTGCTGAGGAAGAATGGCAGGGAAAGGTGGGTGCAAGACCACAGGAACCCTGTCTACACATGTAAGTGCTAAGGAACATCAGGCACTGGTACACTCAACATTCAGAGAAACATTAATTGTGTATGAAGACATGAAAGGGCAATCACAGATCAGACTTTAAATTTTTTCAATAGAATATGACCGTTCTTTGACACCAGTCAATTTTGCTGAATTGCTGGCAACAAAATCTATCATTGACACATCTGTAGAAAGAACTGGGAATCCTGTGTCTATATCTTGAATGGTCTGAAAAGAAAAAGCCTGAAGGTTAAAGATGATAAATATCTCTGAATATAATCTATAGCCCCCTTGCTTTTATTTTGAGTCTATTATCCTTGTAATCTGTTGCCCTCCTCCTAATACATTTACCACATTTTCCTAGATTAGAAACACCACCTGGAACTGTGTGGTTTGGCAGACACCTAGCTCAATATAGTATCTCAAGAAGCAAAGTGTATCAGGTTTACAGGGTTGCTCACCTTAATGAGAAATTTTATATTCTTATCCTCTTGAAGCAAAGTGGTAAAAGCCTGTTAGAATAAGGGAAAGAGGTGATGATCTTATTTCCTGAAACCATTATGTTAAGGAATGTCCTGTCCTATGAAGGAATATGTAACACATCACATTCCCACTGAAGGAAGCTTTTGAAAATATTGCGGTGACACAGCATTGCCGTGACAAAAGACATTAATAAAATAAGATGTAGGTTCTTATTAAAAATAGAGCATTGCTTCCTTTATTGGTCCCTTCTGTACTGAAACAAAGGAACAAAATAACAGTTGCTGACTAACGTCATGCTGTTGAGGTAATACCAAGTTCCACCTTGGAATGACTTTGAAGAAAACTCAGTATTTCACATTCAGATCATTTTTATTAACCAGCTTTATAAAGAAGTAATTTAAGATAATTAAGCACTTTCACTGTGACAGGTCGACACTGTTTAGTGACAGGTGTGCCATTTGTTTGGCAGGTAGCTAATTTGACAGACCGCACTTTCTTTCCAGAATCCCTCTCCAGCTTCCATTTCAAATCTGTAGACGTCCACTGTCTTCCCATACTTGGGTCTTTCTTACTTAGCAAGGATAAGACTGACTTTATTTGCATTCAGAATATGTGAATCTCACCACCATCTGCCTGAATCACTTTCAAGACAGTTGTTTACTTCATCTAATTTCATGGCAAAGGGATTGCCTTTTTGGGTCAAACATTGTTTCCCGTATCTCTCTGTTTTGTTTCTGACACTGAAATCAAACTGCATGTTGTGAGTTAGCAGAGTAATTGTGTTTCTTATTTTGACTCCAAAATTTGAAGACCATGTCCCCAAATGCCCCTAGATATCTATTTCAGAGGGATATGCAAATCTTTAAATCCTGAATTTTCTTTTAGTAATTTTGGACCATATTTTCATTGTTTTTGACTCTACCAACTTCCAGAAGTAGAAATTTTGTAAGTCTAATCCCCATATGGAATTTCATCTTACCTAAGGACACGTTAGTAATAATTGTCCAGGTCTCTCATGAGAGTGTTTAACTGTATGGTGATAGTAGTCTTTCTGAGAAATTTAACCGGTTTGTCTTGGTTATTGGAGAAATTTCATGTGCCCTTCTTAATTACAGGTCTCTTGTTTTTGACAATTTCCAATACTTTTGTGTTTGTTCTAAGATAAAAGGACTGCAGAATTCCAGGCAGAACTCCCTTATTTTGTTCAAGAGTAAGATTGTTCTCCTCATTTCTACTACTCCACTAGTGATGTCCAAAATCTTTTATACATGTAACCCATAGTTTGTTCAGGCAGAAATAAGTCTCTTTAAGACACAATTTTTCTGGGGCCCCTGGGTAGCTCAGTCAGTTGAGCATCTGACTCTTGATTTCACTCAGATCATGATCTCACAGTTCGTGGGATACAGTTGAGCCCTACCTCAGACAGCACGAAGCCTGCTTGGGATTTTCATTCTTTCTCTCTCTGCCCCTCCCCAGCTCATTCATGTGTGCCCCTCTCTCTCTCGAAATAAATAAAGATAAACGTAAAAAAAAGAAAAAAACCCCACAACTTTTCTAAAGTGTTTTTTCAAACATGCAAGTACATAAATCTCTACATCTGAGGAATGTGTCCCCTTAGGCTAAGACCAGAGAGTTGGTCAGGGCTGGTAAAAGAGTATCATTTGGTCACCTCCTAACTGTTAAGAGCATTGTCAAATTGTCATTTAGGAAAATTGTTCCAGTTTGTACTCCTGCTGAGATTTCTTATGACTCCCAAACTGTTTTTTTCTCATTATCTGCCAACATTGAGTACTGTCAGTCACTTCAGTTTTTTGACATGGTGATAGGCAGAACATGACCGCTAGTTTAATTTGCACTCCTGTCTGTTCTTGAGGTCTTGTACATCTTCTTCTTTGTTTACTGGCCATGTGTATTGGTTTTAATTATTAGAAGTATTCATCTTTATTTTCTTATTTCCTGGCTCCATTAATGTAATACATTGTTCTTTCTCAACTGTCCTATAATCATCTTTATCAAAAAGTACCTTGAATAGGTTTTTCACTCATTCTTCTTTCTTTTTTTCTCCATTCCTTTCTAATAGTCTATTTTTATAGTTAGTAACATGCCATTTAATTTTAGCAAAATATTATATTTCACAATTCCTCAGATTTTTGTGAATTTTTCTATCTGTACATCTTATTTTCCAGGCAAATATTAGAATCGTGATCTCTATGTTTATGGACTGTGCACATATAAAATAGGTCCTAATAACACTCACTACCCAGGTCTTCCTCTCTAAGGAATTAATGTCAACTCTTAGTCACTGTGACTAAGCAGAGAGCTCTTAGTTGGACTGAAAATTATCTCATGCACCCTAGATTCTTATTGTCCTACTCCGTTTTGCCAAGATTTTGCTTCTTATTTTAAGGCTCCTGTGACTAATCACAAATAGCTGGAAGTCTTTATTTACATATTGTCCAATGTCCAGTTATTAAGTAAAGAGTCAATTTTTTTTAAGTTTACTTATTCTGAGAGAGAGAGGATGAGTGCAGTTGGGGAGGGGTAGGGAGAGAGAATTCCAATCTGGCTCCATGCTGTCTGCGCAGAACCTGATAGGACACTCTTATCTCACAAACTATGAGATCATGACCTGATCTGAAATCAAGAGCCAGATGCTTAAGCGACTGAGCCATCCAGGCACCTCAAATGAGTCAGTGTTTTTAAAAAATTATAAGTGAAAGACTCTCTTTCTTATAAAAGGCTGTAAAAAGCGGTTGTTCTTCTCAGAAATTTAATAGTGTTAGTGAGTAATGATCAGTAAATATGTTGATAGGAAGGCACATAACAAGAAGTTCGCCTGAACAAACAAAATTTGTTCAAAAGCAGTGAGTAGCATTATTTCCAAAAGTCCTAAGGCATCCTGTCAAGTGAATTGACAGATAGTACCATTTCTATCTAGAAGTAGTTTTGCCCCCAAATTAAAGTCTTCTTGTTATCTAGAGTTTTGCCTCCCCATTCTTTTCTAAGGCAATTTAAGATAAACAGTCATCGACAGGGCCCTGCCCACCTTCCTGCCCTAGTACTACCTCTCACAGTGGGCAGGGCCCTGTGGATGACTGTTTACCTTAAATACAGGGTTTTTTTTTTTTAATAAAAAATAAACAGATGGACATAAGCCCACCTCTCTCCATTTCAGTTGTATTAGTGTTTGTTTCATGGGTGGGTTTAAGAGATCCATGCTAAAACATTAAGAGATTCGGAAACTGAACCTATAGACAACATTCACACTAGAGCTGTGAAGCCGAGAATGGTAAGAGTCTGTGTCTAGCTTGGGCTACATGAACCTGACCCAAGCCAAAGCTGCCAAGTGGCAGTGGGAGGCAAAAATGAACTTTGTGGAGAAGCCAAGGGGGTCAAGAAAACCAAGAAAAAATATATCCTGAGGGACAGAGAAAAAGGGGAAAAGACAGAGAAGCAAAATGAGAGAGGAAGAAGAAACAAGAGGAGAAGGGAAAGGACAGGAGGGAAGACTGATACCTGTAAGGAAAAGGGAGGATGTTGTGGCAGGCCTTGGGGAGGATTCCCAAAGGCAGAAGAGCTGGTGGAAGGCAGGGCTAGAGTAGAGGCAGAAATCTGGAGGAGCCACACCTGCCCGTGTCACGCTGCTTCCTCACCGTAAAGTCTCTGTGTCCACTCGGGGTAAGAGGGAGAGGGAGAGGAGAGGACCCAGGGTGAGCAGAGAAGACCTAAGGTTCTAGCAGTTCAAGGTCGTCGTGGGCTCCAGCTGTGCCTCTCAGAGCTGCTCTCATCGTGTTCACGTCTCAGGAATTGATTCGCTCCCCGGAAACAGGTTCCCCCCATTGCTCAGATATGAAGCCATCCATGGACGTGTGATTGTGCTGACAGAGCTCAAGGAAGAATCTGAACCTTGTTTCAACTAACCATTCTCTTCCATCGCTGTAGAGAACCTAAATTCCACTTAAGTGGAACTTTAAAACGACTGCAACTTACAGAATGTCTGTCTAGTTCAATTTAGAAATAAACGAGGTCATTTATATTGTTAACAGATAAAAGCACCAGAGCCTGTGACAATGATCCTATATAAGTAATACATGAGCCTAACTAAGCTGCCACTTTATCTGTTTTATCTGATTATATCATCTAAATTTACAGTTAAAAAATCAGTATTTTCCTACTCTTAGAATCTAATCTAGATTCAGTATTTTCCTACACTTAGAGTCACAATCTAACTCTGTACTGTAGACTGTGTGGTCAAAACAAAACAAGTTATTAACTATTCCCACAGTTGCTCTAGGTGATTTTTTTAAAATGGAGATTCGATGTAATGTTAACAATTATCTTGGGGCGCCTGGGTGGTTCACTCGGTTGAGTGTCCGGCTTTGGCTCAAGTCATGATCTCACAGTTCTGGGTTGGAGCCCTGTATCAGGCTCTGTGCTCACAGCGAGCTCAGAGCCTGGAGCCTGTCTTCAGATTCTGTGTCTCCCTCTCTCTCTGATCCTCCCCTGCTCACACTGTCCCTCTCTCTCTCAAAAATCAACAAAATATTAAAAATTGTTTTTAAAGAATTATCTTTACGTCTTGGTAAACTCTTATGACTAAATAATAAATGGTAAAACACCCATCTACAGGTACAGCAGGGATGACGCAATCTCTTTTCATCCAATATATATTCATGAACCCTTTTGGTTAGACATCGTTCCTGATTATATTAAAATTCATTCTGTCTTATGAAGTACCCATTTCCATTTTATTTTATTATTGCTATGTATTTAGAGTAAACAAACATCGAATATTAACTTCATTTCAGTTATATGGAAAAAGCCTACTTTTTAATATGCACCTGCATTCATATTTAGCCTGTGCCCTTCCTTGAATGCTGGTTAAACGTAAAAAAACACAAATGTTAGAAACATATTCCAAGGGACGGGCCAGTGGCGCAATGGATAACGCGTCGGACTATGGATCAGAAACATATTCCAGCCTCTTTTGTTGTTGGTATTGTTTCTTTAGTGCTATATAGCCATTATCTAAATAAGTCTTATTATATTTTTAATTAGACTAATTATCATTATCATTGTTTTAGTCAGTGAAATAGTATTTACAAATGTGTTATTTTTCTTCATGTTATTGTATTTGCTTATCTCAATTATTTGGAAGTGTTACCATGGAGAACAATCAAACTCTAAAGCATTGTTAAAATGTTGCTAAAATATAGAAGTAAAATTTTTCGTTCACTATAGCTAACATTTTTGAGTAATATTAGCCATTCTCATAAAGGAAATGCTGTATCTCTTCAGTTCCTTATTCTCTTTGCTCTCATTTGATCTTTACCTTCAGCTTCTATACCTAACATCTCATTCGCTTGTGACATAAGGAGCCTACTGATAGCATGAGACCAAGGAAATAGAAGTCTTGGTAATACTTTCATAAGTAATGTGTTTTATAAAGTTGTTTTTTTTTTTAAATAGAAGCATGGAATCTCAGAGTTTGAAAGAATTTCAGAAGTCAGAACTGACCTAATTTAAGGCTTTGATCAATGAATGAATTTCTTCTATTCTGTGTAGGGCTCCAGTTAAACATTGTAGTGTGACCAAATTTCAGAGAAGGTATTAAAATTTGAAAGACTCTCACCCAAAACCAAGTTTTACTATATATATTAGCTAGCTAGAATTTATATAAATGCTTGAAATAAAAATGTTAAAGGAACCTCAATTTCTAAAGCTAACATTTTTTTTTTTTACAATGGCTTGGAAAGAGACCAAATATCATAAATGTGTTGATAACACATTTTATTTAAGTCACCATATGATTTTTTTAGGTTTATTTATTTATCTTGAGAGGGACAGAGACAGAGACAGCACAAGTGGGGGAGGAGGAAGGTAGGGAGAGGGAGAGAGGAAGAGAGAGAGAAAGAATCCCAAGCAGACTCCACACTGCCAGTGCAGAGCTCAACTCGAGGCCCAAACTCATGAAATCACAAGATCCTGACCTGAGCCAAT
Organism: Suricata suricatta; assembly: GCF_006229205.1. Taxonomy (NCBI): domain Eukaryota; kingdom Metazoa; phylum Chordata; class Mammalia; order Carnivora; family Herpestidae; genus Suricata; species Suricata suricatta. Next base: position 50,550,824 of record NC_043706.1, read on the forward strand.
ATCAAGAATTGGACACTGACTGAGCCACCCAGGGTCCCCAGAGTCACATGTGATTTTTATCAAAGAACTGGCATTAAACAGATATGATTCTGAACCTAATATAAAAGAAAATCCACCAAAAGAGTAAAAAAAAAAAAAAAATTACTGTTACTTATTTAAGGCTTTCCTTTACCAAAATTTGAAGAAAGAAAAACGTAGGTGGACTTGATACTGCCTCATTTGTTGACTAAATAGAGATCTTTGCCTTCCTGGGATTTCGTGAAGAAAAAATGCTTAACAAATGTTGGCAAAGATATTGGGATTCTTCTAGATTTCACTAGATATACATATTCTACTAATAGAAGTTATAGTCAGTGATTTCATCCACTTTCATATTCCATATTCCCTCATTCCACCTTTTCCCCCTCCATTTCCTTATTAGAAATGAAGCACTTTCTTTCATGTGCCATTCTATTTGTACTTTTGCATTTCTGACTCCTTAAATAGGTGAGGTTCTTCCATTTTTAGAACTATTTCTGAGGGTTAGTTCTACCACCAAAGAAAAGAGCCCCTTTAAGCATTCTGAAACTCGTCTTATTAAAATTTCCTGAGAACTTTAGCATGGATAAGCATGTAATTCATTCTTATTCCTTGGCTTTTAATTTTTCAATTAATTAGATAAATTTTTCAAATAACCACTTTTCAAGCTATACTTTTTTGAAAAAAATCTAGCCATAATTTTCATATGTCATATAACTTAGGCATATATTGGAAATCATCCATAATGGGTCTATATACATCTACAGTAAAACCTCTCAGACTAAGGTTCTGCTCCATGGTGGCCTTAGATTCGGCTCTGCATAGACTGTAGAGATAAAGTAGGATTAAATAATAGTTAATTCAGCGATAATAACATGAAGATTATCAGAAGTTTTTAAACAAAATTCAGAACATATGGTACAGTTTTAGTTCAAGAATGCAACTCTGCATCTAACTATACTCTGCCTCTTATATCAATGAACCATTTAACTACACAGTTGGAATCAAGTTGGATTCTTGGCCAACAGAGATGGCCGCCATGTCCTGGAGGCCCCTTGAAGAGGTATATTTCCCCCTGATTCACTCAGGACTGGGGTGATATGGCATCAGACAGGAGTGCTGAACTTGCAGAAAATTAGTGCTCATCATAACTTCAGCACTATGTGATATTAAATAAATATCTTAATTTCTGTGGTCTTTAGCTTTTTGTCATGGGTGTCATTGTGTGTGATGCTACGTGTCCAGTCCAACTCATAGGACTGTTTTGAGAAATAGGATTCTTATTAGCACCTTCCACAGTGCAAGTGTTATTATTCCCTATTTACTAAGACCCACATTTTTTACATTATTACCTGTGACAATTACAGTATATTTCAGGACATACTGTATGTGCATAGCAGGCAGATTACTTTTAGAAATCTTCTAGCTTTTTTATGCAGGTGCACATATATAAAATATTGCCTACAAACAAAAGAGCAGTAAACATAGTAACAACAGCAGTCGACATGCCCTACCCACATCCTTCCCAGAACTCTGTCAGTTTTAAATGAAAAGCACCATGAGATGTTTCTGAGACAGTGCTTTATTTGGAAAATCACAAGAATTTTGAGGAGTTCAAAAGAAGAAATGTAAATAATCATTTAAAATATTTGCTTGTTTACTATTTCAAAATAACTATACTTGATGCTTTGGAGAAATTGACAGTAATTTAATACATTTTATTGAATTCTATTGGTTCATTGATGGGGACATAAAAATTATTGAAGTATACCTCCCACCATCTGGTAGCTTATAACTTCCTTGAAAGTAATACGTAATCAACAGGGCTGAATGAACTAAATGCTGTGCTAAAAGTATAAATAACCTAAAGATGGAATATAAATTAGGATGTGGTTAATTTAGGCTGAGGGGTTTGGCCAAGGCTTTGTGAAAGGGGCCTGTGAGTAGACTAAAGTTTGAAAGATGGGATATTCATAGAGAAAGGGGAAAATGGGGGTTTTAGACAAAAGAAACAAGTACAGTATGAAAGATGGTGTAAGAACATGGTCATCAGAGGCCTGAGTTGCTCAGTCGGTTAAGTGTCTGACTTCGGCTCAGGTCATGATTTCATGGTTTGTGAGCTCAAGCCCTGCGCTGGGCTCTGTGCTGACAGCTCAGAGCCTGGAGCCTGCTTCCGATCCTATGCCTCCCTCTCTCTTTGCTCCTCCCTTGCTCGTGCTCTGCTACTGTCTTTCAAAACTGAATACACATTTTTTAAAAATGGTCATCAGAAGGGCATGCATGGGATATGCAGTGATGAATGAAACTAAGAAGAAAAATAGATGGTGAATGCCATTGTAAAGAATTCACATTTGATTCTAGAACTGATTTTTAAATAGTCTGGAATGTAGAATGGAATCTATGAAATTAGAAGCTTTCTCCGGAATCCCAGACCCCAAAAATCAGTAGCCTATAAGGGTTTTCACTTACTGTGTCATAGACTGCTGAAACTCAACGGACCCGAAGCCAAGCTCATTCTCGTCCAGCCTCCCATCTGCCTGTTTCTGTCATTGACAATACCAACTACTCAGTCACCCGGTCCTGAAATCTGGAAGTTTTCCACAAGTATAGTCTCCTCATGTACCATGCCATCCAGTTGACTGTCACATGTTGTTTTTGTCACCTGCTTCCTTAATATCTCTGAAATCTGGCTTCTGTTCTACATCTGTGAGCCTGTTAGCCTCTTGCCCATGCTTGTCAGATCTGTTTTCCACCATTCTCTGCCCTTTGGTTTTCAAAGGCTGGAGCAGTAGACCCCATCACCTGGGTCCTTGCTGCCTGCCTTCCTCTCGGGGGCTGAGTGCCCAGTGGGAGACACTGGCAGGAGAGCAAACGCAGGACGGAGAAAAGTTCATTTTCTGTTTGTTTTTTGCCTGGCATACTCCCTGCTTAAGTGCCAGGCTTCTGTCTCCCGTATTGTACCCTTAATTGTACCCACATTTTTATTGTTTTTTTTATATTCTTAAATTATTTTTTCAATGTTTATATATTTTTGAGAGAGAGAAACACAGAGCAGGAGCAGGGAAAGGGCAGTGAGAGAGGGAGACACAGAATCCAAAGCAGGCTCCAGGCTCTGAGCTGTCAGCACAGAGCCTGATGCGGGGCTCAAAGTCACAAACTGTGAGATCATAACCTGAGCCAAAGTCAGACACTGACTGAACCACCCAGGCGCGCCGCCCACATTTCTGTAAATAGTCTTTTCATAAATTTGTCAACATTAAAAATCTGAAGGAAATTTATTATCCTGCCGGAACTCTGAAGATAGAATCCTCTTTGTCAATTAGTTTTCTGGACTTTTATGGTGGAATTCTAAGTGGTCTTTCTGTGTCCAGACTACATTCTTCCCACTGCTTGGGGGAACTATCTTTTCTGAACATTGGATGTTAGACCGTTTGTAGAATAGAATATTCTATAATGACCAATATATGGCGTCTGGCATTATGTGAATAATATGATCTCAGTTTTGTAAAAAATAAAAAAATGTGCATACCCCAGTATGAAACGGATTGCCCCAGGCATAATTGTGAAAATATTGCTGTTTTTCTTTATTTAGCCTGTTTTTGGTTCATTTTGTTTTAAAATTTCTACTCTGTGGATAGAGAGGATTAGACAAACTATACTTGTATAACAGACAAATATTTTATAACTTTTTTGATACTATAAGAATGTTGCTAACTGCTGGTATGTATACTTTCTTATTCAGATGCTAGAATGAAAAGAAATGCCCCTAAATTTTACTTAGAAGGCTTGAGTTCAGTTAAAAAAGGGCAAATCTAATTTTAAATGTAAAAAAAGAAAACATGAGATGATCTTTTAACTGGATATATGAAGTCGAGTTGGGAGTCTTTCTTGATTCTCATGAATTATAATTTAACTCAAAACTAAAGATGATACTTAAAATGAAGGGATAACCATAGGCAGAGAGAGATTGGGCAGCAAACCATAGGAGACTCTTAATGATAGAGAACAAACTGAGGGTTGCTGGAGAGGAGGTGGGCAGGGAGATGGGCTAAATGGGTGATGGGGATTAAGGAGGGCACTTGTGATGAGCACCAAGTGTATGCGATGACTCACTAAATTCTACGCCCGGAACCAACATTCCACTGGATATTTACTAACTGGAATTTAATTAAAGACTTGAAATTAAATAAATGAATAAATGAATGAGTTAATGAATTAATTAAATGATGCATTCTATCGGATTTTTAAATCCCCAAGAGTATTTTGCATAACCCTTTTCTACACTCTACTCAGAGGACAGATGACTTTGGATCCCTTATCAGTTGGCAGGCTTACTGCTGCATTTTATAAGCTCAACAATAAAAGCTTCAGTTTGGATTTCTTATTGAGTTGCTCCACATTTTAATGATTTTGATAATTTTTTTTCTGCTCTGATTATCTGAATGTTTTAATGCCTATCTGATATAAGTTTCATTTGCAGTTTGATCTATTTCCAGAATGAAGTGTCTCAAGAAACCTAAATTACATGCATATTTAAATTTTTAAAAAATATTTTAGGGGTGCCTGGGTTGCTCAGTCAGTTGAGCGTCCAGCTTCAACTCAGGTCATGATCTCACGATTCGTGGGTTTGAGCCCCGTGTTGGGCTCTGTATTGACAGCTCAGAGCCTGGAGTCTATCTTCAGATTCTGTGTCTCCCTCTCTCTCTGACCCTCCCCTGCTCATGCTGTCTCTCTCTGTCTCTCAAAAATAAATAAAACACATATAAAATAAAAAAATAAATAAAATATTTTATTTGCCCAAATTGAAACTCCAGTCTGATTTTTGTTGGAATGGAAGTACAAATTTAATGTATTATTCCAAGAAACATTTTGTATAGTTTCCTTGTTGTCCTTATCTCATTTAGTTTTTCTTTAGTCATTGACTTTTCTTTTTCCTCTGTCTATAGCTTGACTGACTGCTTGAGGATGTATTATATGGAACACATTTTATTTTTTAAATGACATACTTATATAGAATATCAGTCAAAGGTGATATATAAAGACATGGAGCTTTCTTAATTTTATAGATGAAGCAGTTGTGTTTAATGTAATGTAAATGGTTCAAATAAATGTGATTATTTCTGCTTCTGATGGCAATCTCATTTTGATAAAAACTCAACTTTCAGATGCAAAATAATATAATAAACAGAAATGGATTTTATGTAGATATCTGATGAGTCCCTTCTTATGAACTCCTATAGGAAAACAAACAAATTATACTTTATAATTTCCTTAGCAGAGAAGCTGCAGATATTCACAGTAGGATTTTAATAATATTGTTGAAAACTTAAAAATAAAATAGCTGCTAATAAAATATGAAATCTATGTCTTCTTACTAGAGCCCAACTGAAAAACAGTTGCTGTTCTGTGTCTCTATTTCATTTATCTGTATAGAATGACTGCCATTTATCTGAATAGAATGTGTTCAAAACGCTTAAGAAACATGAAGTTTGTGGGAGCAGGATTATACAAGAAATGGTCCAAGTAATGTGGCTGAAGTTTTTCAAATTAGCTTGATGGTCTCCTGAAAATTATTGTCCATATCTGCTCGCTTTTAAAAACACTGTTACCTATACCAGTATAGGTAACATACCTATACTGGTATAGGTAACAACTTTCAAGCTCAAAGTGAAAACTCATATACAACTCACAGAAGTCAGTATTGTGAAAATTACCCAATAGAGAAAAGAGGAGTAGTCACATTAAATAATCAAGGAATGAAGTACAATTTGACTGTAGGTTAAAGACATCGGAGTGATGAAATGCATTAAATACAAAAGCCACCACAATTATTTCAGGACTTTAATGGAACTCCTGGATATTTAAGTTCTTATTCAAGTAGAAATGGCTAGAATAAATAGGATTTATGATATTTTTGGCATGAAGGAGGGTTTGATTTTTTTTGGTATCATGTTAATTAGTTGTTTATAATTGACATTAAAGTGAAATCTTATTGCCCAAGTAAAGAATGCAGCCTCTTAGAGCGGGAATACAAGGTTTTGTTCTGTTTTGTGGTAGTTGTTATTTCAGTTATTCGGGAGTAATTTGATTAAGGCCAACACTATCAGTTAAGAGAATAATGAATTGAGATATGTGAAACATTTTACTCATCTTCTTGTTAAATTGCGGACTATGAAGTTCTGCTCAAATATAACAAAAATGTCTATGCTTCAAGCTATGTTATCCCCAACATTTTTTTCTCAATAGTTGAACTATTTAATGATCCTTTGCCATGTGCTTATGATGCTTATCATCCTTTATCATGGGCTGCTCACCAGCAACTTGATATGCATCATCTTAATTTCTCCAACAATCTGTACAGGATAGGAGTTACATACTTGATTTTATAGATGAGAAATCTGAGGCATAAAGACATTAACTTTCCTCTCTGAAGTTCACCCAGCTAGAAAGTAGCTGATCCCAGACTCGAATAGATATGTAGGGACAAACATTTGTAGAAGAAAAGGAAAATTCGAAATGTGACATAGGAAGAATGAGTACAAAAATAAATGGAGAATTTAGCCTGGATGACATGAGCTAAGAAAGATAAGTGATAAGATGGATCTAGTCAAAGTCCAGCTAGCTTTGTGATAGCTTTTCTTGTTAGGGAAGTTTTCAAACATACATAAGAGAGAAAATAATATAATGGAACTTCATGCACCCACTACTCTGTTTCAGTAATCAACTTGCAGTCAATTTTGCTTCTTCTATCTTCACCACTGCTGCTGAATTAATTTAAAAAAAATCACAATGTCTATAATGGCTTCAGTTTCATTCTCTAAAACATAAGGGCTTTAAAAAAACTAATTATCAAACCTAAAAAATTATTAATTTAAGAAAAAAATTGTTTTATGTTTTTTATTGATTTTTGAGAGACAATGTGAGCAGGGGTCAGAGAGAGAGGGAGACACAGAATCTGAAGACAGGCTCCAGGTTCTTAGCTAGCTGTCAGCACAGAGCCTGACTCAGGGCTTGAACCCACAAACCATGAGATCATGACCTGAGCTGAAGTCGGATGCTTAACCGACTGAGCCACCCCGACACCCCAATCATTCATTTTTATTAAATATCCAGTCAGTATTGGACCGACTGGGTAGCTCAGTCTTACTTCAGCTCAGGTCATGATCTTACAGTTTGTGGGTTTGAGCCCCGCATCAGGCTCTGTGCTGATAGTGCAGAGCCTGGAAACTGCATTGGATTCTGTGTGTATGATTCTCTCTCTCTCCCCTCCCCTGCTTGCGAAAGTAAATAAACATTAATTTTTTTTAAATATCCAGTCAGTGATAAATTTTCTCTATTTGTTACATAAATGTCTTTGATAGTTGTTGAAAATTGTCGGGAAATTTCTCAAAAACTTGCTAAAATATCAGTGACAGGTGTGCATTTTTTTTTTATCCAACTTGGTCTCTCACTTTACATTGCAGACTCTTCGTTTCCCCTTAACTTCTTATGGGATTCCTGAGAGCGGCTCTTTTTTGTTCCCGTGCAATCCCACCTTCTGAGCTCTTCCTGGCCATACACATAGAGGAACACTTTACCTCCAACTGTGAAGTATTTGGTGTTTCTTTCAGTTACCACCTGTTTCCTTTGCCCTGCATTCTTAGCACTTTTGTGTAACCTAATTCGAAGGCAGACTTTTCCTCCTGTGCTCACCCCACTCCATTCTAACAGCCCTGAAATCCTACACCATCGGTAGTCACCTCTTTCCTATTTTATTCTTTTGGTGTCCGCCCAGCTTTTCCAGTGTGCCTAATAATGCTGAAGTTTCAACGGTTCAAAAAGAGGAAGGAAAAGAACAACAACAAAGCATGGATGGGTGGGTGGGTGGATGGATGGATAGATGGACAGATTGCGAATGGATCGATAGGAAGGTAGATAGAAAAATCAAAGAATATGACTTTTTTTTAGCTCATTGTTTATCACATTGGGTTGACTTTCCTTACATACAAAAATAAAGCACTACTTTTGAATGTTAAGTTTTCTTATAATAGTGCAATAATTATCCATTTAATTTAGGTCTCATATCCCTAATGATCCCTGGCTAGCTGCTCTGTGTTGGGCTCCTGAAGCCTTCAGCCATTGAGTCGTGTCAAAACGTCCTTTGCAAATTTACCTCCACCCCTAATTTTTATTCCTGCTGTCACCATCCACATTGGGATCGTGCACATTTATGCTGCATTAGGGTTGAAACCCCCTAACTCCTCTACCTGTGGGTAGATGTTCCAGTTTCTAGTTCATCCCACATATACCAACGTATTAATCTTCTCAAGTATTGTTTTGATCACATCATTCTTTGGCTCTAACTCTTTAACTATTTCCCCTTTGTGCCTTATGGAATGTGTCATTGGACTGACATTCAAGGACTTCCCCATGCATTCTAGGCCAAATTAGCCATTTAAATTTTTTTATGTTTTTCTAATGTTTTATTTATTTTTTGAGAGAGAGAAAGAGAGAGAGAGAGAGAGAGAGAGAGACAGCATGAGCAGGGGATAGTCAGAGAGACACAGAACCCAAAGACAGACTCCAGGCTCTGAGCTAGCTGTCAGCACAGAGCCAGACGCGGGGCTTGAACCCACGAACTGTGAGATCATGACCTGAGCTGAAGTCGGACACTTAACCAACTGAGCCACCCAGGCACCCCCCAAATTGGCCATTTTAGTCTTGTTAGGCTTATGGCTAACTCCTCCTCAGCAGATTTCCATGTCTCAGCAAAATTGTATCACTAGGTATTCCCACTCTAGTGCTGCCTTGCCTCTGAGCCTCCCTTATGAGTCAGCTCCCATTACCCAACCCCTTCCTCCTCTTGAGGCACTGTTCCACGAAGTTCCTAACACACCTGGAGTTTTACTGTTTCTCCTCTTTTTCTCTTCCTGACTGCAGTGCCCTTCACTCCTTTCTTCATGACAAACTACCCATTATATTGCAGAAATTCACATGCACACTATTTCAAGCACATGGATGATTCTGTTTCAGAATAAAAGAAGATCTCCCTGGAGTCTCAAGAAAAAGTTAACTTTAGTCAACTTACCACTATCTAAACTCTTGACCTCAGACTTAAAAAGCCTCATCCAGTTCTTTAAAGTGACATTCTTTGGGGGCGCTTGGGTGGCTCAGCTGGTTGAGCATCCCGTCCCACTGCCCACACTGAGTATGGAGCCTGCTTAAGATTCTCTCTCTGTGTCCTTCTGCCCCTCTCCCCTGCTCATACACTCTCTCCCTATAATGAAAGGAGATAAAGTAAATTTATTTTAACTTAAGTTTTGAATAATGATGTCTGACATTAGAATGCCATTTTAACAATACCAGTTCTAGGGGCTCCCTGTCCCAACAGACCTTAGTAATCTAGTTGTCTCATTCTCTCCCCGTGGCAGTGTGCATACTTGAAGGCCACAAAACTAGAATAAGAGGAACTTCTTACATGATGTTTAAAATACAACTGGCTCAGATGCCATTACTGAACTAACTCTACTTGGCCACAATTACAAAAAAGTCAAGTTCATGGTCACCCACCTGTTTGTCCGGATAGTACTTAAGTGAATGTGGGCAGTATTTATCTCTGTGACTCTCTTTCCATAATTTACTAATCAACTGCCATTTCCTTCTGTTGAAGCATCTACTCTTGTTTATATGACTGTCATTTATCTAGATTCATGTGGCTGCAGTCCTCTGGTTCAGACCTTACTCTCTCTGCTAACAAACCCTATACTGGTGCTTTGATTCATTCTTTAATGATATTTAATTCTTAGAAGATAGTCTCATTCCCTTATTTAACAAGATCTGAGAAGAACACCTCACTCAGCTAGGTAGGCTCCAAGTACCGATGACATACCTAGAGGAAATTGTTCCCTTATAGTAGTTTGGTCATAATTTTATTATGGTAAGTATCACATTGATAGTTTTACAAATGAGTCTCTTATAAAAAAAAAAAAAAAAACCTATGTGCTTCTTGAGAGCATGTAACCACTGCATCCCAACAAAAATTAATTAAACACCTGATCTATTTCAGTTATACCTTGGGAGCTGGGTAACAAAGTAAATATATTCAAGTTTTTTGGAATTAATTATAGAAAGATCTAACTAATCCAATAATTACAGAATACTTAGCACAATTAAATATGTTTTAGTCTAAATAGAGATTTTACTTAAAATTACAGTTTTTATAAGACTATAAAAAGATTTTTAAAGAAATTTTCCTCTTCTGGAGCACCTAGGTGGCTCAGTCAAGGTTAAGCACTCAACTCGTGGTTTTGGTTCAGGTCATGATCTCATGGCTTCGTGGGTTTGAGCCCTGCACTGGGCTCTGCGCTGGCAGTGTGGAAACTGCTTGGGATTCTGTCTCCCTCTCTCTCTCTCTGTCCCTCCCCCACTCGTTCTCTTTCTCTCTCTCTCCCTCTCTGTCTCTCTCAAAAATAAACAAACATTAAAAAAAAAAAAAAGGAGCATCCCTTTGACACATGGAGTTGGGTTTTGCACAGAGTTGGGGGGATTATAACTGTTGCTGGTTGAATGGAACCGGCTTTGGAGGTGCCTCCCTCTTGTCCTGGCCCCCGTGTGCCATTCCTGGGGGGGCGTCTGCGTAGGCTTTCTCAGGCAGACTGTTGCTGTGGTCACATAGGCTTGGAAGCCCTGGGCTCGTTTGTCCTACCATCACTGACTCTGTCTAGGTCCTCCAGCCCCTCAGCTTCGGGGCTCCTGCGAGAAGACCCTGGTCATGCCAGACACAGTGCTTACCAGTGGTGCAGAAGTACTTTGAATTATGTAATACACTGTAAAAAAATGTAGGAAATAATTTTTGCATTGTCTCTTTGGAGGTCTCACACATGGATACTACTTCTGCAAATTTATGTTGCAGCCAGAATATAGCCCAAACATTGAGAGTAAATCAACAGTTGTTGAAATATAGAATTTTAGAACTTAATAAAATGCAAGATATTGTCTGGTTTATTTAATGTAATAGAGGTCAGGGAGACTCAGAATCATTTTAGTGAGTTCCACAAGGTCACTTAAGATAGACCAAGCAAGTGATATATTAATAACAGCTATTAGTATAGATACTTAAATACCTACAAAAATTAAGGTATTCATAATGTAATGCTGTAACTTACTAAACAGTAGTATATTGCACAAAATATACTGTATGTAAAACTTTACACAAAATGAACATTTTTACTTAGGCTGCAGAGGATAGGGGCCAAAAACACGTATGCTTAACATCAGCCTCTCCTTTCTCTGAAATCCACTTAGCTCATTGCCTTTGACAGATTTTACAGACTCAAGAATATGTATTCCCTAAGTGATCATTACTCTTGATTTCTATTACTCAGTTCAAAGTTTTCTAATTGTGTTGAATTTTTTTTAAAAATATAGCTATTAGAGAACCCCATTAATTTATTTTTTTTAATTTGAATTTCTTATTAGCTTTTCTTCTGTTGGAAAAAATAAATCCTCCTGTATCTATGCGGGCAATTACCTAGGAAGTCTGAACCCTTTCAAATGGTGCTTAGTATTTTGAAGCATAAAAGGCATAGTATTCAATTTTTCAATTTGGAGGATGATAATGACAGTTCTGTGACTACAGAACATTAACCCAAGGTATACTTACATTTCAGGAAGTATCTAGGTCATATTAGAACATATTGCTAATAGCTTTCTTTCCTAATGGTTTACAATGGGAAAAATAAGATGGGGCTCAAAATGAACAGTTAAAGATTGTGAAGCATGCTTCTAAGGGATTGCACGTGTTGAACATTAACATTGTGATAACCATTCTCTATCAAATCTGTCCAGAATGTGTAGTTCTTTTCATCCTATCACTAGGTTCTACCTCACTTTTGTATTCTTTGGCATTTTAGTGCATTTATAAATATGAGCATTACACTAAGAATAATGGACTTCAAAATCTCCAGTCAGTATCACTCTGTGGAATTTAGATATTTTCAGTATGAATATTGCTTTCAGACTCATTTTTTCAAGACTCTATTTTGACCAGATATTTAATTTTTCAAGATTTAAATTGCCCTCCACATCAAATATAAATGTATCAGATTTACAAGACCTTTCATATGCTTCATAAATCCTAACTAAATTTATTCCATATTCATAAGTAATAACCTTTTTATTTAACTTTAGGTTAATTCAGTAAACATTTAAAAAATATTACTATCATTTTCATCCTAATCTTCGCCTCTTTGTCTTTGCAGTGCTGGTCTTCCAGCTTGGATGGCTGAAAGCAGTCTTTATCTTTTTTAAATTAATTGATTAAATTATTTAAGTATGTATTTACTTTTTAGAGTGAGTGGGGAACGGATAGAGGGAGTGGAAGACAACAGACTAAGCCACCTAGGCACCCCTTTACTCATATGGAAGGCTTATCCATGAAGCTCTTTTAGTCTGTTTCCTTCTGCCATGGACCTACCCCTAACAGCCTTGCCCATTTGGAGCATTTGTTTTTCTTCCTCCGAATAACTACTACAGTGTATTACTTAACTGATTTTATAATCTCCTGAATGGCCTAAAATTGTGTCATTATTATTAACTTATGAGAAATTTATTGTCAGTGTTTATATTATTTTAATTTGGCATGACCTCCAGTGTTTGGGTCACTTTGGGAGAATTTGCTATGGTAAGAAAGGTTAAGTGACCAACATTGAGTCAGGTTTTCAAACTGCTAAAACAGGTGAAGTTTCACTCAAATCTTTTTTATAAAATTTTTTAACTTATATTAATTTTTGAGAGACAGAGTGCAATTGGGGCAGAGGCAGAGAAAGAGGGAGACACAGAGTATGAAGCAGGTTCCAGGCTCCAAACTGTCAGCCCAGAGCCCGATGCTGGACTCAACCCCATGAACCACATTGCGTGATCATGACCTGAGCTGAAGTTGGCTGCTTAACCAACTGAGCCACCCAGGCACCTCTTCATTCAAATCTTTAAAATGACCCAGGACTTCTTTCTACAAATGTTCTAAGTCTCATGTTGCTGATAAATGCATTTATTTGTTTACTTTTTCATTAAAAATAAAACAGGAATTATTGAAGAAGCAAAAGGAGAATTTAAATAGTATATAATATCACGGTGGTTTAATAAATACCATTTAACGTGACTGGTTTCTTTATTGATTTATAAAGTCAATTGACGTACCTTCTGAAAAGCATTGTACTAATCAGGTATATAATTTTTCTTTCATTATATGTAGTTATGTCTACAGAGCAGTGTGATTTAGGTAACTAACTGGGAATCTGATAGTTTCAGATCCGCTTTGGCATACTTCCTTTGTAATTATTATTCCTTTCCAGGAATCTAACCCACCATAAAAAAATAAAATGAGCTTCATTTTATTTTGCCTTTCTTGACACTGTTGAAATTTTCTGTAGACTTTATATAATTTTCCATCTAGTGAGGGTGCAGGAAACCAGAAGTCCTGATAAGCTACCTGACTCAGTTGACATCGGGTAAGTTTGTCAACGATGTGTAATCTAGTCTCTTGGATCCTGATCCAGGGTAATATCTGTCACGCAAGAGAGACTATAATTTGTTCTACATTTAGTATGCTAGAATCATCCATTGGCTGACTGGCTTCAATTACTTTTTGCAAACAGAAACCTTTATTTATCCTGGTAATGTGTTTTGTTCATTTCCAAAGTCTTAATTAATTTGTTACATGAGACTCTAGCAAATAAAAGATAAATCATCTTTAGATGTGCTGATTAATTTCTTAAACAATACCATGTGGCATAATAGTGTTTCTTTAAGAAAAATTCCTGTCTTGTTAAAAAAAAAACTGTTCCAGATGTTTTTAGAAGTTATTATGTAAAATAAGTTTATAACGTGGACATTTTCTTTTTCTTATGTCAATGTTCTACATCATCATACCACTTGTTATTTCACAGTAAATGCATTAATTAGTAATTTTGATGTGACTGGAAGGTTTTTCACATATTTAGTTTTATAAAGAATATACACAAGACATGAATGAGGTTATCACTATCTTTTTCCTGCTTCTGGCACCTCCTACTATTCATAAATAAGAAAGGGATCATTTGAGGCTCCTTAAATGATTGAAATTGTTCTTCCTAGAAAAAAGTCTGATTGGAGTATGTTTCATAGGTAATTTGAAGAATATCACCAATTTGTATAATTTGGGTATGGTCCAGTATAACATCATATTAGAGTAAATAAAAACAAGTTTACCTATTATACATGGCTTTCTTCATCTTCTAATCTATTCACAATGTGTCCGTTACATCATTCTGGCTATTGTTACCATGTTTGTCTTGCATTCCCTCTCATTTCTTGACATACTTTGTTCCTTGGTCTCCATCACTCTTTTCAGTGCTACTCCCATCTCAACTGTATATTAAGAGATCCTTCTAAAGAGCAGTTCCTTGCCTCCCATAATTTTATCCTACCTGTACCTCAGCCATTGACTCCCAGTCATATCCTTGATAATAGCATAGCCTTAACTGCAGATCCTATAGAACCTAATTCAGGTATTCCCATCTGACTATCACTTCTACGTATATTTCTGGCTTATTCTCTCTGGTACCTACTAGAGTCCAAAATTCCTTTATTTATTTCTTTTTAAAAACTGTTTGTTGTAGAAGCTTCGAAAAAGAGAAAGTTGGTATATAGAACCCTCATGTACCATCAGCCACTTTCAACAATTATCAATTCATTGCCAATTTTGTTTCATCTACTGTGATGTGAAGTAAATACAAGGTAACATATAATTTCATCTTTCTCTTAATAACTACATTTAAGAGATGACATATTTATCTTTTTATTATATTACTATCAACATGAAAATAATTATTGTTAATTTTTTAATAGTTAACTGGTCTTTAACCCCAGCAAGACCTCAAATTCATTGGTCCCACCCCCATTTTACTGCCTCTCACATCCATGACATTTTCCCTCTCTTTGTCTAGTTATTTTTTGTATTTATTTTGAGAGAGAGAGAGAGAGAGAGAGAGGGAAGGAGAATTAGCAGGGGCAGAGAGACAGGGGAGAGAATCCTATTGTAATCTAATCTCTCATGGCCACAACTACATCCAGGGTTACATCAGACTACATCCAGGTTACGCTTAGCCTGCTCCATGTTTGCATCCCTTCAGTTGAATACAGTTGGAGAGGAATTGACAACTACATTGATTGTTCTTATTTTATGTATTTGTTTTTCCATGTTCTCCCATTCACAGTACAGATCAGGCAAAGGGCCTAGGGGTATATTTGGGTGGATTTACTCTGCCTCCTCTTTCTGTACAGTCAGTGTAAGAATACAGCCTGGGGTAAGCACCATGAAGCTGACTGTTCTTATTTAAAAATTTTTGTTTAAGGTTTATTTTTGAGAGATGGAGATAGACAAGAGTGTGAGTGGGGAAGGATCACAGAGAGAGGGAGGCACAGAATCTGAAGCAGACTCCAGGCTCTGAGATGTCAGCACAGAGCCTGACACAGGGCTCGAACTTATGAGCAGTGAGATCATGACCTGAGCTGAAGTCAGATGCACCCCTGACTGTTCTCATTTTAAAATTATGATCTAGTGAGTCCTTAATCCTGCTCTGTAACTATACTATATTTCTGTAGTCTACTCTTTTCCCTGCCATCCTACTGAATGCCCTTTCTTGATCCTTTAACATGTCTTCCATAATCTAGGATGTTCTCAGTTGCAGATCTCACTTCCCAGTTCATGGGAAAATCAAAGCATTCAAAAGAGAACTTTCATAGCATCACTACCACACCTGTCCTACCACCAGCATCCGCACCCTCATAATTGGCCTTCTGCCTTGATGTTATGGATGATCTTTTGCTAGTCTTTATTTTCTGTGCTCTGATTACTTTATGTTTACACTGGATTCTTTTATTACCTACTCATAGACCTTGCCCCAGCAATTCTTTCCTTCCCCACCCACCTCCCACCATCTCTTGCATCATGAGTTTTCACTCTTCACTGGAGCATTTCATTAGCATACAGACATGCTGTTATTTCTCTCACCCTAAAACAAAACAAAAAAGTAAAACTCCTCTTGACCTAGCTTTACCTACGGCTACCTCTTCATTTCTCTGCTGCTTCTTAAAGCCCAATTACTCAGAGTTGCCCATTCCTGACATTTCCAGTATCTCTCTTCCTATTCCCTCTTAAGCCCCTGACAGTAAGGTGTTTGCTCTTCCCACTCCATAAAAACTATAGTGGCCTTTGCTGCTTCCTTCCCTAGTCCTAGGGCTCAGTCCTTGGTCTCCTTTTCTATTTATCCAGTCTCCCTTGGTGACTTGGATTTAGTTGTCATCTCTACACAACTGACCCCCAGTTGACATCTCTGGCTTAGACTTTTCCACTTAGCATTCCATTTGGCCCTTCACATTTAGCTAAATTTAGCTTCTCTCAGTTGATGACAACTTGATCCTTCAGGTTGATAGGCTGGACATTTTAAGTCACCCTCATTTCCTCCCTTTTCCTCTCCCATCCTAGGTTCAATCAATTCAGTAATCCTGGGGCTCAGAGGTATCCAGGTTTTATCCATTTATCTTCATCATTGACAGTGACTAGCACAGGGACCATCTTTCTGCTAGCTACTATCAGCCCTCACTTAAATTGCTCCTTTAGTTTTAACTGGTCTGCCCATGTCCACCCTGGTTCCTACCCTTAGGATCAACACAGTAGCCAGAATTCTTTGCAAACACAAATCAGATCATATTATTACCTCAATTTAAAAGCTTCTAATAGCTTACAGTCTTATTCAGGATGGAATGCTGAAGGCTTGATAATATCTTCAAGACATTGTGATTACTCTCTCCGTTTCTCATTCCATTTCTGGTGTCTCCTTGGCATTTCTTGAATATGCCCAGCAAGCTCCTGATGTTGGGCCTGCACTGCTGGTACCCTGTGTCTGGAATGCGGTTTCTTAAGATATACATGTTGATGACTAACTCAATCCCTTTTTTGTTTCTGCTCAAAGGACACTTTCTCAAAGAGACCTACCCAGAAAGGCCCAAACCCAACCTTCTCAAATTCTAGGGGCTTATATTTCCTTTATTCTATATTTTCCCAATAAACATATATGATAGCTTATTACTGAATTTATCTATTTATTATATTTATAGCTCCTGGTTTCTTCCCCCACCTAAAATGTAGTCTTCACCAACGGCAGGGATTTTGTATTGTCTAGCACATAGTAGGTGGTCAGTCAAATGATTTCCCCCCCCCTTTTTTTTTTCAGCATTATTTCACCCACTGCTCCTCAGAGTCAATATTGGTTCTGTTGCAAACAGTTAACTTGGACTCTCTCCATTTTAGAGGCCTGTTTTTAAAAGAAATTTCTCTCTATGTTCATCTTCTTAATCATACTGCCTTTTTGTCCATTTTTTTTCTTTTGCTTATTCTGTCTGCTGAGCTCATTTTAGGCAAATGTATTTAACTTTCTGGTCTTCAAGCCATTTATCTTTCCTCAGCTTTGGCCCCTTCCTGGCTATGTTTCTATTTTTGTAAGATTTTTTAAAATGTTTATTTATTTTGAGAGAGAGAAAGAGAGAGCAAGCAGGGGAGGGGCAGAGAGAGAGAGAATTCCAAGTAGGCTCTGCACTGTCAGTGCAAAGCCCAATGCAGGGCTTAATCCCACAAACCATGAGATCATGACCTGAGCCAAAATTAAGAGTACGATGCTCAACTGACTGAACCACCCAGGCGCCCCTGTAGGATTTTCTTTCTGTGTCCCAGACCCCCATGACATTTATTATTAACAGCTAGTTTTAGAGAGCTTGCTTTTCCCTAGAAATGTTTCCCACAAAAAAATCATTAACATTCATTTCCACCTTCCATCTACCTGTTTCACCCTGCTACCCTACCTGTACCCTTGATATCTGTAATGTGGATTTACCCTTTGCTCAGCATCCTACTGAACTGCAGATTTCCTTGTCTTTAAAACCAGTATGAAATTATTTCATGCTACAAGTCTGTATGCAGTCACTTGTTTATTTTCAGTATACTTTTGTAGCCTCTATGTTAGGAAACTGCATACACATTTGTGTATACATTTATAAGTAGTATGTATTTCCTTAGTTTCTGTTTTATCTTATTGCTGAAAGCAAGTGATTTCTAAACCTTTCCATATTGGGTCTCTAAAGTTGTTTTACATTTTTATCTTTAATAGGTCATTGCTTTAGTGATGGATATATTTACAGATGTGGACATTTTCAAAGAAATAGTGGAGGCATCAACTCGAGGGATATCTATATATATTCTGCTTGATGAGTCCAACTTTAATCATTTCCTAAACATGACTGAAAAACAGGGCTGTCAAGTTCAACGACTCAGGGTAAGAATTCCATGTTTGTTTGTTTTTTCTTCAGTTATTTTGTGCACCATTTTTATCATTTGTGTACAGAGAGAAAAAGACAAGTTAAGCTGTATTACCTGTATTATAATAATTACTGTATTACCTGTATTATATTTATATATAATACATATATATATATATATCTCAAAAAAGGGTATGCTTGTACTTTTTGGAATGTGACTGAAAACACACATTCTCATGATGGTTTCATAAGATGCTTTTCTTGATGATGGGCACTTAAGCTTCTGAGTTACCTTTGCTCAGTCATCATGAATGCTTCAGTTTCTCCGTGCACATAACCTTGAAACCACTGACTCCAGTGATTCTTTCATTCAGCAGATGTTGCTTATCACAATCATTAGGCATAGTGTTTTCAGTTACATTTGACTTCTGAAAAAAAGTGTGGTTCCTTCCATTGCAGTTATGGTGGAATTGTGCCACTCCAATCTGAAAGGCTGTTTTGCAATAGGATCCTAGGTGATTTATGAAACCATTCTCTATTAACGTAAAATAATGCTTCCTGCTTCTGTTATGCTAAAATACATCTATATTTTAATGACATTTGCTTGAGTGTTTTTTTGGGGTGATACTTTAAAATTTGCTTTTACTATTTTTATGTGTTTTAAAAAAGATTATTTCAAGTGTACTCTTTTGTACTTTTGGTACTAAGATTTTATTTAATTTTTTTTTTTACGTGGCTGTATTCTGTTTTATTTTATCATTTATAATTTCTTTTTTTTTTTATTTTTTTAACATATGCAATTATTTTCCATCATTTATAATACAGTAGTTACAATTACACTCCAAACAGAAAAGCAAAGTAAAATATCAAAACCCCAACTTCTGTTTCATGTTATTTTCCCCCTAGGAAGTGTGTCTTGGGTTTTTCCCTTATTATTTTCGTTACTTTTTTTTTCCCTCTTCTTTTTTTGGTGGTGGTACTAAGATTTTATATTGATGTATATTTCACTTTCAAAATATCTGTTTTTTAGTTATAACTCTATATTTACATGTAATTCTAGAATATTCGAGTGCGGACAGTAAAAGGCCAAGACTATCTTTCAAAAACAGGAGCAAAATTTCATGGAAAATTAGAACAGAAGTTTTTGTTAATTGACTGCCAGAAAGTTATGTATGGTTCCTACAGGTAAGATCATTATGTTTACCTCCAGCATTATCAGTCACTTATAGGATTTATTAGTTTCAAATTTTAATATAATCTGTTTAGATATTTCTTAGAAATAAAAAGGAACCTTTGCATGGAAGCCTCGAGACTTGGGTTTTAGTTCTATCTGTGCCTCTAAAGAACATTAAGACATTGGGCAAGTCATCCAACTCCCTGTGCTCCAAGTACTTCGTTCCCAAAATGGAATGGCTAACAAATATGTCAGGTTCCCTATAGTTCTCTAATGCTAAAAGTGTTTTTGCTCTTTATGAAAATAGTTATAATACAGGCTTTGTAGTAGCATTCGTTCATAAAAATAGAAGCTCTTTATCACTTTGAAGAACTTATCAGATAGATTGTTTTTATTTTAGTATTATTAAGAATCTGATAGTCAATCATGTAGTCACTATGTATAGTACTGCCCAAAAGGCATTTCAGAGTCTGGCTATTAAAAGCGCCGTGGTAGACACTACACAGGTTTACTCAGGTTACTATTTCCGGCATCGCTCAAGGCCGCCATTGGTAGAACACCTCCTCCGTTCCCGCTTGGCTCTTCTACATACGTCCTCCCCAGTCTTTACCACTTATCTACAAGGCAGTTGTTTGCATCCACATCTATCAATGATGAAACTGAAGTTCCAGAAATTTAAGTGACTATTCTACAACTCCACAGCTAAACGCCAGCAGCGGTCCAGGAATGGCAGCCAAGTCCAAGCTCTGTTTGCTCCGGAGTGAAAGTGCGGCTCTAATACTCTCTTGTAAATCCCGGGCATCAGATACACAATCAGGGACCCACAATCAGGTTATATCAAGAGACAGATTAAAATACCAATGAGCATACATGAACTTCTAGATCAATAGAGCAGCATAGACTCCTAAGGAGTCAGGAGAACTGTGGGGGTAAACAGGACAGTGCAAGGGAACACTTGCTTTTTCTCTTAAGAACTTAAAAAGTCCACAAGAAGGAGACCAAATGAAGTGATTGTGGACGTGCGAGTCATTTAACTTGGTTTCTCTTAAGTTTGCTCCTCTGTAAAGTAAGGATAATCCTCGATGCTACCTTATGTTGTTGTGAGAATTTGATGAGTTAATGCATCCATAACCTCGAAAGTCTATTATTATAGCCATATTTTAGCCGCTACTATCTGTTAACGTTCCCTTTAGGCTCAGAGACCTTTCTTTTGAAAGTGCTGTTTGGAGTTCTAAAGGAAAACTTATTAAAAGCAGAAATTACAACCAGTGCTTGAAATTAATGAGTCCCTTTAAAGACTCATTATATGTGTATGTATTTGTTCAGATCCACTTGGTTTTACAGGGTTTTTAATTGAAATTTTAATTAAAATTAGGAGTTCACTTGACTTATAGAATAGTATTTATTAGTTAATCTCATCATAATGAATGCTTTCTGTTTTTATTATTTAACTTGACTTTTAAGATTACCTTGAACAATAAATTCACCTTAACTTTGTTTTGCTACTAGGCACTAGGCATTAATAGGTCCTATATATTGAGATGACTTTGGCTAAACTACTTTCGAATTGATACTGGGAAAAACAAACAAAACAAAGCAACAAAACCCTTTATCTTTCTATGTATATCATAAGCCAGAGGCAGAATTCGAGTTGCTACTTATGGAAATGAGGATAGCATGCCTAGGACTGCAGATGAGAAAAATTCACCAAAACTCTACTTTCCTTATTCGTCCATGTTAATTCTAAATATGCTTCCTTAAAAAAAAAATAGGGGTTGTCAGCCATTTTTTTGTTTTTGTTTTTGTTTTTGTCTTTTTACTAATTATCTTGGACCCTTCCTGTTAACAGTATTCTAACAGGATCTGGTGGAACAATTATGAACCAGTTTTCATAGAAACCGGTTAAAATTTAATTATTTTTTGTTAAAACCAACCTTTGTCTCACATTCCAATATTACCGTCATCTTCCTATTAGCCTAAATCAAAATGCCACCTTCTTTAATTCAACATTCTTTGCCTTAAAATGTCTTCATACTCTAAACTGCAAACATTTCCAGAGAGGCCTGATGTCAGCACTCACCTTCGTCACACATCGTGTGACGGTTCAATCATTGTGATGACAGTTTTATCAGAAAAACAGGATAAGTGTTTTGTCCTATCATGATACTAACATTGATGAGAAAACCATATACTTTTTATCAGTGTGTGCCCATCAAATTGTGAATTGGGTGCCCCTGTTTGACACCGTAGTATGAAACCTGGGACATATTTAGTAAAGTATTGTCTACACATTTGCCTGGGATGCATTTTCTTAAATCTTAAAGTCTCTGTAACAGCTACTTTGAAAAGACAAGTTTCACTGAAGTTCTTGGCTTGCAGGTGCCATCTCATCAGGCTTGAGGACTGTCACATGGAGATCCATGCGACGGCCCATGCGTGGTCACCGCTTTCACTCCATAGGCTTCACTGTGAATCCCTAGCCAGGAACTCAAGAGTTTTTGAGCCTCTTTTTAAAATGTAAATTCATAACAACATTCCCAGCTTAATGAGCATGACAGTGTGTCTGGAGGGAATGGGAGTAGGAAGTTCATTGTATTTTTTATCCAGGCAAATATGTGCACACTTTTTTTTAAAAAATCAAATATTCCTCAAAGACATTACTACAAAAGTTTCTGTTGTCCATCTCTCTCTATTGCTGGATCCTGATCTCCAGGTGCAAGTATTTAATTCTTTGAGCTGGTTCTTCTGATACTTAGTCCATTCTCTTACATAATGTGATTATACTGCGAATGCTCAGTCTTTCCTTTTAGATATTAATCTCTTTACTCTCTAGTATGGTGATTAAAGAGTGATATTTCTGTGTCCTCATATCTGCTTGCCCTCTGCATGCCATTCACCCAGTACAGTTTTGTCACAATTGTTTGCTAAGTAAGAAGTCTCGGTTTACATTACTGAAATTGTGTCAGAATTGATCCCTGATGAGCCATGGAGTGATTTGTGATATGCTTCTTTTTTTATAACAAAGTTAATAATGACCATTTGGTTGTGGTTTGTTTTCTATTCATCTATTGCTATTTTTTTCCAATTGATTTTGAAGATTTCTTAGCACTTGAACAGCTTTTCCAAATGCTCAGTTACTGCCAACAGTCTGTCAAGTCTAATCGAGACTAGCAGGTCTTTAACCCGGGATACTGCTGGGGTTCTGCAGTTTCCTGGATTCCTGGAGCCACAATTTCGTATAACCTATTTTAATCCCATTTTTCCTTCTCTTTTGTTTTTAAGTCATAGTTTTTCTCTCATTTGCTCAAGAATATTTTCCATCAGCATGGAATTTTTCTTCAGTTCAGAAATTTATAATTTTAGGTGGTCAGTGGCTTAACTGGAGATGAAACTCTAAACTCAATCATTTTACCTCAAAATTTGAAAGACATTGACTGGCAGTCAAACTTGCTGTTGTTATTGTTTTTACGTAACTTTTTTTTTTTTCATTTCTAGAAATGTTTAAGGTTTCTCTTCTATTCCCTGCTATTCTCAAATGTATTATGTTTTTAGATCTAGGACTTTTTAAAAATTTATTGTTCTGAGCAATCCAAGTACTCATGCCTTTGAATTCTGGAACATATTCTCACATATTCTTTGATCATTTCTTCTCCTTAATTGTCTCTATTGTCTCTCTCTTTCTCTCTCTCTCTCGCTCTCCCTCTCCCTCTCACTCTCTCTGAAATTGTAAATATTAGCTAGATATCTGCCCCCATTGTAATTCTTTTCCCCTGTGATTTTCTATCTAGGTGTGGGTAGAACTGTACTATCTTGGGGGATTTTCTCAATTGTTTATTCTAACACATCTATTAGAACTTTAAAACATTTTGCTGTCAGGGGCACCTGGGTGGGTCAGTTGGTTAAATGTCCGACTTCAGTTCAGGTCATGATCTCCTGGTTTGTGGGTTCAGGCCCCTCATCGGGCTCTGTGCTGACAGCTCAGAGCCTGGAGCCTGCTTTGAATTCTGTGTCTCCTTCTCTCTATGCTCCTCCCCTGTGTGTTCTCTCTCTTTCTCTCTCAAAAATAAATAAACAATAAATATTTTTTTTAATTTTTGTCAAATATTTTGAATATCTGCAAATTATACCATCTCCAAAGTATCCTGTTTGTGTTTTTTTTATAGATGCATGATCTTCTCTATTGCTTTGAGGACACTGATTATAGTTTTTTTGTGTCTTTGTTTTTATACACATCCATAGTTGTGCATTTTCTGTTTCCTACATTTGTCTTTCTCCTGTTTGTTTTGGTCTCTGATTTGCACCTAAGATTTTAAGCTTTATAAGCTATCTTCTAGACTTTCGTTAAGCGTCTGCTGATATTTTACTAAGTATTGATAAGGGACTCAAATGCTTATTGGAAATCACATGGGAAATGCTTATCACCTGCTGCGTTGACAGGAGCGTGATTGGCAGGAGTCCTGACAGTTGGATAGGAAGTTCTCTGAATGTCAGTAAAATAGTTCTTTTATTTGGGGCTATTCAGCAGAGAACAATCTTTAAATTGAATATATACCCTTGAGTGTCTTCCTGTTACGTGCAGTGATACTACAGTATTGTTTTCTGATTTACCAAAGCAGGAACACTTTTCTGGTTGTAACATATTCCCCAATGCCATTACCTTGTCAGCTTCCTCAGCTCAACACCTGGAGGTTATTTTTATTTCATAAACTATATATGTCCTTCAGGACGTGCAGATGTTACAGTCCTCTCTTCTTGTTACTGGCTCAACCTTTTTACTCTTTATTCTAATTTCTACCCTGGTTTAGGCTCTTATCACCTTATGTGAATTATTTTACTCATCCCAGTATATTCACTCCCTCCTCCTTCACATCTCTGTTACAAAGAGGTCCTAGAAAAAAAAAAAAGCAGTCCTCAAAGATCTTTTTATTTTAATTGATCCAAATTTGGAAACAAATCTTTCACAGTCAAACTCTGCTTGCTTTCACGGTTTTCTCCCCTCGTTCATGAGTCTCTTATATAAATCTTGACTTCAGTGAAACAGAATTTGTTTCCTCTGTTCAAGCAAACCATGGCCATTCTTGCTTCCTTTCTTTTCCTATATATTTCTTCTTTCACACAAACTGTTCCACACCTTTCGTGTTTGAACTTCTGGGTTATCTGGTCTCCGTCAGAATATAGTCTAACCCCTACTTATATCCAGGGCTTTTCTTCTATGTGATAGCTGACTGTTCATTCCATTCCTTGCTGTTTCGCCCAAATTTTGTATTCTGTATTTTGTATTTTGTATTTGCAGTGAGGCTGAAAATTCCTTTAATGATCGACTTTGTATCATTTATTTTAAGTCAGCCTGGTGGCCCACACCTTTGTACAGAAAGAGCACCTGGTAAATGATTCTCATACCATGCTTTCAATAGGCATACTAGATAAAATTCAGCATATCAAAATAGTAAGATTTTTTAATTCTACACTCTTTATAATATTTTGTGTATTTTAAATTCTTACTCTGCACATTCTCTTAGTGTTTTCATCTGCTTTTATTATTTTATCCCTTCTATAAACAGGAAGCTCCATCATTGTAGAGACAATGAGAATGTGTCTCCTTTTTCCTTTATTAACCATTATATCATGTACAATATTTGATACATAGCATATTCACGAGTCCTGTTTTGGCTCAGCGACTCTGTGTTACATTATCTAAATTTTTACGTGCCAGATTTAAACTTTTATATGACATTCCAACTTTAATTTTTAAATTGTAGAAATTCCACAAAGTACTATAAAGTAGTTACAAACTTAGATTCCTAGAATTTGTATTTTATACTAAAAGATCTTAACTGGTATCCCAAAGCTCTAGCTTCCCAAAGCACACTTATTGAGTAAGCCACAGAGATAAGATGCATGTATTAGCAAAGACCTATCTTGCTTTATCACCTGCTACAACTATAAGGAATGGTAGGATTATGCTAGCATTTTGGACAGGAGGAGACTGAGGCCCAAACTCATGTGGGCAGAGAGCACAGCAGAAGCCAGGTTTCTCAGATTTCCCACTGATACTGGCTTGCCTGGACTCTGCCAGGATGCTATATATAAAGTACACGGCTTTTTATTCCGTAACATCTCAGTATGCAACGATGCAAAATGTACATTTTGCTTTTCTTTGGACTTCTTGACAGGGATATCAGAAATTATGGGTGGATTTAAAGCCAGAACTTGACTTGCTTTGTTATTAAAATATGAAAGGGGGCTGTCTCAGTGACTCAGTCAGTTAAGCATATGACTTCCACTCAGGTCATGATCTTGCAGTTTGTGAGCTGGAGCCCCATGTCGGGCTCTGTGCTGGCAGCTTGGACTCTGAAGCCTGCTTCAGATTCTGTGTGTGTGTGTGTGTCTCTCTCTCTGCCCCTCCCCCACTCACACTCTGTCTGTCTCTCTCTCTCAAAAATATATATTAAAAATGTTTAAATATGAATGGGGGAGTAAGGAGTTAGAGGTACTGCAAGCATGTAATGTTAAGGACGTTCTAAATTGTGGTAGCTAAGGAAAACAAAAATACTCTTGTTGACATTAAATGACATTTTGCTTAGTAGATTTATTTGTAGTGCATCGTTTAACAGCAAAATGAAAATTTTCCAATTTTGATTTTTTTCAGCTATATGTGGTCATTTGAGAAAGCTCATCTCAGCATGGTTCAGATAATCACAGGACAACTTGTTGAGTCCTTCGATGAAGAATTTAGAACTCTCTATGCCAGATCCTGTGTCCCCAGTTCATTCGCTCAGGAAGAATCAGCAAGGGTGAAGCATGGCAAAGCACTCTGGGAGAATGGCACCTACCAGCGTTCAGTTTCTTCACTAGCTTCTGTTTCCAGCCAAAGAAACCTTTTTGGCAGACAGGACAAAATTCATAAACTAGACTCCAGTTACTTCAAAAACAGGGGGATATATACTCTAAATGAACATGACAAATACAGCATAAGAAATTATGGCTACAAGCCTCATTTTATTCCTAATTTTAATGGTCCAAATACAGTCCGTCAGTATCAATCCAGTCAGATAAATGAAAATTGGAAAAGGCATAGTTATGCTGGGGAACAGCCAGAAACAACCCCGTACCTACTGCTTAACAGGGCTCTCAATCGGAACATCAATCCTCCCCGTAATTGGAAGAAGCCTTCAGATAGTCTGAGTGTGGCGTCCTCATCACGAGGTGGCTATGCAAGCCACCATAACACGCCTGCCCAGAGCTTTGCCGATCGGCTTGCCCAGAGGAAAACGACCAATCTCGCAGAAAGGAACTCAAATGTGCGGAGGTCTTTTAATGGGACGGATAATCATATTCGCTTTTTGCAACAACGAATGCCAACCCTTGAACATACCACAAAGTCATTCTTGCGTAACTGGAGAATCGAATCCTACTTAAATGATCATTCAGAAGCTGCACCTGATTCAAATGGATCGGCTCTAGGTGACCGGTTTGAGGGCCATGATAGTTCTGAAAACGTGAAAGCCAATGCCCTTTATACTCATTCTCGGCTTCGTTCCTCTTTTGTGTTTAAACCAACTTTACCTGAGCAGCAGGAAGTTAACAGTTGTACAACTGGCTCCTCAAATTCAACTGTCATTGGTTCCCAGGGAAGTGACACACCAAAGGAGGTCCCGGACACCCCTACGAGTGTACAGCATATGACAGACAAGCCCTTGCCAGAATCCACCCCGAAGCTCCCACTGCAGTCCGAGGCACCCAAAATGCACACCTTGCAGGTTCCCGAAAACCACTCAGCAGTCTCACATCAAACTACAAACAACCATAATGAGTCAAACAACTATTTGTATACATCCTTGTGTGTAAATAAGCAGACAGAAAATCTAAAGAATCAACAAAATGAGAATCTGCTCAAAAGGCGAAGTTTCCCATTCTTTGACCACTCGAAAGCCAATTTAGATCACGGACACAGCAAGCATTATGTATATAGTACACTTACCAGGAATCGACATAGACAACCAGAAAAACCCAAAGAGGACTTGCTGAAAAGTTCTAGGAGCATGCACAATGTGACCCAGAGCATAGAAGGGGACAAGGAGGTCATCAAGAGAGACCCTCCAAGTGGTTCTACCACCAAGTCAATTTCCATTGCTGCTTTGCTCGAAATGAATAAAGATGAAACTAGCAAAGAAGTCACTTCAAAGAAGGAAGTTAAAGGTTCACCAAGTTTTTTGAAAAAGGGCTCTCAGAAGTTAAGGTCATTACTTAGCCTTACCCCAGAGAAGAAAGAAAATCTATCCAAAAATAAAGCCCCTGCCTTTTATAGAATGTGTAGTAGTTCCGACACGTTAGTTTCTGAAGCCGAAGAGAATCAAAAACCAAAGAAGTCAGAACCAAAAATTGATTCATCTCCTAGAAGAAAGCGTTCTTCCTCATCCAACTCTCAAGGCAGTGTTCACAAGAGTAAGGAAGATGTAACAGGTAGCCCCCCTCAGGGCATCAGTTCTCCATCTGATGAAAGTAGTAAAACAATACTTTCTTCCGCTCCAGTTGAAAACAAGTTCTTGGAAAGGGCAGGTGATGCTTCTGCCCCTAGATTTAACACCGAACAGATCCAATACCGAGATTCGAAGGAGATTAATACGGCTCTGGCTCCTGAAAGAAAACCAGCTTCTTCTCCAAGGCCAAAGCCCAGTGAGCTGCTAAGATCTCATTCAACCGATAGGCGCATTTATAGTCGTTTTGAACCATTTTATAAAATTGAAAGCTCTATTCAGCCAGCAAGCAACCTGCCAAGTACTGGTGTGCACCGCCCAGAAATAAAATCCACAGCTGTGGGCAATAGTTACGGCAGGTCCAGCCCCCTGCTTAACTACAACACTGGCGTGTATCACTCGTACCAGCCAAATGAAAACAAGTTCCGAGGATTTATGCAGAAGTTTGGAAACTTCATACACAAAAATAAATGAAATACTGTAAATTCAAGTAGTTTTAAAAATAACAAATGACTGTAACTATAAATATTTGTCCAAAGAACTCTGTAGGTGGTTTTTGTAATATGCCAATAGATTTCTATAGGAACAGAGTTTGGGGGTAGGATATAAATGTTTGCCAGTGTACTAATATACACAAAAAAGTTCTGTGTGAGAAAATTAGTCATGCTTAATTACAGTGTAGAGGGAATGTCTCTATACACATGGTTTTTAAATGGTAGTGGTTAAAAAAATGTAATTAAATTGTTTTCTTCAGAGTGAAGATCTTAAGTCTCAAATAGAAACTTTAGTGGAGAGATGGTGTACGGATTTTAAGCATTCATTCCAAAGCTTTTCCCTTTGAAAAAGGATCATAATACTCTCAGTGGCCCTTTATAATATATCCTTATGGGTTTTCATAGCTTCACATTATGAGAAAATAGGACAAAGCCTTTTTGGGTTTTAATTACCTTTAAATTCTATAGGGTAACTTGTTATATTTTATTAATGTTTTATTAATTTTCCTGTGGAACATATGTAACTGGTTGGGCAGCAGCAGGACAATTTAAATCCTGTAGCTCAGCACATCTTACATTTTGACTGTGGTGTTTGAGACTTTCAGCCTCATGTCGTACCTGGTAGGAATTTCTGTTCCTAGGTTCTTAACAACCATCCAAGTTGTGTTTCTTTCCACTCTGGACCGAGGGAGCCTATGCTCCACTTACCGGTCAGCTGCTGAACTTTTATAATCATTCCTTCTTTGAAACTTAGAGCAAGCAACGGATGTTTGGGAAACTTGAATTGGAAACTTCTGCACACATTTTTATCTTAGAGTAGTATGACAATGTTTTGCTTACAAAAGTCCTTGCTCCTTTTTACACTGTGCCAAATACAAAGTGACTGGGTACTGCTTTCATAAAAGTTCGTGATGAACATGAGAAGTGGCATCTGGCCCAGTCCCTCCTTAACCATGGAGCCTGGTTGAAAGTTTTAAATCATTTGATAGCTTAATTTGATGATATTTACATCATAAGATATGCTTTGCCTTTTCTTTTTTTTTATGTTTTATTTATTTTTGAGAGAGAGAGACAGCATGAGCAGGGGAGAGTCAGAGAGAGAGGGAGACACAGAATCTGAAGACAGGCTTCAGGCTCTGAGCTAGCTGTCAGCACAGAGCCCGACACGGGGCTCCAACCCACGAACCATGAGATCATGACCTGAGCCAAAGCCCAAAGCCGGATGCTCAACCAACTGAGCCACCCAGGTGCCACATCCTTTGCCTTTTTCAGAGTAATGAAATTAAAGCCTCACATCCATTAAAGAAATTTAATTTGACTTTACCTCAACCACAAAGTAAAGAATTCAAGAAACAATGCATCATTTGAGAAGTGTAAAGTGTTTCTGTAAGACTTTAAATATATAACACCTTCTGAGCTGCAGTTTGGGGCAGTATGTTGTCTTAAAAATGTAGGACTTAGTCAAATAATGTCTGTGTCATTAAATTCGAAAAACAGCATTAAAGTATCAGTACAATAATTTTCCGTAGTATTAAAATACCATGATAAGAACATGACAAGAGAAGACACAGCAGTAGGAAAATAAAACCTAACATATATTGAGCACTTTTATAGACCAGCTATAACCTTCAGCTAGAACCTATAGTTCCCACAACAATTATTTTACCTTTGTTCTCATTATTTGTAGGAGATGATTAAGGTGATAAATGAGACTCTGAGACTCAGAGAGGTAAGGCTCCAACTTACACAGTTAAAAGGTCATGGTACTAAAGTGTCTAATATGCAGTCACATTTTATTTCCTCCCCAATGTGTTCAATACTGGCCTCACCTGAACTATTGAGAATTAAGTGAGAGAATGTTTATATTTTCTGCTTAAACAGTAATCAGCCTAGAACGGTCTAGTTGATTCCACTAGGCAAGAAGGACACAACCGAGGCTTAAAATAATCGTAGTAGGTGAGCTAGGGAATGAAGTTAACATTGATTTCCTATTGTAACTTAGCAGGCCGGTTTTAATTATTCAGCCACCATTTTGATCTTGTACTGGTTAACCTGTGACAACACAAAGAAGGAAAAGGAACTAACTATGCGTGAGTTTAATCTGAGTCTGTGCTGGGGAAAGCGGTCGTTGGATGAGAACGCTGGGCAGGGAATGGAACTCAATGCTAAATGTAATATCTCCTCACCACTTGACAATGGCCCTGTGAAATAAGTATGTCCTGTTTTGCAAATGAGAAAACAGATCCTCAGAGAAGTTACAAAATCTTCCACGATGCGTGGCTCTGAATTGGTAGGACGGAGCCTAAACACAAAATTGGGTGTGAACACAAAAGCCTATATTTTTAATGCCTCCCTTGTTTTTGAGAGGTGGTGTGACCAGGTGAGGGGCAGAGGGTTGGGGGCAGAGGACCAGAGCTGGCGCTGTGCTGACAGCAGCACGCCCATTGTGGGGTATCGAACTAATGAACTGCAAGATCATGACCTGAGCTGAAGTTGGACACTCAACCAGCTGAGCCACCCGGGTGCCCCCGGTAGTTTTAGTAGTATACCATACTGTACTTTGTTGGCTTCTACTCCACTATGATTGAGGAGCCTTTCCTGAAAGTTGTCTCTCTCTTTTGCTCTATCTTTACAAAGTGTAGAAATATACCAATAACTGTACAGCAATAACATTTTATAAACACAAAGCCAGAATATAAACTCAGCTTAACATCATTCATAAAACTGAATTCTAAAGACTCTCATAATATTATTGTTATAATCTTACAAGAGTCCCATTGTTTTGGAAAGCTGCGGGTAATAGATTAGGAATTTGGCACACTTCCTAATAAATTAATAGCATAAAAATAAAATTGAGAAAGAAAGTTATTTTTCACAGAAAAAGTAGCCCGTTGCATTTACAAAAATTTTGCGTTTTTTAAATGACCTTTGGAATGTGCATTTCCTTATAATCAGATAAGAAATTCAGTTGCAATGAAAAAAATCTAATTGCTAGTGGGTTAGGTTTTAGTCCTCTGGCAATTCTATAATCTTCATATATTAGTATCAAATTATTTTAAAAAACCTTAGAATTGGAGTCCAGTGAATGAAA
Organism: Suricata suricatta; assembly: GCF_006229205.1. NCBI lineage: Eukaryota > Metazoa > Chordata > Mammalia > Carnivora > Herpestidae > Suricata > Suricata suricatta. Next base: position 50,582,408 of record NC_043706.1, read on the forward strand.
GAGATTTTTCATTTCGCTCTTAGAAATGTCACTTTTATAATTCTGAACCGTAGTCCTTCACCCACTTACCAAAGGCAGAACCCATAGCTAACCAAACCAAATTGACTTTAATATTACCCATTCTTTGTCTGTTAGATGGAACATTTTTCAAGGCTAAGGGGATAATGGGCTAATTGTCTTTAGGCAGCTCTGAGATTGGAAGCCCTAAAATGTAGAGCAAGGTAACTTTGAAGCTGAAATTACATAGACTAGTTTTAATCATGTTTAATTACAAGCAGAAGCCTTTTGCTTTTTTGTACAACCACTGCCATCATTTCTGGAAACATAGATAGCTTTTAAATAGTCCCTGAATTCCTCCTCTCCCTCCTGGAATTGAGAAGTGCAGGATGTTTTATTTCATCTACCTGTGACAAGTAGCTTGGGCTTTTGCACAGATTTATTCTCTTCTGTCTCCCCCCCCCCATTTATTTATTTTTTTTCCCCTCCAGAAACCTCTATTTCAGAATCTATACTTTCCAAAGTTTCTACGGCTGAGAAATTCCTCAGGGTTGGGACTGGGTAAAGCACATAATACTTCAGATAGTTTACTCAAAGTTTGAGTTTGCAACAAACACTATCAGACTTCATAGATGTAATCACTTCAAGCAAAACACTTCCTTTTGTGCCCCATATTAATATTGGTGGAAAGATAATGGCACTTAGATGTACTTTCATATCACAGTTTGGTAAAGCAGTTTTTACTCCCTACATAGGACATTAGTTTGTAAGCAGACACTCAAGAAAATAGGTACAATTTCAAAGTAGTTTGGGGCAGATGTCTTCAGAATAGTTGAAGTGCCTGTATCCTGAACATTGCTGGTATCTCTACTATAGTGATTGGGGTTAGCCGCATTTCTAATGTGGCATGTTGAGTAATGGATATATGTTGGCAGTCTTTTTATGGGAGCAAATACCTTGTTTAATCAAGATGACATCTAGTGTGATCCAGATAAGCAAGGAAGAAGTTGACCTCTGTCTACATTCAACTTTAACTCTGTTCGAGATTATCTAGTTATTCAGCTATTATTCTACAGATATTTGTCTTTCATGAATATCTGTTGATTCAATGTGACTATGGCCAAGGGATGTAAAGTAGAATCATTGTTTCACACTAACTACATGTGATACTGTTTTTTTCTTAAAAAAAACTTTCTTTTAATATTCAGTTTGGTTCTAGAATATTTAAAATGAAAAGGATGAAATTAGAAACCAAAGACTCAATTTTTATATGCATAAATGTTATCAAAGAAATATTCTTCTAAATTAGGCTTGTTTTAGATCTAATAAATAAATATTAACTAATTTTGTACAAACATCAATATATTGTATGTTGTTTTTATCTTCATATATATGCATTTCTTCATTTAAGCACATGTTTTTATTTAGCTTTATATCATGAATTTAAATTTGTGCACACTTCATTTGTAAATTTTGAAAGAATATCCTAAACACTTTTAGTTTTATTTTTGATTAGCAATTATATTTCATACAATAATTCATCCATATTTGATATCCAGTGACAATACTCTCCCTCAAGCACAGTATCATATACATTCATTCCCTATTTCTATTTCTACTGGAATATATAGTTATTTTAAATAAGTTGCAATTTTGTTAGAAAAATTGATAGTTGACCTTTGTATAACGTTGTAGCATTTAGTTTGAGTAAAATATTCTTTTTTTTTAATTTTTTTAATGTTTTATTTATTTTTGAGAGAGGGAGAGACAGCATGAGCAGGGGAGGGTCAGAGAGAGAGGGAGACACAGAATCCGAAGCAGCCTCCAGACTCTGAGCTGGCTGTCAGCACAGAGCCTGACTCAGGGCTTGAACCCATGAACCATGAAATCAGGGCTTGAACCCATGAACCATGAAATCATGACCTGAGCTAAAGCCAGACACTTAACCGACTGAGCCACCCAGGTGCTCTGGAGTAAAATATTCTTAAGGTGCATTTGTACTAGACCAATTAGTGACATTAAATAACCTGGAGTCTGAAAGTTATTTAAAACTCAAAATGCATTTTTCCTAGGAAAAAAATGCCCTTTATGTCACAGATTATGAAGCTGTTGAATATTGTGTGTAAGGAATTAAATGGTGTTTTAAAGGCAAGTGTAGGTAAGTATAATTTAAGTAGGTAAGTATAATTTTAAGGAAAAATTTTGTATTTTTCCCTATTTGCCATAAATATGGATGTTTAAAAATAATCTAGTCCAATGGGATGGTAAGGAAGATAGATATGGTTTTACTTTTGTGATCGCACTAAAGACCAACCTGAGGTAATTGGATGAAAGATGAAAGGGGACTGAAAGGAGTAAGCGTGTGTCCTGCCTGTGGGAAAGAATTACAGGAAGTAAAATTACCTGAGTGGAAAGCAGTAAGAAGCTAAGCAAAAGATATGGACATGAAAACTCCCGCGTTAACAAAGAAAATGCACCATGTCAAATTGGATGTTTCTCTCATAATCTGTTTCAACAATCTTGCCCCCTTTTTTTTTTTGATGGTCACACATCTGCCTTTACTGTGAACAGCAGGCAGGACACTTCCAGCAGTAATTAAAATTAATTTACAGAAGTGGAATTCAGTGAAGTCTTCTGGTCAGAACCCTTGGGAGCTCATATGTCGATGACAGCCCAGAGCAGCAAGAAGCAGGACTCCAAAGCCCATGAAGAGCGAGGTAGCCGAGGGGATTAGGAGCTCTTTCCAGATACCCCAAGTGTACTTGGTACCTCATAAAGAAAGAACTAAGTGGCAAAGAAATGCAAATGGGCAACAGTACCACAGTCAGAAGGGAGGAGTTAGCCAGGATCACTGGGCTGGTTCATCAGGTTCACCGGTGCCTCTGCTCACGGCCGCAGGCTCTGTTGTGCTGGGCACAGGGTAATCCACTGCTCTGCCCCTGGGATCCAATCTGGCTCATTTTTTTACTAACACTCATATTGGGAACCTACTTTGTTCCAAGTATTCAGGTAGTAGTAGAATATCGATGTAAGGAAAAAAAGAGAATGTCTGGATAATCAGATGTTGCAGCAAATTTTGAGAATAGCCTAAACTAACAGCAAAAATGTGTACACTTACCCAAAGTCGGTCCAAATTTGTGCCTTGATGTCTCCTAGTACCTAACAAAATGCACAAAAGAGATGCCTGATAGTCTGTGAATGAATCCAATCATTTCCTTAACTATAGTTAGATAAATCCATTCATTAAAACGTACATTTTATAGATATCTAAAAAGCCATTTGTACTAAAAAACATGGATGGGTAAATATGGCAGGAGTCTTGCTTAAATTTCTGCCACGTTTACCCTACGATCTGGACATCTTTACAGATCCAACAGATCTAGTCTTCTGAGGATACGTATATTGGAAGGAAAGGAAACCCCTGATAAAGAATTCATTCTGAAGGAAAATGGAATAGAGCTGCTCAAATTCAGTTCGGAGACGATTGGCACACAAGGGAAGGAAGTTGTGACCATGTATAAAGTCATGCAGATTGGCAAGCAATGTCAGTTGTCTCTGTGGGACTGCAACAGAAGAGTGGCTTCTCTAAAAATCTCCACAGATGGTACTTGGAGAGTCCGGTGTCAGGGGCCGCCCCACAGGTGCCCTCACTGTGACCCTCAGCACACAGCCTCCCATTTTCAGCAACAGCGTCTCTGCTAATGTTACAGCTACAACTGAAGACTCTGGTGAATAACAATGAGGTCCATCTACCACTGTTGGTGTGAGCAGTGATTGCCCATACTACCACAGGAAGCTGGAGCAGAAAAGAATAGGTACCATGAGGAAGCCATGATAGTAAAACCCTCTAGGGACACCTAGAACATATACAGTGGGAAATTAGGAGGAGTGGAAATTCCACCAGAACAGATTTAGATGGCAACTTACTGTTCCCTTATTACTGAACTAGAGTGGCTTGGGAGATACAAGTCATATCTGTCACATATCCACAACAAAACATAAATGGTTTATGACAAAATTCTCCCATCCAGGTACTAACCAGGCCCGACCCTGCTTCGCTTCCAAGGTCAGATGAGATTGGGCGCGTTCAGGGTGGTCTGGCCATAGATTATGACAAAATTCTCAAAATGATTTTGATAGAATGATTCCCACTATTTTAATTAGAAAGATATAAATGTGGAGGGAGGGAAGCCAACCCCCCCCCAAAAAAAAACAAAGTAAAAGTAAGAACCTTTAATCAGGGACTTATTTTAGACAACAACTTTCAGGGTATATCCTTATGTCAGTACATTTTGCCTTTGCACTGTTTTTCTAGCTATAGGAATAAAAATTTTTAACAATCTTTATGTGTCTTGATAACTAGGCACATTCAACTAGATTTAATAGGTCATAATTTTTATTTTTCACTTTATTTTGAGAGAGAGAGAGAGAGTGCGTGCAAGCAAGTGAGCATGTGCTCCAGCTGGGGGAAGAGGCAGAGAGACAGGGAGAGAGAAAATCCTAAGCAGGCTCCACACCCAGCATGGAGCCCAATGCAGGGCTCAGTCTCATGAACTGTGAGATCATGACCTGAGCCAAAAATCAAAAGTCCATCACTTAACAAACAGAATTAGTCGGGCCCCTCTGGTAGACCACATTTTTTAAAGAAACTTTTCTGGGGTGTGTCTGTGTGTGTGTGTGTGTGTGTGGTTGCTTTATAAGCTGTCAAAATTTTATTTTAGTGCACTACTAAGACAATATTAGATATTCATTACATTAAGGTAAGTATTCCAGTTAATAAAGCTCAGAATTGGATGTGTTTTTATAAATGGGATGTCAACTGAAAGAAAGCCAACCTCAAATTAGGTTAGTAAATTCTTTATTTATCGTCTCACTGAGAACCCAAGCCCAGCAAACAGTTTTTCAAATTGCTTTGAGGAACTGCTCTGAAGCTTGTTAGCTATGGAGGATAATATATACAGAAAGGGGAAAGGGAGAGCCAGACTTGCAAGCAGTTCTCCAAATACATGTGTGTCACAAGGTAGAATTGGTACATTTATAAAAATTAGGGTTTCTGATTTCCACACAGACAGGGGGTCAAGACCCTTAGGTCTTCTTAATATATTATGGTTTTTTTTTTTAATCATCAGTAATTGTCCGAAAGTACTGCCTGCATGCCTCTGCTCAACTAGTTTTCTGGTTCTTCCTGTTTTTGATATCTCGTTGAGGTCACTTGACACATTCCCAGAAGCTTACATCCATTGCCTATGGTAGTTTTAGTGCACAGTTCCCCTCTTTGTCAAATTGCAGCCTGTGGCAGACAATGGTGACCAAGTATCTTTTTGTCCCAGGGCACTAGGAAGATTCGTGCCGATTGGGATAAATGAGGCAAACATGTCCTAAAAAGGATAACCATCTGCAAACTTCTAAATTTGCTAGTTTGGGAATTTTATAGCCTGAGGTATTTCATTGTGTCTAGGTATTAACTGTCAAACCTTATACAGAACTGTATATATTATTTATAGTCTCCAGACATTTGGTCATCATTAGCTTAGTTCAAGTCTGAGTAGACCAATGCCCACAACAAGAAGTTAATTTGTATAGGAAATATGTTAATAGTAAAAAGGCTAATGCCTTAGCTAGAAACCTTAAAATAAGTTTAAATCAAGAATTTCAGAACTAAACCAGTTAGCTAACATTTCCCCAAGACCGGGTGTTGGGTCACTTAAATGTGATATTTGGTCTGATTAGCATATTCTGGCACAGTGGAGCCCCTGGCTTAATTTACCCTCATGGGGAGTCAGCCACACAAATCTACCCCATAAGTCCTCATGGTGTGGTTACAAATTAACATTCTCTCCTTTTGACAAGTTTTTTTCCCCCCTTAGAATACCATCAGAGATCAGCATTGTTCCCTCTTAGCTGGAGTTTAACCGTATTCTTCTGGACCTTAGGTTAGAAGCCTGTTTCATAGTTCTTGACCCAGTCTTCGTCTTGAGAGTAGATCAGTTCAATTAAACAGTGGTCTGCTTTTGACAGGTGTTCCTATAGGCTCTCAAAGTTAGCCTACAGTGTGCAAGCAGTTAGACTTAATAAGAGGCATTTCTAATGGAAAGAAAAGAAAAGCACAGGTTAATGGAGCAAATTATAACTCCAGTCTCTGAGTCCTGAGTGCTCTCAGTGAGATGATACTTAGATGTTGACTCAACACATCTTCAGATGGACTGAGGGCAATCAGTGCAGTCTGATAGATTTTCCTGGTTCAGTTTAACTGTCTCTGGTGATTTTTCTGAGCAGCCCATAAAGCAACTGGCATAAAGATTGTCTAAATATGGCCATTGTGGCAATTTCTCAGAAGTTAACTTTAAGTTGTCTGTCTTCAACTTGCAGGACTCCAGGGACATGGGAAAGTTTTAGTTCTCAATGATTCTAAGTCAAAAGAACAGAAGAAAATTGGAAATCTTAGTTTGGAGAGTTATAGCCAAATATTTAAGAAACTCAGAAGAATTAGGATCCAGCCCAGTTTTATAGGCAAACAACAAACACTCAAAGACAGTTAATTAGAACTAGAATCTACATTCACAAAGTTGTGAGTTACTGAAACAGATACTTTCTCTCTAAAATCACCCTCATTTCCACCAAAGAGAGCAAAATGAAGACTAATTTGTTTGGAAAATAAGCCCAGTTTTAACAATCTTGGCCTACTTCATTTCCTTGATCTCAGAAAGAAAAGATTGGCCATATAGATCCTTTCAAATCTTCTTTGCTGCAACTTTTTATAAAGTATTTCAAACTGAACTTTTAATAACCCTTTGAGGCCAAGAAGACAAGCCAAATTCTTGCCATCAGACTTGTTTGCAATACCTGTAGATTAGGGTTATTTCCTTTCTTCTTGAGTTCCAAAGTATTCCGAGGTTCATAGCCTACCATAAAACGACCTTGTAAGGTCATCAATGGTTAAGTCTCCCAAGAACCTTATGAGCAGCATCAGCCTAATTTTTCCAAGGGGCTTCCACTGGCTGCATAAAATCAGTTTTAGTTCCTTAAAGCTGTCTGGTCACCTCTGAGACTATGTGTGTCTCTCTCAAATATTACATTCCAATCAAAGCCTTGGTAATGTAAGTGATATTTCCAATGGTGTCTTGTTACAAGAAGAACAGATTCTTACTGAATGTATGCAAATAACTGTAACTGCCTTGGAAGTAAGAGTGTATACTGAGAGTTTCCAAATTCTCGAGGGATCAGGTAGGGAGAAACAGAAATGTCTCATATTTGCTTACAAAGGAATATTTTACCAAATTTCTGTAAGCCATAGGTATCTTAAGAGAAAAAGTTTCCTTAAATTTGGAAGAGCAAACATCGTGGAACCAGTAAATATTTCAAACAAAAGTCCTAAAGTTACAATCACCTTCCTCACTCCACTCACTGTCATGTTGTTAATTAATTCTCATTCTGTTTGATTCCAGGTTTCCCACTAGTTCCAGCAAGTCTTTCCCCAGCTTAGTATTAATGATCTTAAGGGTATCAAATACCTCCTGTATTTGTCGAAATTCCATTCACCGAATCTCCTTGAAGCTGAAACACTTTTGCAAGAGCATGAAAAACAACAATGGTAAATGACAAAGGAAGACCTCAAAATTGGCCATGGTTAAAGATCTGATGAGAGTTTGTTATAATGCATTTGGCAAGGACATCTGGTGATTTCTGTGACATACAACATCTCAGCAATTCAAATTACAAGTGATAACGTTCTACAAAGACATAACAAAACTTCAGAGATTTCATATCATTTCTAGAACAATTATATTACTAGCATTCACCCATACAATATAATCTAAGAAGGTTTATCATCATTTATCAGACAATACTTCTGATGTAATTTAACAAACCAAATAAACAAACCTAATTAGTCAAAAATACTTCATTTAACATTTGAATTTTGTGAAGTTTGTCAAAAAATATTAGAGAGTTTTAAAGGACATGCCTAAATAGAGCTATAGATCAAAACTGAATACTGACAATAATTATCTATTTAACCAAGGTGTTGATAAGAAATTTTAAAGGCAAATATAGAAGTTGCATAGTTGTTAGCAAGACTTGGCTCTTTTAATATTGAGAAGACTCAGTTTTCTTAAGTGATAGATTTATTTCATAATGACAAAACATAGAAATTTTTCCTAGATGATTACATTAAAAATAAGGAACAACCTTTCTTTATAGTTTCCCATTAAGAATAGATCAATAATCTAAGAAAACTGTCTTTTTAACAGAGAAAAACAAATTCCAATCTTATACCAATGTACTTTGACATTAAAACTTATTTTATATAAATTTATTCTAATCTTAGACACTACTGACCATACATAAAGTTATTTTCCAAACTTTCTACAACTTTCTTTTTGTTTTGTTTTCTTGTACATTCAGATTTTGTCCTAAGCATTCTCTTTTTAAGTAGTCTCACTTTAGGACAAAATAATTTTCTTTTCCTTCAATGAAAATGCATTCACATTTCTCATACCTTTTTGTTTTTTATCCTAAAAGCACATATCTCACTTTTCTTGCACAGAGTTGTTTCCCTTATTATGTCCATTCATCTAAATGACATTTATTAGAATTCTTTTTTAATTTTTTAATTAAAAAATATTGTTTAATTCTGAGAGACACAGAGAGAGAGAGAGAGAGAGAGAGAAGGGGGGAAGGACAGAAAGAGAGAGACACAGAACCCTAAGCAGGCTCCGGACTCTGAGCTCTCAGTATAAGGCCAGATGCCAGGGCTCAAACTCACAGACCTGCAAGATCATGACCTGAGCCTAAATTGGACATTTAACCGACTGAGCCACTCAGGCGCCCCATGTCTATTAGAATTCTTAGCTTTTAGAAATCTTAGTTTCTAGTGAAAACTAAAGTACCAAGCAATTGTGAACTGTTTGTCACACTAGTATTCTTTATATGAACAAATTTATGAATTCGTTTAATACATTTTCAAAACATGACTTCTTATAGCAAATTTATCAGCGTGGTACAAAATATGTTTATTAATAGACTCAAGTATCTTCAGTTTCTCTATATTAGAAAGTCAAAGTTAGATATCTAACCTATGTTAGTAATTAATGTTTCAGAATCTTATCTTATTTGAAAATGATCTAGGTATTTAATGACTATACGTCATATAATTTAACTTAGCAAACTCTAAGCTTTTAAGTTACCAAAAGAAAAAGAAAAAGAAAAAATCAGGGAAAAATACTTTAAGCAGACACAATATTGCTGAAAAATTTATAAACCTTTTTATCTATTTGGATTCCCTTATTCTTAATAAAGCTTTGTGTTTATCAGCTATCATTTTAAAATTATCTTTCTTATTGATAAATTATGTAATAGAGGTAAGATGAGCTTATTTGAGTTTTAGTAAACCTAGGTAGAATACAAGTATTTTTAATGTTGACAGCTCTAAAATAACCTGATTTTAATTAAACCAAAAAACTTCAATTAGTGTTTTTAAAGTTTTTTATTTATTAAAAATTTTTTCTCATGTTCATTTTTGAGAGAGAAAGAGACTGCACAAAGCAGGGGAAGGGCAGAGAGAGAGGGAGACACAGAATCCAAAGCAGGCTCCAGAGAGTCCGCCAGGGGTAGGTGGATGGGGTAGGGGTTGGGATTGAACTGACAAACCGGGGAGATCATGACCTGAGCTGGAGTCTGCCGCTTAACCTACAAAGCCACAGAGGCACCCCAGTTTTTTTTTTTATTTATTATAAGAGAGAGAACCCGACCTCACCCTTGAGAGCAGGAGAGGGGCAGAGAGAGAGGGAGAGAGAATCCAAAGCAGGGATGGTATTTGTGTCCCAGTTTTCTCTCCAGTTAGTCTGGTGAAATAAATGCTCTGAACGCTGAGCAACCAACTCTCTCATGCATCCCTCTGCAGAGCAGCTAAATTATCTGTATCATGATTAGGAATCCCCCATGAGACCACTGCGGCGCATCGGGCTGACCTCTGCACTCTCCACTCAGGAGCTCCTGGCCGTTGTGTCTGGATTTCTTCAGAATCTCATATATGTCATTGTAGCATCGAGTATTCAAATTGCCAAAATTATGAAGCATCTTTAAATTCTGGCATGAAGATTAAAATTGATCCCTCCAACAAAACCGCAACCTGTGCTCCACACTGAACTGTGCGCCTGCTGACTCGTGAAGGAGGAAAGAGACAAGGGATGGGTCCCGGAACCTGGGTTACGCGCAAAATGGTGCTCTCTCCTGCCTGCAGGAGAAAGAGAGAATGGTTGAGACCTGAAACCTGTGTCACACACAGAATGGCAACTTTTCTTGAGTTTCCAGAAAAAGAAACAACAATGAATAAAGCTCTGGACCATCTAATCTACCAGGTCGAGAAGTCCAGATCCCAGGAAGAAATTCGTCTATTTACTGTATCTAAGGAGACCGTAGGGCACAGGAGGCCACGCGTCTCCTGGTGGAGTCCAGATGAGAAAGTGGTTGTGTCTTCTGGGATCTTTCCCTGGTTGCCAGATGGTCAACTGAAAGCAAGTCAAGCTCAGAATAGGTTAGTAAATGCGTTATTCATTGTCTTACTGAGGACCATCGCCCAGGAAACAGTCTTTAAGATTGCTTCGAGAAGGGCGCCCGGGTGGCTCAGTCGGTTAAGCGTCCGGTTTCGGCTCAGGTCATGATCTCACGGCTTCCAGCCCCGCGTCGGGCTCTGTGCTGACCGCTAGCTCAGAGCCTGGAGCCTGCTTCAGATTCTGTGTCTCCCTCTCTCTCTGACCCTCCCCTGCTCACACTGTCTCTGTCTCTCAAAAATAAATTTTAAAAACCTTAAAAAAAATTTCCAAAAAAAAAAAAAAAAAGATTGAGGAACTGTTCCGGAGCTTGTTAGGTATAGGAGGTTGTATACACAAATCCAGGAAGAGAGGACACGCTTGAAACCAATTCTCCAAATACTTGTGTCACAAGGTATAACTGGTTACAGTTGTACCTTTTACAGTTGTACAGTTTTACCACGTAGGGTTTTCTGATTTCCACACAGACATGAGAAAGACCCTTAGGTCCTCTTCATACATTATATTTCTGTCATATCTGGTTCTTCAAAAATATTGCCTGCGTGCTTCTGCTTAGCTGGTTTTCCGGTTCTTCCTGTTTTTGGTATCTTGTTGAAATCACTTGAGCAGGTCACAGAGGCTGACATCAGTCACCTGCTGCAGTTTTAGTGCACAGAGGAGTCTATACTTGGGTTTTTTTGTGTGTGTGTTCTCCCCCAAGCAGAATATAATACTGCTTTTTTAAAGACAAAAGAAAATTCCATTACTTGTTTTGCTAATTTAAGTAGAATTCAGTGTGTATTGAGCTTTGCAAAGCATTTTTTAAAACCGTGTTTTATGTGATTCAGAGTTAAACAACCTTTGTTCTATCAAGTGTTTTCACAGTGCTTGGCACAGAGAAGGGACTGACTGTAAGTGCTAATCTCATTTGATTTCCAGAGGGAAACTCAAGAATATTTTGCATTCTAATCATGATAAGATGAAAGGCATTGCTTTAAAATAAAATTAGATAAACATGAAAGGAAGAGCAGAGGGAAAGTGAAAAGCTGAATGTACTTCTATCTTCTGACAAACTGCTTTTTGACACTGAACTTCTTTGTGCTTAATTCCCTTTATAATACATGAAAATAATTATTTGGTACTTTGTAGAAGTATTTGAATATTAAAGGCCTTGTAATTTGTGTTCCCTTGAAAAAAGGGCACAAGGTTAATATTAGCATAGTAGGACCAGCAGTTTTGAAATGAGTTTACTTGGAAAAGGCAGTGATACTTTTTAAACTCTTAGTGCTCTCCAGAGAACTCAAAGTTTGAGAAAGAGGTTTATTTCTAGATGTTGCAAATTAAAACTTTACACATGTGAAGGTAAAATATATGTTTAAATGTCATCTAGCTTACAAGGTCTTTTAGTGAGTTTCAAGAAATAGAAAACTACAGGTTTGGGGCACTTGGGTGGCTCAGTTGGTTAAGCGTCTGTCATCTCAGCTCATGATCTCGTGGTGCGTGGGTTTGAACCACGAGCCAGGCTCGGTGCTGACAGCTCACAGCCAGGATCCTTCTTTGGATTCTGTCTCCCTCTCTTTCTGCCCCTCCTACACTTGTGCTCTGTCTCTCTCTCTCAAAATAATAAACGTTTAAAAAAATTAACACCAGAGGTTACAGGTCGGCTAGAATGGAAAGATGAAGGTGGGGGTGAGGGAGGACGCGGGGCAGGCTCCTCTCGCTGCCCAGGTGCTGCTCAGGCTTTCTGTCACGGCATGGAGTTAACAGCTGTTCCACTTCTCAAAGGGACAGAATCCCCTTTTCTCTAATTGGACTCCTAAATACGAGGGTTTTAGAGACTGTGAGATTTTTCAATGATGACGAGCCTGCGAGACCAGTTTTTAAGTTATCTTTATCTCAAATCAGGGAATCCTAAGAACGTTTGGGATTCTGACAGACTATCTACTACCATAGCAATACACCTCCGTTTGGTTAGTGACAAATGTGCATTTAAAGTGTGGTGACCAGGCTTGATCTTTGTCCACACTAAATTATGGATTTGAGATTAGTTACATACTTTTCTACAACCAGCTCTATATTGATCTCTCCAAATTCAAGTTTCTTTTTCCACCCCCCCCCCAAATCCTTTTAATAACCTGACAGTGATTCAAAATGTGGACAGAAGATTCAAACTGGTTCCCTTAAGGGGGATGCTGCCATGATTGCCTCACATCATCTGAGGAGAACCAGGAAGGATGAGCCAAACAGCTCTGTCATCCCAAAGGGTCAAGCCTCCTTAACCCTGAGGTAATACTGGAGAAACATGGCCACCGAAGCCAGAAGTTGTCATTTCCTCTGCAGGAACCTTTTTCTTTAATCAATTTTTTTATTTTTTATATCTTGGCTTATTTAATTTTTTAGAGAGAGAGAACAGAGGAGGGGCAGAGAAAGAGGGAGAGAGAGAATCCCAAGTAGGTTCCACACTGTTAGCAGAGAACCCAATGTGGGACTCAAACTCACAAACTGTGAGATCATGACTTGAGCTGAAATCAAGAGTTGGATGCCTTAACAACTGAGTCACCCAGACACCCCCTGTCTGCAGCAACTTCTAACTCAAGTTTTCTTACCTTTTTCAAGTTTTTTTTTTTAATATTACTCAGTATATAATCACCAGAAACCATTTGTAGGTGCATTTTTTCAAGTACTTAACAAACTATTTTTTCTATGCCGGGAAATTATTTGTCTTTATATCTTTCTATGTCAGAATATTAAAGAAATAGGATGAGTTGGATTTTAATTCATTATGCATAATATTAAATTACATCATCATACATCATACACCATCTTTCATATTAAGGAGTACAGGTCTCAAGGATTATAACATACATTTGTGGAAATTATGTGAATACATAAGAACAATTACAGAAGGTGAGAGAATATAACACAATGTGTAAGTTTCTATATTAATTTTTACCAAGCTTTATGGTTCTTAAATGGAGTACTGTAGATGAATATCTATTAAATCATCCCCAAACTGTTACATTTGTCACTCTTTAGATAATCTATATGGCTTACTCTCAAGAACTTAGTGGTACTTAGCTGTTCATTATTTATTACATTTATTTGATTAGTTAAAATAGGTCTGAGGCTTGAAATAAAGTGTCACTATGATGAGGTGACAGTAAAAATGGTGGCTCAGTGGGACTTTATAGTGTTCAAGTTTATCACCCAGCAGAATGCTGCACTATAAGAAGTATTTATTTTTAGTGGATGGCACCATCCCAGGAGGCCCAGCTTGTGCCATAGATAATAAGATTGCAGATGACTTTGGTAAATGGAAAAGTATTTAAAACCACAGAATGACATTCAGTTTTTAAAAATCTGAAAAATAGGCCATATAAACATAAGCCAGGGAACGACTTGGATGCCTGGAGAGTCTATGAATCTGGACATTTATTTATGGTTGTAGAGCTAAGGAATAATCGATTAGAACATAATGCTAGAAAGGCCAGGAAAACAGGAGAGTGCAGAGGCTCACACACAGGGTGGGACACAGGGGAGAGGGTATGTTCTGGAGGACTCTCCTTGTAGGCCGGCGTCAAGTCTGAATACAGGATTCAGTCTCATCACCTGGAGCAACACTGTTTTATTCCAAGTAGTGTTCAAAGATACAGTCAGGAACATAATTTTAAGATGTCACATTTTTTGTAAGATGCCAAAATTTGTCATGTGACAAAATCAGAGTGACATCAGGGAGATGAGGTGCCTCAAAGTCCGGAGCCTTAGGAGAAGATTGATATTTAATATGAGAAAACTCCTAAGGTGAGCATTGGAGACGAGGGAGATTAACAGGTGAAGAGCTATTCCAGGGTAGAAAACAGTGTTTCCATTACCCATTCGCAAAAACAAATACATTTCATGGGTCATCACTGTTTTATTATAATTTTTTAAATGTTTATTTATATATGAGAGAGAGACACAGTGTAAGCAGGGGAGGAGCAGAGAAAGAGGGAGACACAGAATCCAAAGCAGGCTGCAGGCTCTGAGCTGTCAGCACAGAGCCTGATGTATGTAGGGCTCCAACCCATGAACTGCGAGTTCACGACCTGAGCCAAAGTCAGACGCTTAACCAACTAAGCCACCCGGGTGCCCCTTATTATTATTTTTTTTAATCATCTTGGTTTTGTTTTTTTTTTAAAGAATAGGGGAAAATAAAATTCCAGAGTGGATCACAAGTAGCAGTAACAATTAGTTAATGTCACTTTAATTGTTCACAACTGGGTAGGCGTTGGTCATGATGGAAAATCATTTTTCCATATTGAGAGAATTTCAAGCACATACAAATTGGACAGATATTTTAATAAATGCTCATTATCCATCATCCGCCCTAAACACCCCCACAGTAGCTAAAGCTGCTATAAACAAACTCTACCTCACCATTTCATATTATTTTGGAAGCAATCTTTGCTTTCACACCTGTGTTTTCACTCTGTATCACTAAAATTTAAGGATTCTTTTCTACTGTGACTATAATACCATTGGCAATTATTCCTTAATATCATCAAAGACCTAATAATGTGTTTCTGCGTGTCATTCATGGCCACCATCTGTCTTTCACTTAGAAGAAGAAATATGCCTGACATTACTCATGAGAGATTGAGTAGGTGCTATATGTTACATGTGTCATATATCTATGATGTAATTTCTTTGACAGAAATGTAAAGTAGCATTCTCTGTGCTGCTTTCAATGTAGAATCAAGATTTTCCTCATTCTGCAAATAAGAGAGAAGTAAAAATGATATCTTTCCAGATTTTTAAAAATATTTTCTTAAATGTATGTTTCTGTTGAACAATTTGTGGCTCACTGACTTGTCAACCTTATTCTAAAATCACAAAGATCCTTATTTATAGATGTAATTACTGTGCATTTGCCTTGGATTCATTTATGTATTCAGTCAGTGAAATTAAATGTCTATTGTTTGCTAGATGCCTGTAGTTTACTTATATTTCCTTCCGCCCAGGAACACACTCTAGTGAGCAGAGAGTCACAAAAAACAGAATCACATGTGAGAAGCCACAGTGGAAATACTGAATGCCAGTAAAATGAAGGGGAAGATATACCCAAATGCAGGGAAAGCATATACAAAGAAAGAAATGTATAAAAGGCATGCCATTTTTCTAAAACAATGAAGAGGTTTGTGTGGTTTGGTATCTGAGTGTTTATGGATGTGCAAAGAAGGAAGAGTAAATGTCAGAAAAGTAGATTTAGAACCAAATTATATACCATATGTGTCAAAGTAAAGTTTAGATTTCATCTTGAAAGCAGTGTGGAATCTTTGAAGTCTCTTAAGTATGGAGGACCAGACTTTACTATTGTTGTGATTGATGAGGTTGAAGATGGTGATGATGATGATGATGATGATGATTTTGCAAAAAGAAGTCCTAGGAAATGATTGTGGGAATTGAGTGGGAGGAAACACAGAGACATGAGGTTCAACTAGGAGGCTATTGCAATAAATCCAAGGAACTGTTAGTGGGTGAAGAACTAATATAGAGCCACTCAAAGATGAATAAGAGGGAACCAAATGGCTAAATAATTTGGAACTAGAGTAAACATGTGATAGCCAAATATGTGATTTTTACTGAAAGAAAGAAGTGAGTATTGGATATGTCTGAGATTTTAGCTTGGAAGACCTCATGATCTTCTTACCTGAGATAAGGCATAAAGAAGGAGGAGCAGCTTGGTGTGTGTTGCAGTCAGGCTGACGAGGATGAGTTGTATGCAGTTGGTTTATGTTTCAGGTGCTGATGAGACACTCAGTTGTACACAGCAATTAATGGTGTGTATGGGGAGGTCAGGAGGGGACAGTAAGACAGATGTGAAAATAATCTCCGTTGAACTGGATACTTACACTGTGTTTAATTGTCCAGGGAGAGAGAGAAAAGAAACAACAAGAAAAGAAAAAGGAGAGAAGAGAAATTGGAAGTTTTTAGCCTTATGATTTTTCATTAGTGACCACTAAATAAATGAGTCTCCTCTACTAAAAATGTTTATTTTGCTATTTGTTGTATATTGTATATTTTATTTTTTTTAAATCAACTTAATATTTTACTGCTTATTTTTGAGAGAGAAACAGAGAGAGAGAGAGAGAGAGAGAGAGAGAGAGAGAGAGAATGAGTGGGGGAGGGGCAGAGAGTGAGGAAGACACAGAATTGGAAGCAGGTTTTAGGCTCTGGGCTGTCTACAGTCCTACACAGGGCTTGAACTCACAGACTGTGAGATCATGACCTGAGCTGAAGTCAGATGCTTAACTGAGCTGCACAGGCTCCCCTTTATTGTATATTTTTAAATAGTCAATGAGATCTCTCCTGAGATCTTTCCTTGAAAACCTCTGATGTAAATGGTTTTTTTAATGTCTTTATTTTATTTGGAGAGACAGAGCAGAGAGTGAGCGAGACAGGGGCAGAGAGAACGGTAGACACAGAATCTGAAGCAGGCTCCAGGCTCTGAGCTGTCAGCACTGAGCCTGACGTGGGGCTCTAACCCACGGACTGTGAGATCATCACCTGAGCCCAAGTCGGATGCTTAACTGACTGAGCCACCCAGACACCCTGAAAACCTCTGATTTAAATCCAAGATGCTGGGTATGTTTTTTTCTTTTTGTTTTTCTTCTTCTTCTTTTTTTTTTTTTTTAAGATTTTATTTTTTGGAGCATCTGGGTGGCTCAGTTGGTTAAGTTTTCATCTGGCTCAGGTCATGATCTTGCAGTCCATGAGTTTAAGCTTCATGTCGGGCTCTGTGCTGACAGATCAAACCCTGGATCCTGTTTTGGATTCTGTCTTTCTCTCTCTCTGCCCCTCCTCCACTCACACTCTGTTATGTCCACACCCAATATGGGGCTTGAACTCACAAACCTGAGATCAAGACTTGGGTGTTCCACTGACTGAGCCAACCAGGCGCCCCACTGAGGGATGCTGGCTACGTTTCTTAAATACTTCATGGTGGGATAAAAATGTGTATAATACCTACCAAAATTTCTCAAGATGACAGCATCTGCAAAACTGCCTTAGGCTAAATGTAACAACCAAAGACACTTTTGATAAAGTCTTTAAGTGTTTTATTTATTGAGCTGTTCCTTATCCAGATGGCCTTTCATGATAGAAACACAAACTCAAAGATGAGACATTTTCACAAGGTCCTTGCCAAGTAATGTTACTATATTTCAAAATACAACCAAACACAGACCAAGTAACTACAGCGCAGTTGTAAAGTTAGCCTCTAAGGCCTAGAGCTAAAACTAGAGTCACTTCTAATGATGCATGGGGTGGATTTGACTGCTCTAGTTGGAAGGAGAAGAGGAATGAAAAACTTAGAACATTGGAAATAGAATAAGGGAGCACAATAGATAGTCCAAAACAATCCAACATTTGGAAGTACTAACAAGGAGTAAGATGAGGTCCCAAAGACGGATAAGTGGAGCCTTTATACTGCTCGTTTATCTGAGAGTGGTTGGCATAGAGTTATCGCTGCCCACAGGAATCTGCTCATTTCTAGCACATATTCTAGTTAATTTGGGGGCTTATCCGAGCAACTAAGTTCCTTCAAGACTGGGCATCTTTGGTTATCCAGGCTGAAATCTGGATTCAGAGAACAAAACAGGATACAGTGACTAGATCTGAGAAATTAGGGCTTCAGGGAGTGCAATTTAGTGTTTGATTTCTGTACTTTATTCCTCTGCCTTCTCTGATAAGGAAGCACCTGATACCGTTGGAGCCATTCCTCACCATGTTCAGGGTTTGGCTGAAAAGTAGCGCTAAAGCTTAGCTGTAGGTATCTGTTGGGCGCCTCCTGTAGAACCGCTGCTCCTCTCCACCTGTCTTTCCTGCCCACCCCCATTATTCATCCTCATACAAACACACACAGCATTTTTGCAAAGTAGTGAAAACTGACGTATTCAATGACTTCCTTTGTGGTTAATCTTACTAATCAATCCATTCTCTCAGAGTAGCTAATAAGGTGGGTGGTCAGAAGCACATGCTTGGCTAGACATTCTATCCTCAGTGGGAAGGGGTGGAACTATGTGAAGAGGGGCATTTATGCTTTACTCTTTTCTAGAAATAGAAACTTGATGTGCCAACTACACAAAGTAGAACTAGCCCATCTGGTGAGTCAGATTGTCAATGAGCGTCATGACACTGAACCTCAAATTCTTGATCTAGAGTTTACTTGAATATCCCTGACTGTGATCCAGATCCATCTTAAAGACCAAAATGAGGTTGGGCCTGAGGTGGTTACACAGAGAAAGGAGCAGGTATGGCTCTGTGTAAATTCTCTAATTTAGTCAAAGGAGTAAAATAGCTAGACATGACCTGCAAGGATCTGGAAAAGGCACCAATGACATACACACCACTTAAGTTAATGATTCCATGTGTTTGCTCCTATACTTTTTGGCACATATGTCAAATGTCTCCATTTTGTGAGGAATTGTAATAGACCAGAGGTCCTCAAACTTCAGCATGCATCTAAATCTCTTGGAGAGCTCATGAAAACACAAATTTCTGGATTTTGTCCCTACAATTTCTGAGTCAGTAGTTCTGGGGTGGGGCCCAGAAGTGTGCATTTCTACTAAGTCCCCAAGTGATGCATATGCTGCTGGCTTAGGGATCACATTTTGAGAACTACTGAGTGTTAAATTTCTTAGTACTTCTAAGAAAATTCCTAAGCCTTAATAATTTCAGGGAAGATGAAAATTCAATGTTGAAACCACAACGTATAACCATAATATATTCTACCAATATAAAATATTATAATTTGCTTCCTTAGGGATGATTTACCTCCTTCATTATCTCCTACAAAACCTTCACCCACCCACCCCCCACACACACGTCACATACTTCCTAGGACCAGTATTTAAAAAATGACATATTTATTCTTCCATCTTCAAGCTTAAAATAGTTTTGCCTTAGTTAAGGTTTACTCTTCAACTTGTGCAAAGGTAGTTGATTTATCTACCTAATCCAAATTTGTAGATTTGCTCACTCAGCTATGAAAGCTGTGGGTATCAGAAGGAGAGAGGAGTTGTAGTTACACTAGTTTGCCGAGTTCGGACAAATGCCGTTTGCCTCTAGGCTAATGTATTTTATCTTTTAATAAGTGATATTTGAAATTGTATTGGAAATTACATACTCTATATCATTTATAGATCATCAAAATATAATTTAATTTGCCATCTGAAAATGAAATCTCACTCTCTTTTTTTCCTTTTCCAAAATGTTTTGCTATAGTCACTGAGAAGGGAATTCCTTTGCTGTTGCCCGAGTTCTGTGGCTGCAATCATTTTGATCTGGCTACTCATGCAGCAGGAAAGACATTATTAAATAACCTGAACATGAAATGTGAATTCTGAACATTTTTTAGATATTCCTAACATCAATGATAATTTTAATAAGCTTGAGTAGAAGCCAATAAGGTGGTCCTCACAAAAACCTCATTTTCAGAAATAATAGTACAATTAACCACTTTAGTAGATTAAACTAGCCCACCCCTCACTTCTTGAATCAGTGGCATATATTCACAGTAAAGAGATTGTAACTGTGTTGATGTCCTCAGAAGTCTTAACACACCAGAACTACATTTTAAAAACACTCTCTTGGTTTATATATTGTATTTAGATTAAATACCTAATGAAGTATAAGATATACTTGACCACGTCATGTTATTGAAAGCTAGCTTAAAAATTAAAAAAAAGATGGAAAGATCATCAAGCTTGGGATTCCATGCTCTCTTAAGTATGAAGAGAAAATACCAAGGACTCACAGGCTGGGACAGTTCTCTTCATATAAAACATTCTGAGTGGACAAACAACAGCTTACTAAAGTACAGTTAATAAATTCAAATTGTATCAGCATTAACTATCCACTCAAAAATGTCTGCCCCAGAGGTCAAGGGATCCATAAGAGGGACAATTGTAGAATAGATCAACACTAATTACAATGTATTGATAGTATTTATTGAGTGCAAATGATGTGCAGGGTATTTAAAATGCATTATTTCCATTGATCCTCACAGAAATGTTATTGGCTAAGTTCTGCTAGCATCCCCATGTATCCAACGAGGAAACAGAAGCTTATAGAACTTCTTTAACGATCTCAAAGTACAAAAAGCTAATAAATGGTAGAATCAGAATTTGAACCAAGACAATTAGCTTTCAAAGCCTATAAAAGAACAAAATATTATGTTTTAGAATTGACCCATCTTTCACTGGATTGCCTGTAGTTCAAAATATATGGCATGGCTGCTAGTGTCTTAACCACAAAGTCTGTTGAGATCAGATTTATTTTCATGAATTAGAATAAACAATCATATTCATCTATCCATTTCAGCAAAATTCACTTGAGGCACTTAGAATATAAAATATGATGGCTCCTAATACAGAGTGCTCTGCGTATACTAAATGTTCAATAAGTATTAGAGACAGGGTAAAAGAGAGGCATGCTTGGATGCTGTGATTGTATCTGGATGGAAGATCATGCTGTAAACTATGTTCAGATTGGTCACTCCAATGTTTCCAGTATAACTTCTTGTGCATTCTTGCTTTGGGGATGGCAAGTACTTTTCAGGTACTCTAACCTTTCTCTGAAGTCCCCCTTCCCCTTTTCTACTTTCTCCTAAAAAAATAGTTTTCTACTTCACACTTTTCTAATCTTTCTCTTTGCAAAAGATTAAAGCAAATAAGATATTAAAAGTGGAGAGGTGTCTATTAGTTTAACACAAGAAACTGTGGCACATAATAGTTTCCCTGTGTCTGTCAAACAAAAATCACAAATCTTTTTTTATAATGTGCATTTTCACAATTAAATGTTTCATCCAATTTAAGCCAATGATTTTTCATTAATCTCCTATAGAAAGAAGTAAAAATTACTTTTTTAAGATTAAGTACCTGCCCTCAAAGAGTTAACAATAAATATATAGAACCTGATAGAATGAGACAAGTAAATAAATAGCAATAATAAGAAACAAAAGTGCAAGAAAAGTCATGCAGACAAAATCCTAAGAGGACCAGGAAGAAGGAAGAAATGTAACCAGGCAATGATTCCTATCTCTTATTTACTATAATGAAAATAGCTTAATTTTGAAGCAACTTTTATCCAGAAAATGAGCCAAAGACATTAAACCAAAACAGTTAGTGATATCTCATTGGTTTTAACTTTTCTTATTTAAAACTTTAAGAGCAGTTCTAGGTTTATAATGAAGTTGGGAGGTGAGTACAGAGTACACAAAAGTACAGAGATTTCTCATATGCTCCCTGCCCAACCCCCATCCCACATACTATCCTCCCCTGTTAGAAAAATATGGGTCAGGAAAATGTGATGAATCTGTTGACACATCCCAACCACCCAAAGTCCACAGTTTCCCTTAGGGCTGACTCTGGGTGTCTTACACTCCATGAGTTTAGACAAAAGTATACTGATGTATATCAATCATTATAATAGCTCATGAAGTATTTCTGTGCTTTAAATATCCTGTTTCCTGCCTACTCATCTCTCTTCTCCTACTCCCACCCCCTGTAACCACTGATCTTTTTATTGCCTCTATAGCTTTGCCATCAAGTTGTAATTGTACAGTATGTGGCGTTTTCAGACTGGTTTCTTTCACTTAATAATATGCATTTAAGTTTCCTCTATGTTTTTCAATGGCTTGATAGCTCACTTGTTTTTAGTGCTAAATAATATTCCATTGTCTGGTTGTACCACAGCTTATTTATCCATTCACCCACTGAAGGACATCTTGACCGTCCTAAGGTTTGGCAACTAAGAGTAAAGCTACTGTACACATTCATGTGCAAGTTTCTGTATGAACATAACTTTTCAGCTCCTTTTGGTAAATACCAAGAAGTGCAAAGGGTCGATTGTATGCAAAGAATGCGTTTAGTTTTGTAAGAAAGTGCCAAACTGTCTTCCAAGTGACTGTACCATTTTGCATTCTGGCCAATGAGGAATGAGAACTCCCGTTGCCCCACATCTTCACCTGTACTTGGTTTATCAATGTTGTAGGTCTCGGCCATTTTAATAGGCGTGTAGTGGCATTTCATTGCTCTTTTAACTTGCTTATCAACTTATTGATCTTTTCAAAAGATCAGCTTTTACTGTTGATGTTCTCTGTTGATTTTCTATTTTCACTTTCAATGATTTCTGCTCTAATCTTTATTATTTCTGGTCTTCTGCTTACATGGAGTTGAGTTAACTTTTTCTTCTTTTTCCAGTTTTCTAAGCAGACAATGAGATGATTATTTTTGGATCTTTTTTCTTTTCTAATGTGTACATCTCAATGCTCTAACCTTCCTTCTAAGCACTGTTTTTATTGAATTTTAGAAATTTTGATAAGTTGTGATTTTATTTTCATTTAGTTCAAAATATTCTTAAGTTTCTCTTCTCTGACCCATGTGTTACTTAGAAGTGTGTTGTCATGTTCAAATACTGGAATATTTCCGTTATCTTTCTGTTAATGACTTCTACTTTAGTTCCACTGTGACTTGAGAGTAGACATTGTATAATTTGTATTCCTTAAATTTGTAAGGGTGTGTCTTATGGACCAGAATGTGGTTTCTCTTGATGAATGTTCCATGTGAGCTTAGAAAAGTGTGTATTGAAGTTGTATTAAATGATCTATAGATGTTTATTACATCCAGTTGTTAGTGATGTTGTTGTTGAGTTTATTTAAATCCTTACTGGTTTTCTGCTTTCTGGATCGATCCATTTTTGATAGAGGAGTGGTAAAGTCTCAAACTATGTTAGTGGACTCATCTGTTTTTCTGTGAAATTCCATTAGGTTTTGCCTCATGGATCATGATGCCCTTGTATTAGGCATATTAAGAAAATGTATTTTTAGAGAATTTATCCCTTTAATAATTTTGTAATGTCCTTCTTTCTCTCTGCTGACTTTCCTTATTTTGACGTGTTGTGTCTAAAATTAATTTGGCTACTCCTACTATCTTTAGATTCGGTTTAGCATGTATATTTTTTCCATGCATTTATGTTTAATCTACATGTTTCTTTATTTTTATAGGAGATTTCCTGTTGGTAACACATAATTGTGTCATGTTTTGTGGTTCACTCTGATAATGTCTTTAATTGGTGCATTTAGACCATTAACATTCCTAGTGGCTATTGATGTAATTGGATTAAGATCTACTATGTTACTGTTTTCTGCTTGTTCCCTTTATTCTTTGTTTCTGCTCTCGTCTTCCACTCCTTTACTCACTTTTGTGGTTTTAATTTAGCATTTTATAGATTCTATTTTCCTCTCATTTCTTAGTGTATCAGTTCTACTTTTTGTGGTTGTCTTAGAGTTTGCAAAATACATTCACTCTCAATCCACTTTCAAATAACACTATACCATTGCATGTGTAATGTGAATACCTTTTAACAAAATAATTCTAATACCTTTTCACATTCTTTGTATCATTACTGAAATTCATTTAACTTATATATAAAAATATATACACATGTGTATTAAAAACATGGTAGCTGTTATTATTTTGAACAGATTGTTAATTGTTAGATCAATTAAGAAAACAAAGAAAAGTTTTTATTGTACCTTTACTTATCTCTTCTTTGATGGTCTTCCCTTATTGATATAAATTTGAGTTTTTTACTATAATATTTTCTTCCTCTTTAAAGAACTTCTTTTAACCTATAATTAAAGAAAATAGGTCTGCCGGCAACAATTTCCTTCCAGTTTTCTTTGTCTGATAAACTCTTTATTTCTCCTTCAATTTTGAAGGATAATTTGACAGGATACAGAATTCTAGGTTTGTAGGGGTTTTCTCTTAATACTAAATATTTCACTCCACTTTCTTCCTGTTTGCATGGTTTTTGAGTTGAAGTCAGATATAATTCTTATCTCTGTTCCATTGTAGATAGTTTTCTCTTTATCCTTTTCTTTTATTATCTGGCTCTTTTATTCCTAGGATTTTTTTTCTTTGTCTGATTTTCTCTAATTTGAAAATGTCATTCTGAGGTATAGTTTTATTGATGTTTTTCCTGTTTGCTGTTTTTCTGAGCTTCCTTGGTGTATGGTGTGGTTTCTGACATTAATTTGTGCAAATTTCCACTACTCATTGTTTAAAATATTTTTTTCTTCCTTCCTCTCATTCTTCTGGTATTCCATTATGCATATCTTAAACCTTTGTTATTGTCCCAGAGTCTTTGGATATTCTGTTTGGTAATTTGCTCTGTGTGTGTTTACAGTTTTTTTGGGATTCTATTGATATACTTTCTAGCTCAGAGATTCCTTCCTCAGCTGTATCTGGTCTGTTAATAAGCCCATCCACCAATGGTATCCTTCACTTCTATTACAGCAGTTTGTACCTACAGCGTTTCTTTTTGGTTCTTTCTTAGGATTTTTACATCCTGTTTATATCACCCATCTGTTCTTGCATGCTGTATAGTTTATCCATTAAATCCCTTAGCATATTAATCTTAGTTGTTTTAAAGGCTCAGTCTGATAATCCCTACATTCCTGCCATGTCTGGTTATGTGGTTTGCTCAAACTTTTCAAACTGTGTTCTTTGCTGTTTGGTGTGCTTTGCAATTTTTTCTAGATAGAGGGCATGATATGCTGGGTAAAAGGAACTGCTGTAAATTGGTGTTTAGCAATGTGGTACTGAGGTGTGTGTGGAGTGGGGGGCAACAAAGCATTCCATTATCCTATGATTAGGTGTCAGTCTTTTAGTGAACCTATGTCTCTGGACTGTGAACTACACATGTATGTGTAAGCTTTTTCCCTCCCCTCTCAGGTGGGACAGGATGGCTAGAATGAGCTAGATTTGGTCATTTCTCTTACTCAAGAGTTTTAGGCTCCAGTTAATCAGTTTCACATGAGGGCAGATTAGGCTCCAGTTAACTAGTTTCACGTGAGGACAGGCCTTGTTAAGAACAGAGTGTTGTAGAGTATTTTCAAAATGGTTCCTTTTCCACATGGCTTATGGGAATCTAAGTAAATCTCCCAATTCTATGGGGGCCCTCTCGTGACTGGTCCCCCTAGAGTTTTTAAGTCTCAGAGACGTTCACACTGAAACTCCAGCAATTCTTCAATTTCTGTTCAAGTTTCCACACTCCAGCCCAGTATTCCATGGCGATTTCTTCTCGTGAGTCTCTGCTCTGGTGAGTCTTGACCTATGTGTCTTTTCGGTCTTTAGGGCAGTCATTTCCCCAGTGTCTTCCACCCTCTTTTGGATTCAAGAGAATTGTTATTCTGTCTGTATGCCATTTTACTTGTTAGGGTAAAATGGCAACTTCTCAGCACCTTACAAATGGACCTGGAAATAGAAAGTCCAGCTTTAATTTTTAGCAAGTTACTTTACCCTTTATAATGTCCTAATGTGTATGTTCTTTCTTCTTACCTAGAAGGTTTTTTTTTAACTAAAAAAAAAAAAAAGCCTTATCTCTTTTACTTCTTTATTGGTCTAACAAAAGCAGGGCTCAACCAAGTTGGGCCATTTACCTCTACTGCCAAGTCACAAAGACAAATATCCTAAAATCCAACATAGCAATAGCTGAAGTATGAAGCCTTTCAAAATGGGCAGCCATGACCCAAAGTAACTAGATTGTTTTTCAGTCCAAAGGTTTTAATACCATTGGCAATGAGGATAGCATGTGATGCCAATTATGAATTGGTTAATTATAAGTCCGTGCCTCACCACAACGCTAATTGTCTATTTGTCACTGTGCCCCAGTCCATGCAGGGATGCGGTCTACAGTTATCCCTTAATCCTCATGCCCCTAGTTGTATGCTCTAATATCTGCAGATAGAATTCTTGAAAATAAGCATTATGTGCCACTGTGGTGAAAAAGAACAAAAACAGATCATACGATTATTTTAAATCATTATCTCTAAAATTTAACAGTTGTTAAGGTGCAAATAAAATAATATAAAAATATATTTAAAAGTTAATCTTAACATGAATAGCAGATATTAAAATGTCGCTCTGAGATAATGACTATGATGATGTAATTTTTTTTCACTTATTTAATGGATTGAATCCTTTGCCACTATTTCTGGCTCCTGAAATGAGGAAGGGATTACATTTTTCCTCTTTACTGGTAATTAACTGAATGTATAATTTTGAATAATCATTTGTAATTATTTCTTGGGCATGGTCCCATACCTTTCATCCAATTCCAAAAGCCTAACATATGTGCTGAGCTTTTGAAGTTAGCTTAGAAGTAGAAGGGTTATAATATGGGGGTTGGCAATCATTTTACTTGAAGTAGGACCAAAACTGCACTATGCCATGCAGATGTCAGCAAAGCAAAATGCCGTCCTTATAAATTCAGCAGCACACCATTTTACAGAAGTGGTAGTGGTGCCCTTGTGCCAAACCTGTCTCCTTTGGTCAGGATAGAAGATAGGGCCACAGAGACATTCAATGTGATTGACATTTTGTGTATGAGATTCATTGAATTTTCTAACAACGAGAACTACAGTAGGAATGCCTAGTTGTTAAGGTATGATCTCTTCAATCAATCAGACCCAGATTTTATTTTGGGGGTAGGCTTTGGTAGGTTACTGAATTCTTTGATCTTTAGCTTCTTTGTCTGTAAATGGGGTCAGCAAAGTTTCTATAAGGGATCAGGTAGTAAATGTTTTATGTCTTGCCAGCTATAGGGTCTTTGTTGCAACTACTCAGCTCCCCCTGGTAGAACAAAAGCACCCATAGACAGTCCGTAAACAAATGGATATGACTCTGTTGTATTCTGATAAAACTTCACTTATAGCTATAGAATTTGAAGTTCAAATAATTTTCACATGTCACAAAATAGTCTTCCTTTGATTATGTTTCAACCACTTAAAAATTAAAAAATCATCCTTAGTTCATTGGGTCACAAAAAAACAGATAGCAGGCCAGATCCAAAGACCATATATATTTTGCCAAACTCTGATCTGTAAAATGGGCATAATTTTAGTAACTCCCTTAAGGAGTTCTGATAAGAATAAGAGAAATAACGAAAGCAAAGTGCTTACCATTATTTTGGCCTTTATAATTTTTTATTCAAGTAAGTGTGGTTTTTATAGACTAGTAATCCTGGGAGTTAATATATATCCCATGTTATTTGGAATGGTTTTGAGTACCTCTATGGGAAGTGGCTTAAAAGGCTGCATTAGACCTTCCTACTTGCTGAGTACTTGGAGGCATAGCCAGCAGGGAAGAGAAGCCTGAATGCACCAGACGAAATAAAATGAAAGCTTGGTAGCCAGCTCCTCATTGCCACATGGCTTGAGGAATTCCAAGTTCTAAGCAGGCCAGCAACAATCCTGAAGGCAATGCAGTTTAGTGGGTTGAACAAGGTAGCAGGAGTCACTCATATCAAGTATTGAACATCAGCAAACCAGTAAGCCATTTATGCAAAGTGTCTTCATTAGGAATACATTCAGAATTAGTCAAGTGAGCAGAGGTTTACAGCAAGGATGGGGACATGGCATGTTAAACTCACAAATGTGGTATTAGACAAAAAGTGCAGAGATTGACATCAACTATGACTTGATGCATATTTGAGTTTAGTGTGCAGCAAGGTTCCCTGCCTGCCACGTTTAAAGCAGTAAAACTTGTATCACTAGTGGAGCATGTTGGTCTTGATTGGTTCAGGGGAGATGGTTGGAATTTAACAGTAAATACACAGAAGACAAGGAGGGCACTCGCCTTTGTATATATAATATCTCATTTAATCTCTATCCAACAGTTCACAGTATGTATTGCTTTCATTTAATAGAAATACTAAGTGGTAAAGCCAGACATAGTCTATTGGGATCCAAAGCCCATTCTTTTTTATAGCATTGAGGAAAATATGCTTTTTCTCCTAAATGTTCCTGCTGGCTCTCTCTCTCTCTCTTAAAGTTTTGATAAGGAAACTTGGATAGCAGGACAAAGCTTGCTTCATGGAAGAACCCAAAGTCTCTAGCTTAAGGCACTGCTGAGACTTGGACTCACTTGGATTTTCTTGTTCTAACAAGTCATTTCCCTAGTTAGGAAACTCCCACCATCGCATAATCCATGGGGTGTTACCTGCCACCTCCTACTTCTCTATAAATATTTAAAATATTATAATCATATGGAGCTTTATCAATAAGCTAATAAAGCACAGCTTGGAGCCCTCTCCATGGTGGATGTGCAGAGATGCTGGGAATGGTATGCTACCCAGCTGGGCTAGGACCCTCTATCCCATGATGGTGGCTTGGGGCTGAGGACAAACCAATAGTCGATCATATTTACCTTGAATAGTTAGATCTGTGCCTGGTAGACCTCATTATCGATCTAGATCCCACCTTTTGACTTAAAGAAGAATTCATTCAGAATCTGCTCCACTGCTTCCTACATGGAGGTTACCATTACCAGGCTTCATGTCTCCATCATGCCCTGTGCACCGACGGCCCGGTGAAGGCTGGCATGGGAAGAGTTGATGATACAGGGAGGACGTAGCCAAATTGGACTGGCAGCACTCATTGCAGCTCTCACTTTCTGGGCACACGTGGCATTATCGATAAGGAAATGTGACACAGAAAGAAACTTTTGAATTAACAGGTTTTAAAAATGCAAACTGCTCTCCATCAGTCATGCCAGAGGAGCCATTAAATATTGCCATTCTATTTTCTTTTT
This sequence comes from Suricata suricatta, assembly GCF_006229205.1. Lineage (NCBI taxonomy): Eukaryota > Metazoa > Chordata > Mammalia > Carnivora > Herpestidae > Suricata > Suricata suricatta. Next base: position 50,611,569 of record NC_043706.1, read on the forward strand.
GGAAAATTACATTATAAGATTGTTTTCATGTGAAGAGGCAAAGAATGCACTGAAAATTGTTGGAAATAAAGTATTAGACAGGTGTATCAGTTTGCTAATTGTACTGATATGCTCTTTTTCTTCCTTGAGTGACAGCCTGGCACTTGGCGGTTTTATATATTTTTTTCATTTGTCAGGATTTCTCATTCCTAATAAATACACACCTTCATCCCGTAGTTTTATTCATACTTTTATAATCTTTTCTTAAAGAGACAGTCATACAATTGAATATGTTTTAGCCACAGCAAAATCTGAATCAGCCGAAGTCCAAGGGGAAAGTCTTTATTTTGGCAGGTGTTGGTGCCAGTTCAAGACTACTTCTCTGATAGAGATCTTGTCTCCTTTGTTGCAATTTTTTCTACTATAAATCCTTTGTTCTCACTTTGTGCATCGCTGGGGGTCTGTTTGTCAGTTGCCTGTGTATTCTTTGCCTTGGTCATAAATGACTTGGAAATGGACAATGTTGAACTTGCATATGGAGAGGATTTTACTAGCTATAGGCTTAGCCAAATTATGCGATCTCTCAATATCTCAATAAAAAATCATTTGTATGAGTTGTGTTCAGTGTTCAATGATATTATGCAGATAAAGAGCCTAGAATAGTTTCTGGATTTCAGGAAATGTTCAGTAAGTGTTGGCTAATAGTATGTTTATCAACATCATTTTTATTGTACAGATCTATGAAAGACAAGGACCACTTTTAATGTCTGATTCTTTGGATATTTACACTGGTTACAAAATCATCATCGTGGGGGTAATTTGATAGATATAATCAGTAAGAAAAATAATGAAAATAAATTGGAGCTGTGTTTTATGAAAACAGATGTGCTAATACAGTAAGGTGGGGCACAAAAGTGGTCCACCTACTGGCTCTGAAGGCAACACCATCCTCCACCCAGAGAGTACAAACTATATTTGATACAGTCACAACTGCATTGAATATTTATACCTCTGTTGTGACTTCTTTGATAGGATTCCCACCAACAATCCCATATATAGACATATGAGGTCTCATATCTAAAAGTAAGTCAGACTCACAGCCCATATAGATCTACTTGGTTCTGCTTCTCTCCCTTGACTAAAAGGCAGAAGGAGTTAGTTGGTATTTGTTCTGCCAGAGACATCTTAGAACATACTAGAACACAATAAAGACTGGCAAACTGACAAGCATCCTGTAAGAATAATGCAAGCAATTTTGAGTTCCTGGGAAGAAAACTATTTTATAAATTCACAGAAGCTTTATATCTAACTTCCTTCCTGATGCTTTGCTAAAATGGAGTTTGAAATATAAAAGAACAAAGAAGACCATCCCTGTACTATATACAGAAGAAGTCATATTCATTTCTGTGTTCTCTTAATTATAGGTCTGAATTCATGGTTAATGATAAAAAAACACTTTATTTTCAAATTGTTGAATAAAACTCCCACATTTGTATTTATATAAAACAAACAAATATCTTAGTTCTAGTGATGATGTACATATTGTTTGAATGCTTTTTTCTGTAGTGCATAACTAGTTGTTAAAAATACACTTCAGAAGATCCAATGTACCCATCTTTTTTATAAATTACATATCTTGTAGCAGTTATGCATTTTGCCACATTTTCTCCAGTAAATTAAAAAATGTATTGAGACATAGTTTTCATATTTTTGATATTTCAGTATTACATTACTGAAGAACACTGAAAATATTTTGAATCATTGAACATTTTCACATTCTTTTTTTTTTAAGTTTTTTTTTTTTGAGAGAGAGAATGTGAGTGCAAGAGAGGCTGAGAGAGGGGGGGCAGAGGATTGGAAGTGAGCCCACACTGACAGCAGACTGCCCAGTGCAGGGCTCAAACTAAGGGAGCAGGAGATCTTGACCTGAGCCAAAGCTGGACCCTTAAGTGATGAGCCACCCGGAAGCCCCTCACATTCATTTTTACAAAAATAAGTCAGTTTGCAGACAGATGATTGTTTCTTTGAAGTATGGAATAATTAAAATTATAACATATCATTTAAAATAATTTTTATACTTTTTCCTGCCTGTATATAGTTTACATTTAATATGCAGAATTAGGTCTTTAAGAATCAGGGAAACTATTCTAAGGTAACTTTCTAAATTTAATAATGCTACAATTCTCAAATTTTTACTCAAAAGGGAGAGTTCTCCAGGTGATTCTCCCACAAACATTTGTTCTAAACTCTGGTAATTGCCAGATTTGAGCCGCTTGACCATGATTTCTTCTTATCTAACTTATTTATTTTTCAACTCTATTAAGGTATGATTGACAGATGAAATTCTAAGATGAAGTATACAGCATAATGATTTGATAAACATACACATTGTAAGGATTCTTCCCATTGAGTTTTAACACACCCAGCACTTCAGATATTGACCTGTGTGTGTGTGAGAGAGAGACAGAGTGAGTGAGAGAGAGACAGAGAGAGAGAGATACATTTAAGTTTTGTTCTCTTAGCAAATTTCAATCATATAATATGGTGTTACCAACTTTGGTCACCATGTTATATATTAGATCCTCAGACATTACTTATTTTATAACCAAAAGTTTATACCCTTTTACTAACTTCTTGCTATCTCTCCCACTCCTCAGCCCCTGGAAACCACTTTTCTATTCTCTGTTTCTATGAATTTGACTTTTTTATTTTTCCAGTTTCCACGTAGAAGTTATACCATGCAGTATTTGCCTTTCTCTGTTTGGCTTATTTCACTTAGCATAATGTTCTCCAGTTTCATTCATGCCGTTGCAAATGACAAGATCTCTCTTTTTTTTAAAGGCTGAATAATAGTTTATCATATCACATTTTCCTTATCCATTCCTCTGCAGGACAACTAGATTGTTTCCATACCTTTGGCTGTTGTGAATAAGACTGCTAAGAACAGGAATGCAGATACCTCTTCAAGATACTGATTTAATTTCCTTAGGATATACCTTGAAGTGCTATTGCAGGATCATATAGTAGTTATATTTATAATTTTTTGAGAAACCTTCATACTAGCTATACCACTTTACATTCCCACCAACACTTTAGAGGTGTTCCCTTTTCTCCACATCCTCACTAGCATTTATGTCTTATGTCTTTGTAATATTCAGCTTACAAATGGGAGTTGATATTTCAGTGTGGTTTTGATTTGCATTTTTCTGATGATTGGTGATGCTGGGCACCTTTTCATATATCCATTGGCCATTTGATTGTTTTCTTTGGGAGCATATCTCTTTGGATCCTTTGCCCCTTTTTTTATTGACTTATTTGTGTTTTTGATACTGAGTGATAAGAATTCTTTGTTTATTTTGGAAAGTAATACCTTATCTGAGATGTGGGGGTTTGCACATATTTTTCTGCCATTCTGTCTGCCCTTTCATTTTGTCGGTTGTTTCCTTTGCTCTGTGGAAGCTTTCTAGTTTGCTGTAGCCTCACCTATTTACTTTTGCTTTTGTTGCCTTTGCTTTTGGTATAAAATCCAAAAATTAATGCCCAAGACCAACATCAAAGAGCATATCCCCTATGTTTTCTTCTAGGAGCTTACGGCTTCAGGTCTAACCTTTCAGTCTTTAATCCATTTTAAGTTAATTTTAGGGATTTAGGGATCCAGCTTCACTCTCTGGTCTGTGGATATCCAGCTTTCCCAACACCATTTACTGAGGAGACTCTTCTCTCACTGTGAGTTCTTCACACTCTTGTCAAGTTCACCTTATGTTGTGTGGGTTTATCTGTGGGCTCTTCATTCTGTTTCATTGATCTATGTTTCGGTTTTTATGCTAGTACCATACTGGTTCGATTAGTATGGCTTTATAATACAGTTTGAAATCAGGACGTGTCGTGTCATACTTTAGCCTTTTTTCCCCCTCAATATTGCTTTGGCTATTTCTGGTCTTTTGTTGTTCCATACCAATTTTAGGGTTGTTTTTTTTTTTTTTTTGTGAAAAACGCCATGAGAATTTTGATAAGGATTACATTAAACCTGTAGATTCCTTGGGTTGTATGGACATTTTAGCAATATTAATTACTTCAGTACTTAAACATGAAATCTTTCCATTGACGTGTCTTTTTTTCATAAATGCCCTGTATATTTCAGTGTACAGATCTTTAACTTTGTTGGTTAAATTTATTCCAAAAAATAGTAAAATAAAAAAATAACAAACAAAATTATTCTAAAGAGTTTAATTATTTCTGACGCTACTGCAAATAGATGTTCCTATTTTCTCTGTCAGTTGTGGCTGTATAGAAACACAGCTGATATTTATATATTGATTGCAGGCTGGTTAGAAAATGGATCGTCAGGCAGCACCTGGGAAAGCATGTAGCTAACCCCCCCAGGGACAAAGCAGGAGTTGGGTGTTTTTGCCTGTTCCTCTGTGCTGGAGCTAGGTGTAAGGGGTGAGTGAGCACATGTATGGGCAGGAAATCTGAGGTCCCATCTTTCAGGTGGCAGCCACAAAAGGTGGGGTGACAAATGTGTGTACAAATTCCTTCCAGGGAGTACTGGCGACTTAGTTTTATTATGAGCGCAGGCTGGAGGGAGAAGGCTCCCTAGATACAGGGGAGGCTGGTGGCCAGCACCTTGATGCCTGCTAAATTGGAAACCTGGCCCTCAGGCAGCAGATTTTAAAGTATGCGGATAAACCTTTCAAGGAAAGACTGGAAGATGGGCGTTTTTAACTTGCTTCCTGTGCATTGAGCCCTCGGAGAATGGCTGTAGAGAGCTTTCTGTGTACTAAGTACTACTTTGTTTGCTATAATCGTGGGATTTAAGTATAAAGCCCTGCTGACTGACAGAGCCAGGAGATCTGGGGGCCCGTAAAGCTGGGGTGCAAGCTTATGTGTACCGGTTCCTTCCAGGGAGATGCTGGTGACCTGGAGAGATGCTGGAAGGAGAGAAAGTGGGAGAGGTAGTCACTGGCTTCTCAGGTGTCTGAGCAGGAGATCACAGCCAGCCCCACCTGCTGCCCAGTGAGAAGCCTGTGCGTTTAAAGTGTGCAGGGGCGCCTGGGGGGCTCAGTCAGGCGCCTGACTTCAACTCAGGTCATGATCTCACGGTCCACGGGTTCAAGCTCCACACTGGGCTCTGTGCTCACAGCTCAGAGACTGGAGTCTGCTTCACATTCTTTCCCTCTCCTTCTCTCCCTCCCCCATCTCTGCTCCTCCCCTGCTCACACTCTCACTCTATCAAAAATAAGTAAGCATTTAAAAAATAAAGTATGCAGATAAAATTCTTTCCAGAGAAAACCGTCAGATTGATGATTTTGCCTGCTCCCTGAGTTCTGACCCCCTAGTAGGTAGCTGCTGCAAATGCTTGTGCACCCATTAAGAATTATTTCTTTATTGGGGGCATCTGGGTGGCTCAGTGGGTTGCCTCTGACTCCAGCTCAGATAATCTCATGGCGCATGGGTTCGAGCCCTGCTTCAGGATTGCTGCTGTCAGCACAAAGCCTGCTTCAGATTTTCTGTCTCCTCCTCTCCCTTCCCTGCTTGTGCTCTCTCAAAAGTAATTCTTTAAAAAAAATAATTGCTTCTTTATTAATTATAGTCTTATGGGCCTCATGGACCCAAGCCTCATTAGCTTTCAAAGCTAAGAGTTTGGGGAGCCCTCTCTACCCATGTGAGTCCTGAAAGTCGGGGCATTAGACATGGGATCCAAACCCTTTGCTCCTCACGGAGAATCTGGGAGTTGGAGGTTGCTGGGGTGGGGAGCTGGTTATGGTACAGGAATGCTCGGCCTTTACTGCCCATTTCACTATGGGTATTTTCTCATTTGTCTCATGTGTAGGAATTGTTTGGCTAATTTCTGGATTTCTTTCAGAGGGAGTTGCTCTGTGTGTAGCTATACAAATTTTCATTGTGTCCATGGGTGAAGGGGAGCTGAGGAACCTTCTCTCTCACCTTCCTGGTTCACTCCCCTCTCTCATATTTTATTTGATTCTGAAGTACATCTACTTTTCCCATATAGATTAACATCCACAGTGCCATCACTTATTTTATTGGCATAGTTCCAGTGTTGAAAAAGAATTACAAAGCAGAAACAATCTTCTAAGAAATAGGTACATGAAAATTATTTCAACAAATATGCTGAAAGCTCTCTTTCACATAAAATGTGTTCCATGACACTTGGCAGTTTCTCATCTTGGATCTGTTGTCTATGAACTTTTCCTTGAAACCATACTCATGAACGAATAAGAAATCAAAGTGATTTTGGTGAGGGTCATTATATAGAGCCATGGGTAGGAGTTGCTGTACCGAGCAGCATGACATGGGTAGGTGTGAGGTTTGCTTGAACCGATTCTGCTACCATATGTAACAGTGCCGATCCTGTCAAAACAGTCATGCCAAGGTTAGGTCTGTGCTGGTTGCATTCCATGGTCAGCTCAGAAAAGTATATATTGCCAACATATATGTTGCCAATATGCTGCACTCAAAGAATTCAGACTGACCTCTGGAACCCAAGGTAGGTTCCCCAACCCTAAATCTGGCTAGCAGGAGGTAGGGGGCTGGCGGGAGATAAGGGGAACTGTCCTGAACTGGTCTTGGGGAAGGGGTCTTTACTATAACCAGGATTTGGTGTGCTGAGCTCACCAAACTCCAGCCATTCCCTACTCTATGTGGCCAGGCTTTCCCGATTTCTGTGGCTTCTATTTAATCTCAATTTCTACTTCACAGCCTGTTTCCCTGTTAGGCTCAGCCCTGACCTAACTGACCTGAATGCTGCCCAAACACCATGCCTTGTCTCCTATATAAAAATCACTTCTGGGTTGAGAGGATTAAAAAAAGAAAATAGATCAACTAGATGCCCAGTGATGCCATGTGCCTAGACTTAGGTAATATTCTGTGTTGGGGTTTGACTTGCTAGGCTGCAGTTGCCAATCAGGCCAGTGGAGAGCAGTCCTCCTCGCCCTGTGTGTGCTGCATTTGTATTCTTAAACCCTGGCTAAGCCAGAATTAGCTGCCAGTCTTATATTGGAGCTGGTAAAGCTCGTGGGCTTTGCTTCGTTCTGATTCCAGCAAGCCTAAACCAGAGCCACCTGAGTTAAACACGTGGCCCACACTGATGACCTCAAGATTATCAGTGATTATGGCTAATACCTGGTCCTCCTTCAAAGGGATCTGAAAATTCTTTTGGAGCCCACTGTAGCCTTAGAGCTCTTCTTAATTACTACCAATACATCATCAGAGGCAAAAACCTAAAATCTCAGCAATCTATCCTCCACATGAAGAACATTTTATCCAAAGAATTCTTTAAGGACCCTTCTTTTCTGGTCTTGAGAAATACCATAGGAATTAGAGAATATGGGCAAGGACAGAAGAAAAGGCTTATAATAAAAGTGAGGTAATTTAAGGCAATTCAATGCTTAAAAGGCCCTCAGTCTGAATCAGAACATGAATTCTCTATTAAGAGCTGTCAAAATTAAGGGTGATTCCATTCTCTGAGCCTGAGCTTCGTTCAATTCTTTTAAGACCTCAATGAAGGAGAAATATCTGAAAAATTAGAGGTATGGATTGACCAAAAGGGATAGACTACCCTTTTAATTTCCTATTAAATATGCTAAGCAATATGGTGCTATCATAGCATTGCTTTCAGCTTTAGCCTGAATTGGGATTTGTTACTTATCCCGTTACTTCTGAGCCAGGGGCTTATGGTCCTTTCTGCAGTAATTGGAGATGGAAACACCGAGAAGTGTTTGGACCTCGCAGCTGTTGCCGGGTGTGCCTGTGGGGCCAGGGGATTTCTTTCTAAAGTATGAATTCATCCTGACTCCTTCCATTACCTTTGCTGGCAGATTTTGTGGATACTTGGTGATTTTCTATCATAACTCCCTTGACTCATATCACCAGAGAGCAAGTTGCTGTGTGTTTTCTAAAGATATAATAAGCCAAGCAAACACAGTGTATTTTTAAAAAACAGATAGTGCGAGAGTAAAACCACAATATGAATCTTTTCCTTGTAATATGCTGCTTGTGATCTGAAAAAGAGGTCTTAAGTGGCTTTTTATTTGCTTAAAAGCAAAATTCAGTTTGTCATTCCTTTGTATTCTATAAGCAGGAAAGTTCGTAGAGATTTTTATGGGGATCTCTCGTAATGAATGACTTTCTCATCATTATTCAGGTTCCCTTACTGCTACTTTGTTTCCTTTGAACCCTTAGGAGCTTATAGTTTAAGCAGTGTTCCCAAAGTTTGTACAGAAGCTTTCCATGTGGCGTAGTCTATGGTAAACTATAAGGCATTCAGTCTTTAGGGGCCAGATGAGAAATCAGCGTCAATGAGGAAGGGGTGTGTTGCTCTACCTGGACAATGGGGGAGAGGTGACTCAAAAAAGGAAAATAGAAATCTGTGGCTGATATTTGGCTTTAGGGCCACCAATTGCTGCCAATGGAAGTTGTTGGAAAAAATGACACTTTTGGATTCTCTAAGCCTGAAGTTAAATTTTGGCTCTTCCAATTATTGGTTGCAACTTTATGAACAGGTCCCTTATTTTCCCAAGTCCAGTAACAGTCTGGCACAAATGCCTCTTTCTGCAGTAGTCACACACAATTGTATGTGTGTGCATGTCTATGAAAGCACATCATGAACCATAAAGTCACACACAAAAATATTATTTAGTAAAAAAATGATGTGTTTACTGTACACATAAATTACAGTTAATGACACTATCATAAAACACAACAACATAGAGAAGATATGGTTCTTATTCTCAAGGAGATAATAACCCATGAGAAGAATTACACTATGTAGGGGGCAAGAAGTATTGTTTTTAGTACAATTAATATGCTTCATTTATCCAGCCTGAAAACAAATGATATTCATTTTCATGTTGAAGCTTTGTCATTTGAATAAGTAATACTTTCTGGCTTCAGGCTCAGGGTCAGTTCATATGCAGCGATGCTTTTATTTCATTCTGTAGTCTCTTAGGCTAAAACCCACCCCGTCATGTGATGTACCTCGTTTGGAAGGAGGGACTGTGGTATCTGTCGTGCAGTGCAGAGCCAGGCCTCCTTAATGGTGTGGGTCACACCTCCCATCTTAAAATAAATTCCCCATAGATCTTACTTCGTGGGAGCAATCTCCAGTCCATCCAACTTGTTTCTGAGATTCAGACTTCAGAGCGAAGGAGTTTATGGTCTACTCCTCATCCTTTCTGATTTCTCCTTTATCCCTAAGCAAATCTCTGGATGCAAAGATGTGCAGTATGTAAGGCAATGCATTAATAATACACCATCAGCCCACCCACACCTAAGCCAAAGATGTTTACCAAGATAAGACATGCATTCTGATTTCCTTGCTTTATTTTGAGGTAAGAACTGGGGAGTGCATTTTGGTGACATTTCTAAAGTTTAGGATTTGATATCTGTACCACAAGAAAGAGAAACTGCCAACAACTTTAAAAAAGTTCTCTTAGATAAAAATAAAATAAAACTCTGCGTTTTAATTTTTGACATTTTTTAATTTATTTATTAAGAGAGAATGAGCAGAGATGGGGAAATTGAGAGAATTTCAAACAGGCTCCATGCTGCCAGAACAGAGCCGGTTGCAGGGCTTGAACTCCTGAAGTGTGAGATCATGACCTAGGCCAAAGTCAAGAGTCAGACACTCAACTAACTGAGCCACCTGAGTGCCCTGAAATTCTGCATTCTAATTTATCTTAGTAATAACCAACTACTGGAAATTAAAGAGGCATATACACCAGAAAAATAATTTTAGGGGAAGTTGGGCCTATAGACCTAGCTGCTTTGCTGAGAAATAATTTAGGCATTATGAGGAAGTCATGCATGCAAATCGTTTGTTTGGAAGTTTACAGCATTTCTCTGAAGTCAATGTCATAAAGACTAAAGCACATAGAAAAAAGAAAGTCAAAAAATGTCTTTTGAGAATCATGCAACTCTAATGTTTGTCTTAGAGCCTTAATGATTGCCTGCTAGTGAGTTTCAGAGACCGTCTATTTGGAATACCAGTTTCACCTGAATTGCACTTAGATCTAAGATTTTTTGTTATAAGTCTTCATTTTGCTCAGAATAAGAACAAAAAATGGCAGTCTAATACAATCTTGGCTTGAATATAACAATAGTACTTAAATTTGTATGTAGAAAATGTCAAATATAGGTGTTCCATTTGGATGATCCTCAGTCTTTACCGAGATAGGATGGACATAAATCTGTAATTTAGGATTGGTTTCAAATAATCATCACTAGGTCAAAGCCACTCATTCTGCTATAGTGTGAGCCGGCAAGGACAGGGCCAAAGAAATCACTGTCCCTAAAAGAAAGGGCATTTCTCCCAGTAGGATGCCACAAGACCCTGCTGAGGTAATAGTTTAGGACTGATTCGGCAAGAGGGTTGCCTCTGGAATTAATTCCTATAAGTCCTGTGTAGATGCAACACTACGCAGCAGATATATTTTAAATGTAGGAATGAACTAGAATAAATTGCCATGTAATTTAATATATAGATCTAAATAACATATGCTGGCACTGAATCCAAAGTAGCTTTAAAATAAAAAAAAAAATCCTCTCTTTATCATTCATAATTTGTCTCAGAAAGTTGTTCTTTATATGGTCTGCCAAAGGAATGGGGATTGGCAGAGGGAGAGGGTCAAAAATCATTAGTAGTTCATTGTTCCCACATTTGCCATTAACTGTCTTCAAAATTAAAGATTTACTCTGGGAATTAAATCTGTAACCCATTTAGTGAATAAGCAATGCTTAGTATCTCCTGAATACGTAATGATGCTTTTTTGAATGCATTTTACTGTGAATTACCAAGACTACCTAAATTACCACATTTATTACGTATTTCCTCTTCTTATATTTTGAATGCAGACTTAGAAAAAGCGAGGAAACCAGCCCTAGGTTCATGCTATTATTTTCTTCTTTGAAACTGTTACTACTGTTTCCAAGAGAGGTTTCTTCAAGCAAAATAGCACAATATTAAGGAAGCAACTTAAGGGTGGTTAGACATATTATCCAACATGACATTTCTGCCCCTTCTCAATGATCCTGAATCTTTTCCCCCTTAGTTGTCTCCAGTGAGCCAGGGTCCTGACAGCTGCTTCATTCTGCTTCTCCTGAATTAGGTGAAGCACTTTGTCACTTTTCTCATGTGATAGGATGGGAGATGTGGTGAAAAATGTCTTCCAGTTCTCTACTAATGCCTGACCCCAAGAGCCATTACTGAGCATTATCCCAGCCCTTAACCAAGCCTTTCCTATAAGGAAATACTCAACTAACTGAGAAGAAGCCTCTAAGTCAGGTTATATTGATGAGCATTAAGGGAGATGTTCAGAGTTAAGAGATAATCTCTTTCAAGAAAGAAGTTGGTAGGGCATCATAAATTTGCAAGCAGAATTTGAGGAGTTGAAATAGTCTGCCCTTGCCCCCTCCCCCCAAAACATGTTGAAATACCGCAGAATGTGACCTTGTCTTTACAGACATGATCAGGTTAAAATGAAGAAATTATTGTGAGCCCTAATCCAAAAGGACTGGTGTCTTCATAAGAAGGAGAAATGTAAGCACATAGGCAGACATGCACAGGAGGAAGGTGACGTGAGGGCAAGTGCAAGCACCATGTAAAGATGGATACGAAGATTGCCATAGTACTACATCAGCTGAGGGACACCAAAGTCTTGACAGGCACCTACCAACTGCTAAAAAGAGGCAGGAGAGAATTCTCCCCTGCAGGCTTCTGAGGGTGCATGGACTTGCTGATACCTTCATTTGGACCTCTAGCCTCCAGAACTGTGATAAGATACATTTCTGTTATTCTAAGCTCTCCGTGATTGGTACCTGGTAACAACAACCCTAGCACACTAATATAAAAGGGGGAAATGAAAAGGAAGGACTCTGAGAAAGAATTTTTAGGTGATTAATTTTTTAAACTTCTTAAAAAATTGTTAAATGTTTTATTTATTTTTGAAAGAGAGACAGCGTGAGCAGGGGAGGGTCAGAGAGAGAAGGAGACACAGAATCTGAAGACAGGCTCCAGGCTCTGAACTAGCTGTCAGCACAGAGCCTGAGACAGGGCTCGAACCCAGAACCGTGAGACCATGACCTGAGGGCTGGATGTTCAACCAATGAGCCACCCAGAAGCCCCCCCTTTTTAATGTTTTGTTCATTTTGTAGAGAGAGAAAGAGACAGCATGAGCAGGGGAGGGTCAGAGAGAGGGAGACACAGAATCTGAAGACAAGGTGATTAATTTTTTAAAATAGCTTCTCTTCCTATTAATTAGACTATTATTTCTTACTACCGAATCTGTAGGAAATACAGAAAAAATACTTTAAAAATAAATTCATCAACCATATAAAGGCTTCCTTGATATTTTCATGAATTTCCTCTTAGTTTCTGGTTTATTCACATAGATTTTCTTTTAAGTTGAAAGCATACTATATGCATAATTATGCTGTTTTTAAAACTTCTTATAAGCTTGTCCCCCTAAAATAAGTTATCATAACATCGGTTTTAACACCTCATAATAGTCTATAATCTGTTTGAACTATAATGCACTTAACTATCCTATTATTAGACATTTATTTTTCTTCCATTTTAAATTTTGTATTAGATATCCCCATTTAAATACATTTTATTTATTAAAAAATCTTTAAACATATTTTAAAGATCTAGTCACAAATTTGGATCAAATGAATAAAAATTTGAAGTGTATTGGCAAATAGTTCAATTTCAATAATCAGTACCAGTATATGTAAAAGTGTTTTTTTTAGGGGCACCTGGGTGGTTCAGTTGGTTAAGTGTCTGATTCTTGGTTTCAGCTGACGTTATGATCTCACAGTTTGTGGGTTCAAGCCTCACAAAGGCTCTGTGCTGGCAGTGCAGAGCCTGCTTGGAATTTTTTCTTTCTCTCTCTCTCTCAAAATAAATAAATAAACATTAAAAATAGTGTTTATTTTATAACAAACTTGTTGCATTGAGCATTCCCATTAAAATTCACTTTTTCTATAAATTTAGAAAATGTAAAGGTTTGTTTTTTATATTTATATTTTATTTACTATTGAAGTGGTATTTTTGTATTTCTTCATGTTTTATTTATATCATTTAAATTCTCGGGTGTTTTTTTTCCCCTCTGTTAATACCATAGCCCTTTTCTTATAGATTTGTATGAATCCTTTTGGCCATCTTTATTTCAGATGTCTACCTTCTATTGCTTCCTTTAATATTATTCAGGTGTCAACTTTTTTATACTTATGTTTTCTAAAAATTCAAATCTTAGCTGACTTTGTAATTTCTTCAGATGGCTTTAAACTTATAAAAATATTTCAGGATCACCTTAAAATGGTTGATTGAATATACACACAAGACAACACTCTCTTATGAAATGCTCAATAGCATATTTTTTAAAATGTGTAACAGAACTAGAAATAGAAATATTATTCCCATAGTCAGCCAGAAATGAATGACTGGACGGTGGCAGACAATGGAATCCAATTAAAGGAGGGATCACAGCCCAAAAGCTATAAAGACAATTACTGGGATGGGTGGTGAGGACGACCAGTGATGAATGGAGAAAGGTGTTCCAAGCTTGGACGTGTTGCACATGTTAATGAAGAAGGGATTTCAACAGACCAGAATATTGGTCCCCAAAAGTATGCAACTCTCCTGTCCTTCCCTCACCTTGAGACTAAGTAGCAGCCTTTGTGGTCAGGCAGAAGCAAAGAGATAGAGCATATAGACTAGACAGGCATGGCAATGCCTTGGGTATCTAGAGATACTCAGGAGGAAATGGATCTCTCTCTGACCAGAAAAAGTATTTCCTAATTAAGTCCTTTCTACATCTTCCTTTCTCTCACATCTCTCACATATGCCCAGTAAAATCAGTGCACGAGGAAAATTCTCCAGTCATGTAAAAAAAAAAAAAAAAGCAATCCCATGAATAAAAGATGTGCATCTCAAGGAACATAACACATCAAGGAATAGCACAACTAGAGTATAAAGAACAAGCATTTAGATAAAATCATTATCCTCAATGTAAGGAAGAGGAAATTTAGTCCCTAAAAAAAGAGCAAACAAGAAACCTTGGAAATATAAAATTTACTAAAATAATTAAAATTCAACAGATAAATGGATATCAGAATGGATTCATATAAAGAGTGAATTAGTGAAGTACAAATCAATTAAAAAAGTCTTCCAAATTGAACCATAAAGGTCATAGAAATGAAATATTTGGAAACAGAAGTTAGGAAACAAGATAGACCTAGAAGTTCCAACATGTGTATCGTGATAATTCAGCACAAACAGGTTTTGGGCAGATACTTGGGAATTTTCTGTGCCCATGATCGTGTCATCTGTAAAGAGTAACTTCTTGCCTAATTACTTTGGCTACAGATTCCTGTATTACATTAAGTAGAAATGGTTGTGTTGTGTTGCTAATCTTAAAGATTTCAGCTTTTCAGTGTTAACTGTGATATTAGCGATGGGTTTGTAATACATGGACAGCATTACTTTGAGGTACATTTCTTCCATACCTCATTTATTGTTTTTATCATGAAAGGATGTTGAATTTTATCAAATGCATTTTCTGCATCTATTTAACGGATCGTGTGTTTATCTTCTTTTAATGTGGTGAGTCACACTAATTTGTCTCTGTGGAATCGTCCTTATATCTAAGGGTAAGTCCCACTTGAACATGTTGTATGATCCTTTCAATATGCTGTTGAATTTGGTTTGCTAGTATTTTGTTGAGAATGTATATATATTCATATATATGAATGTTGGCCTGTAATTTTCTTTTCTTGTAGTTAATGCTGAACTTGTAATGTGGGTTTGGAAGTATTCCCTTCTCTAGTTTTTTTGGGAAGAATTTGAGAAGGATTGGTATTAATTCTTCTATAAGTATTTGGTAGAAGTCACCAGTGAAGCCATCTGGTCTTCTTGGATCGGTTTTTGATTAATGATTCAATTTCCTTACTCATTAGTGGTCTGTTCAGATTTTTCTATCTCTTTATGATTCAGTCTTGGAAGCTTGTATTTGTCTAGGAATTTACCCCTTTCTTCTGGGTTAACTGATTTATTTGCATATAATTGTCAAAATAGTTGCTTATCTTTCATATTTCCGTGTTCTTGATAGTAATGTTTCCCCATTTCATTTACATTTTTATTTATTTTTTATTTATTCTCTTTTTCCCCTTTAATTAAAGGGGTTGTCAATTCTGTTTGTCTTTAAAGAAAACCAACTTTTAGTTTTATTGATCTTTTCTATTTTCCTTTTCTGTATTTCATTTATTTTTGCTCTACTGTGTCAGTTCTTTCCTTGTGCTAAGCTCATGTTTTTCGAGATGTTTTAGGTGTGAAATCTGTGGGTTTTTTTCAGATCCATGTTTTTCTTCAATGTAAGTGTTTATAGCTATAAACTTTCTTCTTAGAACTGCTTTTGCTACATAAGTATATTGTGTTTCCATTTTCTTTGTATCACAATATTTGTTGATTTCCTTGTTGATTACCTCTTTGATACATTAGTGTTTAGAAGCCTGTTACTTAATCTCCCCATAAAAATTTCCAACTTAAAAAAGTTACAATTTTTCCACTGTAATTGATTTTTAGCTTTATACCATTGTGGTCAGAGAGATGCTTGATATAATTCCAGTCTTCTTGTATTTGTTAAGACTTGTTTTATGGCCTAACATATGACCTGTTCTGGAAAATCTTCCATGTGCTCTTGAGAGGAATATGTATTGTGCTGCTGTTATACAGAGTGTTCTGTGTATATCTGTTATGTCTATTTGCTCTATAGTATTGCTAAAATCTGTTGTTCCTTATTGAGTTTTGGTCTGGATAATCTTTTTATTGTTGAGAGTGAGGTAATGAAGTCATCTACTATTGTTGTATTAATGTTTCATTTCTGTGTTCAGTTCTGTTCATATATGGTTTATATACCTAAGTGCTCTGGTACTGGGTGCACAAATATTTATAACAGTTATATCTTGATGAATTGACATCTTTATCATTATAAATAAACATGTGTCTCTTACGACCGTTTGTGACATAAAGTCTATTTTGTTTGTTGAAGATATAACCACTCTTGCATTCTTTTGGTTACCATTTACTTGAAATATCTTTTCTAGTTCTTCATTTTCAGCCTAGTATTCCTTTAAAGCAAAATTGAATCTGTTGTAGGCAGCAAATCACAAGCCCTCTGCTCCCCCACTTTTTAATTCATTCAGTCAATCTGTATCCTTGGATTGAATACTTTAATTCAGTTATATTTAAAGTAATTATTAAGAGGTAAGAACTTGTCCCATCTTATTAAATGTTTGCTGTTTGCACTTCCTTTGTTCTACTTTTTAAATCTAGGATTTGGTAACTTTTCAAGGTGGTATGCTTTGGTCACTTACTCTTGATCTCCTGTGTTAATCTACTTTAGGTTTTTGCTTTGTGGATATCACAAAGCTTACATGAAATATCTTAGAGTTTTAACATCCTATTTTGAACTGGTAACAATTTAATCACATACAAGAACTTTATACTTTTACTTCCTCCCCACATCTGGTTGGTTATTTTTGTTATACTTTATATGTGTTTTATCCTGCATATCCAATAACAGATTGTTATAGTTGTACAGTTTTTTATTATATTTTTTAAAAATACTTAATTTTTATAGGAATTTTAGGTTTATTACAAAATTGAGAAGTTGGTGCAGATTTTTCCCATATACTCTGTGACCCACAGATATATATCCTCCCCAATTATCAACACTACTCAGTAGAATGGTACATTTGTTACCAATAATGAACCTACATTTACATATCATCATTACATCGTCCATAGTTTATCTTAGGGTTCTATTTTTTTTAACCTTAGGGTTCATTAGTGGTGTTCTATATTCTTTGGGTTTAGACAAATGTATAAGAATGTATAAGAACATAACATCATTAAAAGATCATTCATGGCTTTTGTTTTTGACTAACCTAAAAATTCTCTGTGCTCTGCCTATTCAAGCTCTTTCCTCAATTTACTACTGGCAACCACTGACTTTTTAAAAACTGCTTCCATAGTTTTACATTTTCTAAGATATTGTATAGTTGGGATCAGTATCAAATTGCCTTCTTTGACTTACAAATATGCATTTAAATGTTCTTCATGTCTTTTCATGGCTCATTAGCTTATTTCTTTTAGCATTAAATACTATCCTATTGTCTGGCTGTACTGCAGATTATATCTATCCATTCACCCACTCAAGGATATATTGGTTGCTTCCAACTTTTGGCAATTTTGAATAAAGTTGCTACCAACATTTATGTACAGATTTTGTATAGATATAGGCTTTCAACGACTTTGATTGAATACCAAGAATCATGATTGTTGGGTCATATGGTGGAACTTTGTTTAGTTTTGTAAAAAAAAAAAAATCATCTAATTTCTCATCTCTATCGTTTTCCTCCTCTATGAGGAACTTCTTTTAACTTTTCCCAAATGGCAGTTCTACTGTCAGCAGATTTCCCTCACATTCTATTTGAGAAAACCTTTACTTATCCTTTCGTTCTGAAGAATAATTCTATAAGGTTACAGAATTCTAGGTTGGTGCGTTATTTTGTTTTGTTTTCTTTTTATCTCTCAACACTTGAAATATTTGACTTTACTCTCTTCTTGCTTGCATGGTTTGAGGAGATATTGGGTGTAATATTTATCTTTATTCCTCTGTAGATGAACTATTTCCCCCCCTCCTGGCTTTTTTGAGTATTTTTTCTTGTAATCTTTGATTTTCTGTAATTTAAAAATAATATGCCTACCTGTGGTTTTATTGGCATCTACCCTGCTTAGTATTCTCTATGCTGCCCAGATCTATGGTGTGGTTTCTGGCATTAACTTGGCAAATTCTCCGTATTTATTGTCTCAAGTATTTCTTTTATTTCTTTGTCTTCTTCTTTCATGTTCTTATTATGCTTGCTTTATTGTAGTTGATCCATAGTGCTGGGATATTCTCTTGTATTTTCTGTTCTGTCTTTGTTTTCTTTACTCTTCAGTAAAGTCTTGGGATTCTATTCATATAACTTTTAGCTCAGAGGTTTATTTCTTAGCCCTGTCCAGTCTACTAATAAGCCTATTTAAATCACCCTTCACTTCTGTTACAGTGATTTTTTCCAGGATTTCTTTCTGATTCTTAAGAATTCTATCTCCCTGTTTACACTGCTCATCTTTTGTTACATGCTGTCTGCTTTATCCATTAGAGTGCTGAGTTTACTAATCTAAAGTGGGGAGGGGGTGGCTACCGTGTATTGGAGTTGAGTGTCTCCCTTACCCAGATCAGCTTACCCCTGATAATCCCCCAAAGCTTAGGCTCTTGTCAACTAGTTTCTCCTGAAAGTCGGTCTTGTTAAGAAGATAAGATTACTTTGGTATATTTCAAAGTGATTCCTTTTCTCCTCCCCCATTAGAAGCCTGAGGGGACTTTTCATGATATTTACTGTGAGAATCTCTCTAAGCTAAGAGAGTTAAATATCAAAATATTATAGGGGCCCTCTTGAGGTTTTAACTCAGAGTTTTCCTCACTGTGTTATGCCCAAGATTTCAATAGTGTCCTCAAAAACCAGAGAACGCTGGGGAGACCAAGTCACGCATGCAAAAGCAAAGGGTTTTATTATTATTACAGGCTTGGGCTCGCGCTCACAGACTCTACCAGCGCAGTGGATCCGTGCTGAGAGCCCGAACAAAGGCGGGGCAGGGCCTTTATGGGTTTGGGAAGGGGGCGTTACAGGAAATCGTGACACAGGTACAGGGGTCCAATCATTATCGCATAACATCATTGGCAGTAACTTTAACCATACACATTGTCCAGAGTGTTTGTTACTTTTGGCGGGACCCAATCACAACATTTAGAGTGTTAACCAATTACAGAGTGGACCCAGGACCCAGGACCCTCACGTAGGGTGTAACTAGCTTTAAGCAATAAGTGATTATCTATAGCTTCTATCTCTAGGCCTGCCCTTAGGAATGTTAAGTGTGTTACCAGGCCTTTCCTGATTGGATGTTACAAGGGTGGTCCCTCCTGCCTTGGGCAATGTGTGCCCTTCTATTGTCTAATGATTCTGAGAAACCAACACTCAGGCCTCCAAGGTCAGAGGGAAAACTTGAAGCCTGTCGTGGAGTCATTTTGATTCAGACCTGTGTCCTTTCAACTGAGCCCCTATCAACTCATCATTTATAGTTTAGGTTTTCCTACCGCAGCTCTTTTTTCCCCAGGGCTTTTTTCTGCTCCTGAATTCCTGCTCTGGCCAGCCATGACTCCTTGTGTTTGCTGGTCTCTCCAATTTTGGGGGCAGTGATTTGCTCTGTGTCCTCCCCTCTTCCTATGGATCCAAGAGGTACTATTGATTTTTCACTCTGTTTTATTTGTTGTCAAGATGGGTGATTACTTCTGAGCTCCTTACATGAGGAATCAAAATCCAATTATAGTTATTAAATATATATGTATATTTAAATTTTATGCTAGAGTTGAAATGACTTATGCACCACCATTATAATATTAGAGAATTCTGACTTTGACTATATATTTACCTCTACTAGTGATTTTTTATCTTTACTGGTAATTTTTATGCATTCCTATGTCTTTACTGGGTTAATTTGTGTCCTCTCATTTCAAAGAACTTTCTTTAACATTTCTTGGAAGGCAGATGTAATGATGACACACTCCCTCAGCTTTTGTTTGTTTGAGACAGTCTTTATGTCTTTCCTCCATTTCTGAAGAACAGCTTTGGCAAGTTGTATTAGTAGTTAATGTTCTGCCTTTGATCCAGTGTATTTATAGTGTACTTTTAGTTGCTAGCAGTAAACAAACTGGTTTGTGAATGTGTTATATAACAACATATATAATTATAATGTGTATATATGTAATATATACATTTTATATATACATAGTTGATTCTGGCTATTCATCATAATGATCTATAAAGTCATGTAAATACTGAATCAGCAACTTCTGAGCTATTGCTTTAAGGGAAATACTGGGTAAGACTCAGGGTAAAGTGCCATTTACATTTTATGTATATATAGGCTAGTTTATCAATGTCCTTGTGAAACAGGCCAGTCATGACTATTGGAAATCTGTTCTTCCATCATAATCTTTTTCCTATAAAACACTTATCAGGTACTTTTTTTAATTGTCAAGCCTGCCAGTTTACTTTTCATGCAGTTACCAACTTTTGAAAAGTATAAGCCAGTTAGTACTAGCTGAGAAAGGTTTTACGTTTTCCTGACCCTGGGTAATGTGATCATAAATTTCTTTGGCTTTCAGCCTCACACATGCTGACCACTCTGCCTCTTTTTTGTTTTTCTTAATCCATAATCATTTTATGAACCCCAGATTTAACCACTTTTCCATCTTTTCCATAGTCATTCACAGTGGATGTTACTTTAGCACATTCTGGACTATAGAATGTTCATGTAAAGAGCATTCTTCCTTTCTCTCAATGTACTATATTACTGCATTAACATACACTCACGGCCAACAGCACTGTAACTTAGGCCTGAACAAAACTTACCCAACACAGGTGTTTTCTCCCTAAAGCACATCACAGATGTTTTGCACTCAGGAACTCTAGACAGCCCCTCAACCTAATGTTTAGAAGCTGTTTTACACCAACATCACTCCAATCGCACAAAAATGCCAAAACATAATACTTGCATAGTCTTTGGAAAGGATACTTGTTTACAGTATGAGAGCTGAAATAAGAAGGCAGAGTGTAGCCTTGTTTTGACCTCACCTGGGAATGTGTTTGTTGAGCCATTCAAAATTTTTAGCCCTCTGCACATGTGAGTAAATAACAACAAATTGGGGAAATACTGATTTTGGGGTTACATAGACATTTTAATTGGTAGGCAAATTCACAAAAAAAGAATGAATAAATAATGAGGATTGACCTTTTTGTGTTTAGGAAGGTAGGTAGGTAGATAGACTGGAGGGATATGAATTTGCAGTTAAGAAATCAAAGAATACAGAAGTATGTCTTTTTTCAGAAAAGAACAAGGTCATTTTTTGTTTTAAAAGGACTAACCTGACCAGGGCACTTGGGTGGCTCAGTCGGTTAAGCATCCGACTTCGGCTCTGGTCCTGATCTCATAGTCCATGGGTTTGAGCCCCGCATCTGGCTCTGTGCTGACAGCTCAGAGCCTGGATCCTGCTTCAGATTCTGGGTCTCCCTCTCTCTCTCTGTCCCTCCCCCATTCACTCTCCGTCTCTCTCTCTCTCAAAATAAAGACATAAATTTTTTTTTAAAAAAAGGACTAACATGATTACATAATGCCCACTTAGGATAATATTCCTTGATAAACTAAAAAAATCTTTTTTTAAAGTTTATTTATTTATTTTGAGAGAGAGAGGGAGACAAAGGGGTGTGTGTTCACGTGCATGCACACAAGCAGGGGAAGGTCAGAGAGAGAGGGAGAGAGAGAATCTCAAGTAACCTCCATGCTGTCAGCACAGAGCCTGAGCCAGGCTTGATCTCATGAACAGTGAGATCCTGACCTGAGATAAAATCAAGAGTTAGAAGCTAAACCAACTGAGCCATCCAGGTGCCACAAAGCATTTTAATTATATCTGTACAATACTCCCACCTTGTTATATAAAGTACCATAATTATGAGAGTGACATCCCATTCCTTTGCATATTTTATTGATGAGACTCTGCCCATACTCCAGTGCAGAAGACAGTCTAGGACACAACACCAAGGGCTAGAGACCATGGGGGACATCTTAGAAGTCTATCTACCATTTGGTAGAATTGTTAATTCTTTAAAAATGTTCAGAATTAATTTAGGAATATTCAAAGGAACTTATAGAGTATTAAAATAGGATAAATGTTAAAGAGTAGTATAAAACTAAACTAAATATAACTGGTCTTTTATGAATTATAAGAATAATTTTTATTTTCTATTCCCAATTTATTTATACATTCCTTATTTTATACAGTAAGCAAGCAATGCTGTTACAATCAGAAAATTAGTATCTTGGTGAAGAGCATGGGTGCTGGAAGGAATGGCCTGGGTTTTAGTCCCAGATGTGCAATTTATTCCCATACATAAGCTCTATGACCAGGGTAAGCTGTTTACACTGAACCTCAGTTTCTGTTTATAACAAATCAGACTCCATTTCTTTTGACTGCTGTTAGTTGCCAAGCCCTACCATGCCCTATTCCCCTTCATACCTATGTCTAAGAAATCTTATAGTAAAGGCTGGAAACTTCCTCCCTTTGTGCTGTTGGTAAACTCAGACCATGTTTAGCAACCCTTACCCTACTGTTGCCTACCATCATAAAAGTGTAGTCAGTTTATTTTCTCTGCTCTCTCAAGCCATTTTTGGATCTATGTGGGAGTCTACCTTCTTCTTCCCCCCCCCCCAAAAAATGTTATCATGTGTTGTAAACATTTTCATGACCTCTGTGTATGTGCTGTGTCACCTCTCTCGACATCTAAATAAAAGTGAGACAACAAAAGGAAATAAAAGGCATCAGAATTGGCAGAGAGGAAGTCAAACTTTCACTTTTCACAGATGACATGATACTCTACATGGAAAGCCCAACTGACTCCACCAGCAGCCTTCTAGAACTGATCAATGAATTCAGTAAAGTTGCAGGGTAAAAAATCAATGTACAGAAATCAGTTGCATACCTATACACCAATAATGAAGCAGCAGAAAGAGAAATCAAAAAACTGATTCTGTTCACAACTGCATGAAAAACCATAAAATACCTAGGAGTAAGCCTAACCAAGGATGTAAAAGACCTATATAATGAAAACTATAGAATACTTATGAAAGAAATTGAAGAAGACACCAAGAAATTGAAAAACATTCCATGCTCATAGATCGGAAGAATAAATATTGTGAAAATGTCTTTACTACCCAAAGCAATTTACACATTCAATGTAATTCCCATCAAAGTTGCACCAACATTCTTCTCAAAGCTAGAAAAAACTATCTTTAAATTTGTATGGAACCACAAAAAAACCCGAATAGCCAAAGTAATATTGGAGAAGAAAACCAAAACGGGAGGCATCACAATCCCAGACTTTAGCCTCTACTGCAAAGCTGTCATCATCAAGACAGTATGGTATTGGCACAAAAACAGACACATAGACCAATGGAATAGAATAGAGAGCCCAGAACTGGACCCACAAGTGTGTATGGCCAATTAATCTTTGACAAAGCAGGAAAGAGTATCCAATGGAAAAAAGACAGCCTCTTTAACAGGTGGTGTTGGGAGAGCTGAACAGCAACATGTAGAAGAACAAAATTAGAACACTTTCTTACATCATTCACAAAAATAAACTCAAGGACCTGAATGTGAGACAGGAAATCATAAAAACCCTAGAGGAGAAAGCAGGAAAAAACCTCCTTGGCCTCAATCACAGCAACTTCCTCCTTGACACATCCCCAAAAACAAGGGAATCAAGAACAAAACTGAACTCTTGGGACCTCATCAAGATAAAAAGCTTCTGCACTTCAAAGGAAACAATCAAGAAAACTAATAGCCAACCAACAGAATGGGAAAAGATAATGGCAAATGACATATCACATAAAGGGCTAGTATCCAAAATCTACAAAGAACTCACTAACCTCCATACCCGAAAAATGAATAATCCAGTGAAGAAATGGGCAGAAGATCTGTATAGACACTTCTCCAAAGAGGACATCCAGATGGCCTACAGACACATGAAATGATGCTCAGCATCGCTCATCATCAGGGAAATACAAATCAAAATCACACTGAGACCACCTCACACCAGTCAGAGTGGCTAAAATGAACAGATCAAGAGACTATAGATGCTGGTGAGAATGTGGAGAAATGGGCACCCTCCTACACTGTTGGTGGGAATGTAAACTGGTGCAGCCGCTCTGGAAACAGTGTGGAGGTTCCTCAAAAAATTAACAATAGAACTCCCCTATGACCTAGCAATAGCACTGCTAGGGATTTACCCAAGGGATACAGAAGTGCTGATGCATAGGGGCACATGCACCCCAGTGTTCATAGCAGCAATGTCAACAATACCCAAATCATGGAAAGAGCCTAAATGTCCATCACCTGATGAATGGATCAAGATGATGTGGTGTGTATATAT